>NC_057803.1:484477730-484811654 GCF_018294505.1 Triticum aestivum
ACTGCTGAATTTGCCTATATATACACGTTGATATATACCACCAATGTGTTTTGTGAACGGACACTGTTGAGCTTGCCGATATATACACGTTGATATACCACCAATGCCAAAACACATTTAGAAGTCATGGGCATAGAGTCTGATCTAACTCAAGTTGTTGTTTCAGACAAGGAAGAAGATGTCATGCTTAGCGTGCTAGCTTGAAGGTATGGAGGAATAATTGCGTCCAGTTAAAATTACTTCAACAAAAATGTTATGTGTATAATATTTTTATTGCCATGTCTTCTTTGTTTGGGCCAAGCCAAAATAATAATAAAAAAACACAATAACTCTTCCCAAACTACGAACTATATTTAAAAACATTTAACATAATTAGAAAAATAGTTTAAAAATTGCACACAGGTGTATATTTAACACTCTTTAAAAACTGGTCAAAACCCCAAAATTTGTTCAAATTTTTTTAAAATACATTTAGAAATATTCACAATTTTAAAAAATATGTTCAAAAATTGTTCTCCCTAAAAAAATACAATTTTAGTAAAGCCTTCACTATTCATATATAAAATAAATAAATATCCATGTTTTTCCGAAAAGAAAAATAAATAAAAAGTATTCACAGACTATCCCATGAACCACTACTCTTCTATCAGACGAAGAAAGCTAAAGTGTCTTCTTAACGTCCAAATTTCGGACACCAAAAGGTAATAATCGATGTAACCTTATTATCAACGTTTATCAGAATTGAATAAAAAAAGGAGCGTAATAACAGATGGATCAGGTTTTGCGAGTTTCTATGCCCGTTGCAACGCACGGGCATTTGTACTAGTTATTTTAATACATGAACACAAAAAATATCTTTTATATGTATGGACATTTATAAGGACATACGTAAATATTTTTTATTTTTGGTGTCACCGGATCCACGTGTGTGAATAATTTTATGCCAAAGTAGCTTAATGTTTTAGGTTATTCATTGTCTTGACTTCCACGGCGGCGATGGTGGCGCTGAATAGAATTTCTTCATATCCTACTCCAATGAGACGATTGGTCCTATGGTTGGGCTTAGATCTGGAATCCAGTCTGTTCAATCAAGAATAGTGTGGTAGCGGCGACATCCTTGTGGTGGACTTGTGTCATCAGACTTCGCCGTTGCGACGGCGTCCGCTCCAGCGCCGGCGCGGAGCTTGGGAGGTAGTCGAGGAGTGGATGCAGATTGGGGTCTGCATCGACGGCATCTGGAAGATGATGGATCGTGTGCTGGGTTCGTGGTACGTGGATGACAAGTATGGTTTCCTCCTCCGACATCTTAGTCATGTGGGGGTGCCAGATCTGGAGTTCGATGGCACGTCCGGGGTGTTGCCCCGGTCTGATTTGTTCTAGAGTAATGGTTTCACCTTTGGAGAGCCACCTTGGAGATCCGCAAAGCTATTTATCAGCGATGGAGCCGCGTCGAGCTCGGGTGTGGAGGTGATCCGTCATTATTCCCTTTGGTGGCTACTGTGGTGGTGCCATAGACAGGTGACGGGCGTTGGTGTCAAGTTTAGAGGTTTCTTTGGTCTTGTTTATAATTTTACTTCTTGATTGTTGTTCCTTTGTGCAAAGGCTAGCATTCTGCTATTTGTTCAGTTTTGTCAGGTCGGTATGTATGTGGCTTGTACTATGATTCTTATGTTATAAATGAGACACGTATTATCATGTAAAAAGAAAAGAAAAAAATTCTGCCATTTTTAGTTCTAAATTAAATGTGTGAAAACACATTTTCTAGTATGTTTGTTGAATTAAAAACATTATCATAAAAATAAAATAATTAAACTCAACTAACAACTTCATTTTTTTAGAAAAGGAGGACTGCATTTTGGGCGATGCATGTAACCATTTTATTAATTATTCACAAAGACCTTAGAAAGTAGTACATCAGGTAGTCTGAGGCCACTATCTTAGCAACCTATGTCGCTACTCCTATCCACCTGATGAAGGGGTGCCGATAGTCCAAGGCTAATACCAAACAGACATCACACACATCCCTAACATCTAAAGCCAAAGACCTCAACCAAGCCACATACTGGGTTTGGGGCACAAACTGGTCCGACGCACTCTCCGTGTCGTCGCCGTCATCAGCACCAATCCATCTTCAGAGAAGAAAATAACACAACGACCTTGCCAGGCCTCTCTGCCATAGACACCACCATGACGCCAGACAGCATCCTCCCGCGCGAGTCCATTTCCGCGCATCGGATGCCGAGTCTCCACGGCGCCACGCCGTCGAGATCCGCCGCCATCAGTGTGTAAGATGAAGCACCGCTCCACCAAAGAAGCCTTTCTCTCATCCCCGAGCCCGTGTGTACCTCCAAGAATGATGCCCCCAAGGGGGAAACGACACCATAGCGCCGCCGTCATCCGATCTACTGATCTAGGGTTTCTACGAGATGTAGCAAAGAGTGGCCTTGAACTTCTCCACGGCGATAGCTTCAAGAAGGGAACGACGCAGATAGCACCGCCACCGCTGGCCTTGGCAGTGGCCAAAAGCAAGTTTTCACTCAGATCTGTTCGAACAACCTCCATTTCTCGTGCACGGGCCGCAGCCATCACTACCGGTGACTGGAGGATCCAGGCCGCGACCGCCAGATCGCAGCAAGGAAAAAAGCCCCCATCGAGACCCTGCCCACAACCGGATCTTCTCCAAGAGCCACTAGAGGATGTCGCCGAAGCAACCAGAGGAGGCCGTCGGGCGCCTCACTGCCGGCCGACCAGGGGAGGCCGAGGCCACACCCGCAGGACCAGATCCGCGCTAGATCCGTACCCACACAGCCGCCCGGAGCCGACCCCAACCCGGCGTCATCCCTGCTACCCACCGTGTAGCCGCCACGGCCTGGCCGCCCGCCCGCGCCGCCACCACAGCCTGGCCACCTGCCCGCGCCGCCGCATCTTGCGCTGCATCCATACGCTGGGTCCATGGCTAGTCCATATAGAAACAATTGAGCGGCTGCTTGACTATTCCATGTTTAAGGCCTGGAATAGGAGATCTTATGAACCGCCCCTCCCCCCTTTCTTAGCACCTCCGAGGCATCCTTGGACGCACTCACATAAAAGTTTTTTTACGGTGAACTATCTCCTATTTTCAATCAGATGAGATGCAATTTCCCATTTTGCATGGATGGATATGTTGACTCGTATAGGAGTATATGGTACCTTAGATTTAATCAACATTTTTGCATATACTTATACAGGTTATTATGGAAACCCCTATTGTGATGGTTTCTGATTAGCCTTTTGTTTCATGGAATAATATTCACTGAACTATGTGTGGCACGCTTACTTAATTGCCTAGTGAAGGAAAAAAAAAGGAATAATCTAAAACATAGAACTCTTCATAAAGGTTTTGCCTAAATCAAGCAAAAAAGATGCACGGATGCTTAGATTAGTTGGATGCCAACTGCCTTTGAGTGTTTGACGGGAAAATTCCATGGAAGTGCTTTTGGTGGCAATGCCTTTGCTTTCAGAAAAGATGGATAAATCAAGCTCGATCAATAAAGCCTTTGGCTCATCGCCAAGGAAATGATTAAAAGGGATCTCACTTTTTTTGTCCTCCCCCGAATAAACCTGTCATGGCTGAGCTGATTCTTAAAAGAAACGGACTGTTGACGCACCCCTGCTCAAACTTGTCACTAATTGTTATGTGTCACAGAGTTCTTTACTACTTTATTTCACCTTTTTTCCTCTTCCTTTTTTGATGCTTTCCCTCTCATCTCTTTTTCCCCTCCAGGCACTTCTTTTACTGCATTCGGGTGGCATTTTAATTATTTTGGCTCTAATCATGAATACTGTCTTTTGTGAGGCTTTTGGACCATGCATGGGGGAGAGACCAAGGCGAGCGCTTTTGACCCAAAAAACACAGGCACTGGCTTAAAACAACATTGGTAAGCAATGAGCAGTTTCAGTAAAGCTCGCTCGAGCTTTCTACACTTGTCATACACATTCGTTTGCATGTGAATATAGATTTATTTATATTTACTATTTTTCGCAAAAGTACTTGTATTTACCATTTGTCTAGGTTAATTATTTTATTCTTATTTTTTGCGATTTTTTCATTTTTATCTATCTGTCATGCTTGTGAAATTTAGCTAACTTCGGTCACTTGGCAGACCCTAATAAAGCGTTAAGGACGGATTTGGCAGCAACAATTGTCAGTCTCTGTGCTAGCCGTGGGAATTGGCAGGCATCAGACATGTATGCAGCACAAGAACAGTGGAGCACAAGAGAACGAAGAGATGATGGAATTGAGATATGACAGACACAGATTGACAGCAATAGCTCAATTTGGAGCTATCTAGTGAGAGCAGATTTTAAAAGAGGGAGGACGTACACGGCTCCCGATTCGATGTCTTTGTGGCAGACCAGAGCCGGGCACCAAGGGGCATGGTGAACAGTGTACGTACAGCAGCAAGCAACAGCTTAATTCTTCCACTTTTTTTGATTTGCTCGTTCACTTTTACCTTAATTGCGAAAGGCTAAAGTGTTAGGGACATCTACCCTTCCATCTCAAGGGAATTCTTAGAACTTGGAGCTAGTGTGATAAGCATATAGGCGGATTGGCCTCCCAAACTTTTGTAGCCAATCAAGCAAGCTTATAAGCTCTATATCCACGGTTCAAAAAGTATTACTCCACCGTACATGCACTGTAATAATGTTTTCATCTAACTGTCTGTTGTACACTATATTAACTGGCTGTTGTACACTAGGGAGCCTTACATACACTGGTCGACAGGGGGGAAATACCAGGTGCTATTGTCCATTAGGTACTACCGTGATACAGACTTCTGGGCCGTTGGATCTTAGATCCGATAGTTCTTAGGAGCCGTTGAAATTTTTACAAAAAAAAAATCATCCTAGAGTCTGGAAATTGCATGCAAATACAATAGCTTCTCAAATGCGGTCGGATTTGAGATCCAACGGCTCCCGGATGCCCGTATCACGGTAGCACCTAAGAGCCAGTAGCACCTGACATTATCCCGCTCGAGAGGTTCGGCCCGTCACTAATCTGTTGTCAGCTGAACCATCACTGACGGGCAAGGGCATGATAGTACTACTCCTCCGTCATCTGCACCCGTCAGTACAGTGACTTATAACATTACAGTGGCATTTGATATATAGTTTCAAAACAATTGCATTATGTTACAGTTGTGTCAAATATTTTGAACAATGTAGATTACAGCTGGACTCTTAGACGTACGGTGTGTAGACATGATATGGTGTAGTGTTCTAGTAGGACTATTGTATCCTAGACCTTTTATATAATATGTGGTAGACACACGATGTAACTAATGCTAACACAATAACGCATGCACGCAGGGGAAGGCGGCAGCGTGTGGCGGCGTCCGAACGACTGCTACTTGTGAGCTGCATTAGGATTTCCTCGAAGAGGAGAGGATGATGCAGTACAATAGAGATAAGTATTTCCTCGGCTAAGAAGCAAAATTATCAATCCAGTAGGAGAACCACGCAACACCTCGTTAGTAACACTTACACATAAAATAACAAATACTTGCACCCAACGCAAAGGGGTTGTCAATCACTTGGCGGTTAATTGCAAGGATTTAATCTCGTAGTGATAGATAGATAAATGGAAACACAAAAAATAAAAGTAAATAAATTGCAACAAAGTATTTTTAGATTTTAATACGATTAATATAGATTCGGGGGCCATAGTTTTCACTAGAGGCTTCTCTCTTGAACATAGCATCCGGTGGGCAAACAAATTACCATTGGACAATTGATAGGAAAACACATAGTTATGATGATATCCAAGGTAATGGTCATGTATATAGGCATCACGTCCAAGACAATTAGACCGACTCCTGCCCGCATCTAGTACTATTACTCCATACATTGACCGCTATCTAGCATGCATCTAGAGTATTAACTTCATAAAGAACGGAGTAACGTCTTAAGCAAGATGACATGATGTAGACAAAGTAAACCCAATTAATATGAATAAACTTTATCTTTTTATCCCTAATGGCAACGATACAAGTACGTGTCATGTCCCCTTCTGTCACTGGGATTGAGCAATGCAAGATCGAGCCCATCACAAAGCACCTCTCCCATTGCAAGATAAATCAAACTAGCCGGTCAAACCAAACGGATAGATCGGAGATAAATACAAAGCTATAATAATCATACTAAAGAGTTTATAGAAGACTCAAATAATATTCATGGATAATCTGATCAAAAACCCACAATTCATCGGATCCCAACAAACACACCGCAAAAAAAGGATTACGTCAAATAGATCTCCAAGAGCATCGAGGAGAACATTGTATTGAAGACCAAAGAGAGAGAAGAAGACATCTAGCTACTAGCTATGGACCCGTAGGTGTGTGGTAAATTACTCACACATCATCAGAAGGGCAACAAGGTTGATGTAGATGCCCTCCGTGATCGATTCCCCCCGGCAGAGTTCATGAAAAGGTCTCGAGATGTGATATGCGAACAACAGAAACTTGCGGCGGTGGAAAAAGTATTTGGGTGGCTCCCTGATGTACATGGAATATTTGGGAATTTATAGAGCTGGAATTAGGCCAGGAGGTGCCACGAGGGGCCCATGAGCCTGGGGGCGTGCTTGGTAGGCTTCGCTGCCTCTTGAAACTTAGGTCTTCTCTCGAAGCTTCTAGGGCCCCTTCTGGTCCAAAAAAATCGTCAAGAAGTTTCGTAGCGTTTGGACTCCGTTTGGTATTTATTTTCTGAAAAGCCAAAAACAAGCAAAAAAACAACTGGCACTGGGCACTAGGTTAATAGATTAGTCCCAAAAAATGATATATAATTGCATAATAAACATCCAAGATTGATACTATAATAACATGAAACAATAAAAAATTATAGATACATTGAAGACGTATCAGCATCCCCTAGCTTAACTCCTGCTCGTCTTCGAGTAGGCAAATGATAAAAACATAATTTTTGATGTGGAATGCTACCTAACATTTTCATCATGCAATCTCTTTCGTGGCGTGAATATTAAGATTCAAATGATTCAAAGCAATAGTCTATAATTTGACACAAAGACATCAATACTTAGGCATACCAACAAACAATCATACCTTTCAAAATATCAATGCTAAAAAAGTTGTCCTTACAAAATCATATAGCCTTGTCATGCTCCATCTCTTAATACGAAATATTTATCATGCACAACCCCGATGACAAGCCGAGAAATTAGTTCATACTTTTTAACGCGCTTCAGCTTTTTTAACCCCCATGCAATACATGAGCGCAAGCCATGGATATAGCACGCTATAGGTGGAATAGAGTATGGTGATAGAGATAATATGGAGAAGACAAAAAAAGGAGAAAGTCTCACATCTACGAGGCTAATCAACGAGCTATGAAGATGCCCATCAATTGATGTCAACGCAAGGAGTAGGAATTGTCATGCAATGGATGCACTAAGAGCTATAAGTGTATGAAAGAAAAGAAAACTAAGTGGATGTGCATCCAACTTGCTTGCTCGTGAAGACCTCATGCATTTGAGAAAGCACATCATTGGAATATACAACTTGCTTGCTCGTAAAGACCTCAGACATTTGAGGAAGCACATCATTGGAATATACAAGCTAAGTTCTATGAAAGATTTCCACTAGTTATATAAAAATGAAAGCACAGGAGACTCTCTATATGAAAACATGGTTCTACTTTGAAGCACAAGTGTGGAAAGGATAATAACATTGCCTCTTCTCTCTTTTTCTCTCATTTTTTTGTTGGGCTCTTTTTGGCCTTTTTTAAATGGCTCTTTTTGGCCTTTCTTTATTTTATCACTTGGGACAATGATCTAATAATGAATAATGATGATCATCACACTTCTATTTACTTACAACTCAAAATTACAACTCGATATTAGAACAAAATATGACTCTATATGAATGCCTCTGCGGTGTACCAGGAGATCAATAATCAACTTGTGTGTCTATGGGGTGTCCCCTGACCACGTATATAAAGGATGGAGGGAGGAGGAGGCCGGCCCTCATAGGGTGCGCCCAAAGTGTGGAGTCCTAGTAGGATTCCACCTCCCACATGGAATAGGAAAAAGGGAAGGGAGAAGGAGAAGGAAGGAAGGGGCGCCCCCTTTCCTTAGTCCAATTTGGACCAGCCCATGGGGAAGGGGCACGACCACCTTTGAGGCCTTTCTCTCCTTTCCCGTATGGCCCATTAAGGCCCAATACGAATTCCCGTAACTCTCCAGTACTCCAAAAAATATCTGAATCACTTGGAACCTTTCCGATGTCCGAATATAGCCTTCCAATATATCAATCTTTACGTCTCAACCATTTCAAGACTCCTCGTCATGTCCCCGATCTCATCCGGGACACCGAACAAACTTCAGTCATCAAATCACATAACTCATAATACAAATCGTCACAGAATGTTAAGCGTGCGGACCCTACGGGTTCAAGAACTATGTAGACATGACCGAGACTCATCTCCGGTCAATAACCAATAGCGGAACCTGGATGCTCATATTGGTTCCCACATATTCTATGAAGATCTTTATCGGTCAAACCCAATGTTCAAGAAATTGTTAACTGGTAGCTGCTCAGTCAGTTTAGGAGTAGCGATTAATCGGTGAATCAGCCTATTAACTGGATTAATTGATCGACCATTAATCGGTAGATTGAATAGAAACTTGCCAACATATATCTAGATTTTTAATGTATTATACCATACTCTCATGCTCCCAGGTATGTAGTATACCAAAATATGCTGCCATGCACATATCAAAAGCATAGAGAGGAGGTAAGATTATTAATCCTATCCATTAAGGAGCGGCATGGGGCCGGAAGGGATTATGGGCCAAAATTTTGGGATTTGCTTGCCCACCTGTTAATGAGCCAGCATGGATTAATCGGCATACAACTGATTAATCGGTCTAACTGGCCAATTAATTGTCCTGACAAGTTAACACGACGAATATGTGTTATTCGATTCGGCCATGCTATGAGTAGCGATTAACTGGCCCGTTAACTGATTAATCGGGTGAATTCTTGAACAATGGTCAAACCGCATAACAACATACGTTGTTCTCTTTGTCATTGGTATGTTACTTGCTCGAGATTCGATCGTCGGTATCTCAATACCTAGTTCAATCTCGTCACCGTCAAGTCTCTTTACTCGTTCCGTAATGCATCATCCCGCAACTAAATCATTAGTCACATTGCTTGCAAGGCTTATATTGATGTGCATTACCGAGAGGGCCCAGAGATACCTCTCCGACAATCGGAGTGACAAATCCTAATCTCGGTCTATGCCAACTCAACAAACACCATCGGAGATACCTGTAGAGCACCTTTATAATCACCTAGTTACGTTGTGACGTTTGGTAGCACACAAAGTGTTCCTCCGGTATTCGGGAGTTGCATGATCTCATAGTCATAGGAACATGTATAAGTTATGGTGAAAGCAATAGCAACAAACTAAATGATCATTGTGCTAAGCTAACGGATGGGTCAAGTCAATCACATCACTCTCTAATGATGTGATCCCGTTAATCAAATGACAACTCATGTCCATGTCTAGGAAACTTAACCATCTTTGATTCAGCGAGCTAGTCAAGTAGAGGCATACTAGTGACACTCTGTTTGTCTATGTATTCGCACATGTACTAAGTTTTCGGTTAATACAATTCTAGCATGAATAATAAACATTTATCATGATATAAGGAAATAAATAATAACTTTATTATTGCCTCTAGAGCATATTTCCTTCAAAACTTAGTACATGTGTGGATACATAGACAAACAGAGTGCCCCTAGTATGCCTCTACTTGACTAGCTGGCTAATCAAAGATGGTTAAGTTTCCTAGCCATAGACATGTGTTGTCATTTGATGAACGGGATCACATCATTAGAGAATGATGTGATGGACAAGACTCATCCGTTAGCTTAGCATAATGATCATTTAGTTTTTTTTGCTATTGCTTTCTTCATGACTTATACATGTTCCTCAGACTATGAGATTATGCAACTCCCGAATACCGGAGGAACACCTTGTGTGCTATCAAATGTCACTACGTAACTGGGTGATTATAAAGATGCTCTACAGGTGTCTCCGATGGTGTTTATTGAGTTGGCATAGATCGAGATTAGGAGTTGTCACTCCGTGTATCGGAGAGGTATCTCTGGGCCCTCTCGATAATGCACATCACTATGAGCCTTGCAAGCAATGTGACTAATGAGTTAGTCATGGGATGATGCATTACGGAACGAGTAAAGAGACTTGCCGGTGAAGATATTGAACTAGGTATGATAATATCGACGATCAAATCTCGGGCAAGTAACATACCGATGACAAAGGGAACAACGTATGTTGTTATGCGGTTTGACCGATAAAGATCTTCGTAGAATATGTAGGAGCCAATATGAGCATCCAGGTTCCGCTATTGGTTATTGATCGAAGATGTGTCTCGGTCATGTCTACATAGTTCTCGAACCCGTAGGATCCACACACTTAACGTGCAATGACAATTTGTATTATGAGTTTCGTGTTTTGACGAACCGAAGTTTGTTCGGAGTCCCAGATGAGATCACGGACACGATGAGGAGTCTCAAAATGGTTGAGAAATAAATATTCATATATTGGAAGGCTACATTCGGACACAGGAATGGTTCGGGTCGTTTTGGAGTATCGGGGGTTACTGGCCCCACCCCCCAGGAAGTTCATGGGCCTTAGTGGAAAGGAGAGGAGGGCCAAAAGGGAGGCCACCCCCATGGCTAGTCCGAATTTGACTAGGAAGGGGGTGGCGCCCCCTCTTTCCTTCTCTCCTTTCCTCCTTTCCTCTCTCTACCTCTCTTGGAAAGGAAGGGGACTCCAACTAGGATTGGGAATCCTAGTTGGACTCCCCATGGCACGCGCCCCCCTTGGACGGCCTCCTCCTCCCCTCCTTTATATACGTGGGAGGGGGCACCCCAAAGGCACACCAAGTCTTCTCTTAGCCGTGTGTGGTGCCCCCCTCCACAGTTACACACCTCGGTCATATCGTCTTAGTGCTTAGGCGAAGCCCTGCGCCGGTAACTTCATCATCACCGTCACCACGCCGTCGTGCTGACGGAACTCTCCCTCACACTCAATTGGATCAAGAGATCGAGGGACGTCATTGAGCTGAACGTGTGCTGAACGCGGAGGTGCCATACATTCGGTGCTTGGATCGGTTGGATCACGAAGACATTCGACTACATCAACCGCGTTACTAAGCGCTTCCGTTTTCGGTCTACGAGGGTATGTGGACACACTCTCCCCGCTCGTTGCTATGCTTGTCCTAGATAGATCTTGCGTGATCGTAGGATAAATTTTGAAATACTACGTTCCCCAACAGTGGCATCCGAGCCAGGTCTATGTGTAGATGTTATATGCACGAGTAGAACACAATGAGTTGTGGGCGATAATAGTCATACTGCTTACCAGCAATGTCTTACTTTGATTCAGCGGTATTGTTGGATGAAGCGGCCCGGACTGACATTACATGACCGCATTCATGAGACTGGTTCTACCGACGTGCTTCACACACAGGTGGCTAGCGGGTGTCTGTTTCTCCAACTTTAGTTGAATCGAGTTTGATTACGCCCGGTCCTTGTTGAAGGTTAAAACAACACACTTGAAGAAAAATCATTGTGGTTTTGATGCGTAGGTAAGAACGGTTCTTGCTAAAAGCCCGTAGCAGCCATGTAAAACTTGCAACAACAAAGTAGAGGATGTCTAACTTGTTTTTGCAGGGCATGTTGTGATGTGATATGGTCAAGGCGTGATGATATATAAATTGTTGTATGAGATGATCATGTTTTCTAAAAGTTATCGGCAACTGGCAGGAGCCATATGGTTGTCGCTTTATTGTATGAAATGCAATCGCCATGTAATTGCTTTACTTTATCACTAAGCGGTAGTGATAGTCATAGAAGCAATAGTTGGCGAGATGACAACGATGCTACAATGGAGATCAAGGTGTCAAGCCGGTGACGATGGTGATCAGGATAGTGCTTTGGAGATGTAGATCAAAGGCACAAGATGATGATGGTCATTAGGGCTGGAATTCGAGCCGAGTCGAGCCATCTCGGCTCGGCTCGCTAGAGCTCGTTTCGTTAACGAGCTAGCTCGACTCGACTCATTATTATAACGAGCTCAAATCCAAGATTGGCTCGACTTGCATAACTTGCGAGCTGGCTCGTTTAGCTTGATAAGCTCGTTAAAGATATGAACATAAAATCCTTAAATATTATAAAATGATTACATATATATTAAACATATATATCACTAAACAACAGTAATTTTCTTGTACCGCATGAGTCTCCTAGGTGGTTGGGCTTTCAATGGCTAGGCCTTGTGTTGTGTGCCTGGGACATAGGGTGCTGAGTGGTTGATATTTTTTTGTATTGGGAGTGACTGATCTTTTGTACCGAGCCTAACGAGTTACACGAGTGCTCGTGAGATTGGCTTGTTTAACTTGGTCTATAAACAATCTTAAACTAAAGCTCGGCTCGACTCATTATTCTTCGAGTTCGAGTCGATTCGAGCCGAGTCACGAGCTACTCGTTTAGCTCGCGAGCTTCGAGCTTTTTTTCCATCCCTAATGGCCATATCATATCACTTATTTTGATTGCATGCGATGTTTATATTTTATGCATCTTATTTTTCTTAGTACGACGGTAGCATTATAAGATGATCTCTCACTAAATTTCAAGGTACAAGTGTTCTCCTTGAGTATGCACCATTGCTACAGTTCATCGTGCCAAGATACCACACGATGATCGGGTGTGATAAGCTCTACGTTCACATACAACGGGTGCAAGCCAGTTTTGCACACGCAAAATACTCGGGTTAAACTTGCCGAGCCTAGCATATGCATATATGGCCTCGGAACACTGAGACTGAAAGGTCGAGCGTGAATCATATAGTAGATATGATCAACATAGTGATTTTCACCATTGAAAACTTCTCCATCTCACGTGATGATCGGACATGGTTTAGTTGATATGGATCACGTTATCATTTAGATGACTAGAGGGATGTCTATCTAAGTGGGAGTTCTTAAATAATATGATTAATTTAACTTTAAGTTATCATGAACTTAGTACAATATTTTGCATGTCTATGTTGTTGTAGATCAATGGCCCATGCTACCGTTCCTTTGAATTTTAATGCATTCCTAGAGAAAGCTAAGTTGAAAGATGATGGTAGCAATTACACGGACTGGGTTTGTAACTTGAAGATTATCCTCATTGCTGTACAGAAGAATTACATCCTCGAAGCACCACTAGGTGCAAAGCCCGCTGCAGGAGCAACTCCAGATGTTATGAATGTTTGGCAGAGCAAAACTGATGACTACTCAGTAGTTCAATGTGCCATGCTTTACGGCTTAGAATCGGGACTTCAACGAGTTTTGAACGTCATGGAGTATATGAGATGTTCCAGGTGTTGAAGTTAATATTTCAAGAAAATGCCCGAATTGAGAGATATGGAGTCTCCAATAAGTTCTACAGCTGCAAGATGGAGGAGAATAGTTCTGTCAGTGAACATATACTCAGAATGTCTTGGTACCACAATCACTTGACTCATCTGGGAGTTAATCTTCCTGATGATAGTGTCACTGACAGAGTTCTTCAATCACTACCACCAAGCTACAAAAGCTTCGTGATGAACTATAATATGCAAGGGATGGATAAGACAATTCCCGAGCTCTTCGCAATGCTAAAGGCTGTGGAGGTAGAAATCAAGAAGGAGCATCAAGTGTTGATGGTTAATAAGACCACTAGTTTTAAGAAGAAGGACAAAGGGAAGAAGGGGAACTTCAAGAATAACGACAAGCAAGTTGCTGCTCAAGTGAAGAAGCCCAAGTCTGGACCTAAGCCTGAGACTGAGTGCTTCTACTGCAAATGGTGTGGTCACTGGAAGCGGAACTGCCCCAAGTATTTGACGGATAAGAAGGATGGCAAAGTGAAGGTATATTTGA
This sequence comes from Triticum aestivum, assembly GCF_018294505.1. NCBI lineage: Eukaryota > Viridiplantae > Streptophyta > Magnoliopsida > Poales > Poaceae > Triticum > Triticum aestivum. The sequence goes on from NC_057803.1 coordinate 484,491,721, forward strand.
TATACATGTTATTGATGTGTATGTTGGGGAACGCAGTAATTTCAAAAATTTCCTACGCACACGCAAGATCATGGTGATGCATAGCAACGAGAGGGGAGAGTATTGTCTACGTACCCTCGTAGACCATAAGCAGAAGTGTTATTACACCGCGGTTGATGTAGTCGTACGTCTTCACGATCGACCAATCTAGCACCGAAGGTACGGCACCTCCACGATCTACACACGTTCGGCTCGGTGACGTCCCGCGAACTCACTATCCAGTAGAGCTTCGAGGGAGAGTTTCGTCAGCACGACGGCATGATGACGGTGATGATGATGCTACTGGAACAGGGCTTCGCCTAAGCACCGCTACGATATGACCGAGGTAGATTATGGTGGAGGGGGGCACCGCACATGGCTAAAAGATCAATGATCAACTTGTGTGTCCATGGGGTGCCCCCTCCCCCGTATATAAAGGAGTGGAGGAGGGGAGGGGCCGGCCTCTCTATGGCGCGCCCTAGGGGAGTCCTACTCCCACTGGGAGTAGGATTCCCCCTTCCCTAGTTGGAGTAGGAGAGGAAGGGAAGGAGGAGTAGGAGAGAAGGAAAGCCCCCCCAAACATATTCCAATTTGGCCTCCTGCCCAAGGGGGGGCACACCAGCCCCTTGTGGGCTGGTGTGCTTCCTTCTTATGGCCCATAAGGCCCATAACTTCTCCCGGGGGGTTTCGGTAATCTCCCGGTACTCCGGAAAAATGTCCGAACCACTCGGAACCATTCTGATGTCCAAACATAGGCTTCCAATATATCAATCTTTATGTGTCAACCATTTCGAGACTCCTCGTCATGCCCGTGATCTCATCCGGGACTCCGAACAACCTTCGGTTCATCAAAACACATAAACTCATAATACCGATCGTCACCGAATGTTAAGCGTGCGGACCCTATGGGTTCAAGAACTATGTAGACATGACCGAGACTCACTTCCGATCAATAATCAATAGCGGGACCTGGATGCTCATATTGGTTCCTACATATTCTACAAAGATCTTTACCGGTCAAACCGCATAACAACATACGTTGTTCCCTTTGTCATCAGTATGTTACTTGCCCGAGATTCGATCGTCGGTATCTCAATACCTAGTTCAATCTCGTTATCGGCAAGTCTCTTTACTCATTCCGTAATGCATCATCCCGCAACTAACTCATTAGTCACAATGCCTGCAAGGCTTATAGTGATCTACATTACCGAGAGGGCCCAGAGATACCTCTCCGATACTCAGAGTGACAAATCCTAATCTTGATCTATGCCAACTCAACAAACACCATTGGAGACACCTGTAGAGCACCTTTATAATCACCCAGTTACGTTGTGACATTTGGTAGCACACAAAGTGTTCCTCCGGTATTCGGGAGTTGCATAATCTCATAGTCATAGGAACATGCATAAGTCATGAAGAAAGCAATAGCAACAAACTAAACGATCATCATGCAAAGCTAACGGATGGGTCAATTCAATCACATCATTCTCTAATGATGTGATCCCGTTAATCAAACGGCAACTCATGTCTATGGTTAGGAAACATAACCATTACTGATTTAACGAGCTAGTCAAGTAGAGGCATACTAGTGACATACTGTTTGTCTATGTATTCACACATGTACTAAGTTTCCGGTTAATACAATTCTAGCATGAATAATAAACATTTATCATGATATAAGGAAATAAATAATAACTTTATTATTGCCTCTAGGGCATATTTCCTTCAGTCTCCCACTTGCACTAGAGTTAATAATCTAGTTCACACCGTCATGTAATTTAACATGAATAGTTCACATCTTTATGTGATTAGTTCACATCTCCATGTGACTAATACCCAAAGGGTTTACTAGAGTCAATAATCTAGTTCACATCTCTATGTGATTAACACCCAAAGAGTGATCTTGTTTTGCTTGTGAGAGAAATTTAGTCAACAGGTCTGCCACATTCAGAGCCGTATGAATTTTGCAAAAAAAAATTATGTCTACAATGCTCTGCACGGAGCTACTCTAGCTAATTGCTCCCACTTTCAATATATATCTAGATTGAGACTTAGAGTCATCTAGATCAATGTAAAAAGCTTGCATCGACGTAACTCTTTACGACGAACTCTTTTATCACCTCCATAACTGAGAAATATTTCCTTAGTCCTCTAAGGATAATTTTGACCGCTGTCCAGTGATGTACTCCTAGATCACTATTGTACTCCCTTTCCAGAATCATGCTAAGATATAAAATAGGACTGGTACACAGCATAGCATACTTTATAGAACCTATGACTGAGGAATAGGGAATGACTTTTCATTCTCTTTCTATTTTCTGCTGTGGTCGGGTTTTGAGTCTTTAATCAACTTCACACCTTGCAACACAGGCAAGAACTCCTTCTTTGACTGTTCCATTTTGAACTACTTCAAAATCTTGTCAAGGTATGTATTCATTGAAAAAACTTATCAAACGTCTTGATCTATCTCTATAGATCTTTATGCTTAACATGTAAGCAGCTTCACTGAGGTCTTTCTTTGAAAAACTCCTTTCAAACACTCCTTTATGCTTTCCAGAAAATTCTACATCATTTCCGATCAACAATATGTCATTCACATATACTTATCAGAAAGGCTATAGTGCTCCCACTCACTTTCTTGTAAATACAGGCTTCACCACAAGTCTGTATAAAACCATATGCTTTGATCACACTATCAAAGCGTATATTCCAACTCCGAGATGCTTGCACCAGTCCATAGATGGATCGCTGGAGCTTGCTCACTTTTTTAGCACCTTTAGGATCGACAAAAACTTCTGGTTGCATCATATACAACTCTTCTTTGACATATCCATTAAGGAATGCAATTTTTACATCCATTTGCCAAATTTCATAAAATGCGGCAATTTCTAACATGATTCGGACAGACTCTAAGCATCGATACGAGTGAGAAAATCCCATCATAGTCAACACCTTGAACTTGTCGAAAACCTTTTTGCGACAATTCGAGCTTTGTAGATAGTAACACTACTATCAGCGTTCGTCTTCCTCTTGAAGATCCATTTATTCTCATTGACTCACCGATCATTGGGCAAGTCAATCAAAGTCCATACTTTGTTCTCATACATGGATCCCATCTCATATTCATGGCCTCAAGCCATTTTGCGGAATCTGGGCTCATCATCGCTTCCTCGTAGTTCGTAGGTTCATCATGGTCTAGCAACATGACTTCTAGAATAGGATTACCGTACCACTCTGGTGCAGAATGTACTCTGGCTGACCTATGAGGTTCAGTAGTAACTTGATCTGAAATTTCATGATCATCATCATTAGCTTCCTCACTAATTGGTGTAGGAATCACTGAAACTAATTTTTGTGATGAACTACTTTCCAATTCGGGAGAAGGTACAATTACCTCATCAAGTTCTACTTTCCTCCCACTCACTTCTTTCGAGAGAAACTCCTTCTCTAGAAAGGATACATTCTTAGCAACAAATATCTTGCCTTCGGATCTGTGATAGAAGGTGTACCCAACATTTCTTTTGGGTATCCTATGAAGACGCACTTCTCCGATTTGGGTTCAAGCTTATCAGTTTGAAACTTTTTCACATAAGCATCGCAACCCCAAATTTTAAGAAACGACAGCTTTGGTTTCTTGCCAAACCATAGTTCATACGGTGTCGTCTCAACGGATTTAGATGGTGCCCTATTTAACGTGAATGTAGCTGTCTTTAATGCATAACCCCAAAACTATAGTGGTAAATCGGCAAGAGACATCATAGATTGCACTATATCCAATAAAGTATGATTATAACGTTCGGACACACCATTATGCTGTGGTGTTCCAGGTGGTATGAATTTGTGAAACTATTCCACATTGTTTCAAATGAAGACCAAACTCGTAACTCAAATATTCGCCTCCATGATCAGATCATAGAAACTTTATTTTGTTGTTACGATGATTTTCCACTTCACTCTGAAATTCTTTGAACTTTTCAAATTTTTTAGACTTATGTTTCATTTAGTAGATATACCCATATCTGCTCAAATCATCTGTGAAGGTCAGAAAATAACGATACAAGCCGCGAGCCTCAACACTTATCGGATCGCATACATCAGTATGTATTATTTCCAATAAGTCAGTTGCTCGCTCCATTGTTCCGTAGAACGGAGTCTTAGTCATCTTGCCCATGAGGCATGATTCGCAAGCATCAAGTGATTCATAATCAAGTGATTCCAAAAGTCCATTAACATGGAGTTTCTTTATGCGCTTTACACCAATATGACCTAAACGGCAGTTCCACAAATAGGTTACACTATCATTATTAACTTTGCATCTTTTGGCTTCAATATTATGAATATGTGTATCACTACGATCAAGATTCAACAAACCATTGACCTTGGGTGTATGACCATAGAAGGTTTTATTCATGTAAACAGAATAACAATTATTCTTTGACTTGAATGAATAACTGTATTGCAATAAACATGATCCAATCATATTATGCTCAACGCAAACACCAAATAACATTTATTTTAGGGTCAACACTAATCCCGAAGGTAAAGGGAGTGTGAGATGGTGATCTTATCAACCTTGGAATCATTTCCAACACACATCGTCACCTCGTCCTCAACTAGTCTTTGTTTATTTTGCAACTCCCATTTCAAGCTACTACTCTTATGAACTGAACTAGTATCAAATACCGAGGGGTTTGCGATAAACACTAGTAAAGTACACATCAATAACATGTATATCAAATATACCTTTGTTCACTTTGCCATCCTTCTTATCCGCCAAGTATCTAGGGTAGTTCCACTTCCAGTGACCATTTCCTTTGCAGTAGAAGCACTCAGTTTCAGGCTTGGGTCTAGCTTTGGGCTTCTTCATGGGAGTGGCAACTTGATTGCCATTCTTCTTGAAGTTCCCTTTCTTTCCCTTGCCCTTTTACTTGAAACTAGTGGTCTTGTCAACCATCAACACTTGATGTTATTTCTTGAGTTCTACCTTCACCGATCTCAGCATCGCGAAGAGCTTGGGAATTACTTTCGTTATCCCTTGCATATTATAGTTCATCACTAAGTTCTAGTAACTTGGTGATAGTGACTAGAGAACTTTGTCAATTACTATCTTATCTGGAAGATTAACTCCCACTTGATTCAAGCAATTATAGTACCCAGACAATCTGAGCACATGCTCACTAGTTGAGATATTCTCCTCCATCTTGTAGGCAAAGTACTGTTAGAGGTCTTCTACCTCTCGACACAGGCATGAGTATGAAATACCAATTTCAACTCTTAGAACATCTTATATGCCCTGTGGCCTTCAAAACATTTTTAAAGTCCCAGTTCTAAGCCGTAAAGCATGGTGCACTAAACTATCAAGTAGTCATTATACCGAGCTTTACCAAACGTTCATAACGTCTGTATCTGCTCCTGCAATAGGTCCGTCACCTAGAGGTGCATCAAGGACATAATTCTTCTATGCAGCAATGAGGATAATCCTCAGATCACGGACCTAGTCCGCATCATTGCTACTATCATCTTTCAACATAGTTTTTCTCTAGGAACATATCAAAAATAAACGGGCAGCTACATCGCGAGCTATTGATCTACAACATAGTTATGCAAATACTATTAGGACTAAGTTCATGATAAATTAAAGTTCAATTAATCATATTACTTAAGAACTCCCACTTATATAGACATCCCTCTAGTCATCTAAATGATCACGTGATCCAAATCAACTAAACCATGTCCGATCATCACGCGAGATGGAGTAGTTTTCAATGGTGAACATCACTATGTTGATCATATCTACTATATGATTCACGCTCGACCTTTCGGTCTCCAGTGTTCCGAGGCCATATCTGCATATGCTAGGCTCGTCAAGTTTAACCTGAGTATTCTGCTTGTGCAAAACCGGCTTGCACCCGTTGTATGTGAACGTAGAGCTTATCACAACCGATCATCACGACGGACTTTCACAATGGTGCATACTCAGGGAGAACACTTGTACCTTGAAATTTAGTGAGAGATCATCTTATAATGCTACCGCCAAACTAAGCAAAATAAGATGCATAAAGGATAAATATCACATGCAATCAAAATATGTGACATGATATGGCCATCATCATCTTGTGCCTTTGATCTCCATCTCCAAAGTACCGTCATGATCTCTATCGTCACTGGCATGACACCATGATCTCCATCATCTTGATCTCTATCAACGTGTCATCACATGGTCGTCTCACCAACTATTGCTCTTGCAACTATTGCTATCGCATAGCGATAAAGTAAAGCAATTATTTGGCACTTGCATCTTATGCAATAAAGAGACAACCATAAGGCTTCTGTCAGTTGCCGATAACTTCAACAAAACATGATCATCTCATACAACAACTTATATCTCATCGCGTCTTGACCATATCACATCACAACAAGCCCTGCAAAAACAAGTTAGACGTCCTCTACATTGTTGTTGCAAGTTTTACGTGGCTGCTACGGGCTGAGCAAGAACCGTTCTTACCTACGCATCAAAAACTACAACGCGGTATAGAGATTGCTTTTTGATCTTCAGAAAGAACCCTGTTCATTGAATCCGATTCAACTAAAGTTGGAGAAATAGACACCCACTAGCCACCTGTGTGCGAAGCACGTCGGTAGAACCAGTCTCGCGTAAGCGTACGCGTAATGTCGGTCTGAGCCACTTCATCCAACAATACCACCGAATCAAGAATCAACTAGTGACGACAAGCAATATGTATATACCCACGCCCACAACTCCTTTGTGTTCTACTCGTGCATATAACATCTACGCATAGACCTGGCTTGGATGCCAGTGTTGGGGAACGCAGTAATTTCAAAAAAATTCCTATGCACACGCAAGATCATGGTGATGCATAGCAACGAGAGGGGAGAGTATTGTCTTCGTACCATCGTAGACCATAAGCGGAAGCGTTATGACAATGTGGTTGATGTAGTCGTACGTCTTCATAATCGACCGATCTAGCACCAAAGGTACGACACCTCCGCGATCTGCACACGCTCGGCTCGGTGATGTCCCGTGAACTCACGATCCAGTAGAGCTTCGAGGGAGAGTTTCTTCAGCACAAGGGCGTGATGACGGTGATGATGATGCTACCGGAACAGGGCTTTGCCTAAGCACCGTTACGATATGACTGAGGTGGATTATGGTGGAGGGGGGCACCACACACGGCTAAAAGATCAATGATCAACTTGTGTGTCCATGGGTGCCCCCTCCCCCGTATATAAAGGAGTGGAGCAGGGGAGGGGCCGACCCTCTCTATGGCGTGCCCTAGGGGAGTCCTACTCCCACCGGGAGTAGGATTCCCCCCTTCCCTAGTTGGAGTAGGAGAGGAAGGGAAGGAGGAGTAGGAGAGAAGGAAAGGGGGGCCGCCCCCCAAACCTATTCCAATTCGGCCTCCTTCCCAAGGGGGGTGCACCAGCCCCTTGTGGGCTGGTGTGCTTCCTTCTTAGGGCCCATAACTTCTCCTGGGGGGTTCGGTAACCTCCCGGTACTCCAGAAAATGTCCGAACCACTCGGAACCATTCCTGTGTCGAAACATAGGCTTCCAATATATCAATCTTTATGTCTCAACCATTTCGAGACTCCTCGTCATGACCGTGATCTCATCCGGGACTCCGAAGAACCTTCGGTTCATAAAAACACATAAACTCATAATACCGATCATTCACCGAACGTTAAGCGTGCGGACCCTACGGGTTCGAGAACTATGTAGACATGACAGAGACTCACTTCCTGTCAATAACCAATAGCGGAACCTGGATGCTCATATTGGTTCCTACATATTCTACGAAGATCTTTATCGGTCAAACGGCATAACAACATACGTTGTTCCCTTTGTCATCGGTATGTTACTTACCCGAGATTCGATCGTCTGTATCTCAATACCTAGTTCAATCTTGTTACCGGCAAGTCTCTTTACTCGTTCCGTAATGCATCATCCCACAACTAACTCGTTAGTCACAATGCTTGCAAGGCTTATAGTGATGTGCATTACCGAGAGGGCCCAGAGATACCTCTCCGACACTCGGAGTGACAAATCCTAATCTCGATCTATGCCAACTCAACAAACACCATCGGGGACACCTGTAGAGCACCTTTATAATCACCCAGTTACATTGTGACGTCTGGTAGCACACAAAGTGTTCCTCCGGTATTCAGGAATTGCATAATCTCATAGTCATACGAACATGCATAAGTCATGAAGAAAGCAATAGCAACAAACTAAATGATCATCGTGCTAAGCTAACGGATGGGTCAAGTCAATCACATCATTCTCTAATGATGTGATCCCGTTAATCAAACGACAACTCATGTCTATGGTTAGGAAACATAACCATCATTGATTTAACGAGCTAGTCAAGTAGAGGCATACTAGTGACATACTGTTTGTCTATGTATTCACACATGTACTAAGTTTCCGGTTAATACAATTCTAGCATGAATAATAATCATTTATCATGATATAAGGAAATAAATAATAACTTTATTATTGCCTCTAGGGCATATTTCCTTCAGTGTACCTGACTAGTGCTCGTAGTAGCTCCTGGGTATTTGATACTGGTTCTGTTGCTCATATTTGCAACTCAAAACAGGGGCTATGGATTAAATGAAGATCGGCTAAGGACGAGGTGACAATGCGCGTGGGAAATGGTTCCAAAGTCGACGTGATCACCGTTGGCACGCTACCTCTACATCTACCTTCGGGATTAGTTTTAGACCTGAATAATTGTTATTTGGTGCCAGCGTTAAGCATGAACATTATATCTGGATCTTGTTTGATGCGAAACGATTATTCATTTAAATCAGAGAATAATGGTTGTTCTATTTATATGAGTAATATATTTTATGGTCATGCACCCTTGATGAGTGGTCTATTTTTGTTGAATCTCGGTAAGTGATACACATATTCATAGTATTGAAGCCAAAAGATACAAGTTTAATAATGATAGTGCAACTTATTTGTGGCACTGCCATTTAGGTCATATTGGTGTAAAGCGCATGAAGAAACTCCATACTGATGGGCTTTTGGAATCACTTGATTATGAAACACTTGATGCTTGCGAACCATGCCTCATGGGCAAGATGACTAAGACTCCGTTTTTTGGAACAATGGAGCGAGCAACAAACTTATTGGAAATAATACATACTGATGTATGCAGTCCGATGCGTGTTGATGCTCATGGCGGGTATCGTTATTTTTCTAACCTTCACAGATGATTTGAGCAGATATGGATATATCTACTTGATGAAACATAATTCTAAAACATTTGAAAAGTTGAAAGAATTTCAGAGTGAAGTGGAAAATCATTGTAACAAGAAAATAAAGTTTCTACGATCTGATTGTGGAGGTGAATATTTAAGTTATGAGTTTGGTCTTCATTTGAAACAATGCGGAATAGTTTCGCAACTCACGCCACCTGGAACGCCACAGCGTAAAGGTGTGTCCGTACGTCGTAACTGCACTTTATTAGATATGGTGCGATCAATGATGTCTCTTACTGATTTACCGCTATCATTTTGGGGTTATGCTTTTGTCACGCCCAATATGCGATACTATCCTAAAGAGACTCGAAGGTCCCACCAAGGATAGAACCGCATATTGACACGCTTTTGCAAGGTGGATATCATTACATCAACATTACATAATAGATGGGGATACATACAAGGCATACAAATGCCGCAAGAATACATCAATACATCATACATAAGATCAACATCCGACTATAGATGAAACACAAACAGAAGCTCAAATGACATCCAACCTGCTAGCCCAGGCTACCGACCAGGAACCTAACCCAAGATCGACGACGAAGAAGAAGAACTCCAACACAAGCAAAACATCGCTCTCGCGTCATGATCATCGCATTACCTGTACCTGCAACTGTTGGTGTAGTAATCTGTGAGCCACAAGGACTCATCAATCCCATTACCATGGGTATCAAGACTAGCAAATCTTAATGGGTAAGGAAGGGGTAAGGTGGTGAGGTTGCAGCAGCGACTAAGCAAAGTATGGTGGCTAACTTACGAATACAAGAATCAGACGAGAAACTACGCAACGGTCGCCAACTAGTAACGATCAATAAGTGATCCTGAACTACTTACGGTCAAACATAACCCAACCATGTTGTCTTCTCGAACTTCCCCGAAAAGAGACCATCATGGTTACACAACATGGTTGGTGTATTTTAAATGAGTTTACTTCAAGTCTACTACAAACGGATATTAACAAATTCCCATTTGCCACATAACCGCGGGCACGACTCTCGAAAGTTTAAACCCTACAGGGGTGTCCCAACTTGGCCCATGACAAGCTCACGATCCGCAGAGGCAATCCTCCATCGCGGGACACTCGATCAGACTCGGAATCCCGGTGCACAAGACATTTCGACAATGGTAAAACAAAACTAGCAAGTCCTCTCGGCGTGCCGACACCCTGATAGTAGCCACGCGTATCTTGTCTCAGGCCATGACTGGATTGTCCAAACTTCCGGTAGGCCAAAATAACAGAGTTGCCCCTAGTGGCCACCGGCGATTGACAGGTTTGGACCAATACTCATGAGGAGCACTGGCCCGGTTTGTTGATTAAAATCCATGGGGCCCGGCAAGTCCCTATGCAAGTTTTGGTTGTTATTAGGCAAATGGTAAAACCAATGTTGGGCCTTGCTGGAAGAGTTTTATTCAAAGAGAACTGTGAAGAGAGTCCCATACCCCTCATCGTGTTAGGGACGCAAAATCAAGGAACATAACATCGGTATGACGAAAACTAGGGCAGCAAGAGTGGAACAAAACACTAGGCATAATGCCGAGCCCTCCACCCTATACCTATAGATGCATTAATTAAATAAGAGATATTGTGATATCCCAAGATATCCATGAAATCCATGTCCCAACATGGAACAACCTGCACCTGCACCTGCAACTAGCAACACTATAAGAGGGGCTGAGCAAAGCGGTAACATAGCCAAACAATGGTTTGCTAGGAAGGGTGAAAAAGGTTAGGGGCTATCATGGCAATTTGGGAGGCTTTGATAACAAGTGGTAGGTAGCGCGACATAGCGATAGCATCGAGACAACTAGCATAGCAAAGATAGTAGTGAGATCCAAGGTGACGATCATCTTGCCTGAAATCCCGCTAGGAAGAAGAACGAGTCCATGAAGAAGATGAAGCCACGAAGATGAGCGTATCCTCACAATCGCAACGAAACAGGAACTATCGAGAAGGAGCACAACCGGAAAGAAGTAAACAACATGGTAAACACACAACACATAAACAAGACATGATGCTCATCCAAGTATGATGCATGGCAAGTCTATATGATGCTACTCATGGCAAGAGATGATGCATACAAGAGCAACACATCAAAGCAAGTTTAAATGAGGCCAGAAACAACATATAACAATTCCGGTAAGTCCTCATATGCAAATTTCGAAATTGGTCCAGATCTGATTAAAACACAATGTTGAAGTTGGTAAACATCAAGTTAAGATGCACCAAGATGATCTACATGGTTTTCTAGTCAAGTTACATATAAAGTTTGTTTAATTCGGAGCTACGACCTAGAAGACATGAGCAAAACAAGTTAAACATGGCATTGATGCAAATGCAAGCACAACAACATCACAAACACTCCAATACATGGATGCAACAAGGTAACATGAAACTGCAAAACTAAGCAAGTTTCATATAGAGCATGCTCAAAATGGCACAACGGTTCAACACATACACTCAATACAAGTTTCAAACACAATCTGCCCAAAACAGCAAGTAAGCACTTTGCAATCAAGGGAACAACATGCTACATGAATCATATGGGCACAAACTTGACATGGACTCAAAGTACAGACAACATGCTCCAAATAAAATTTAAGGTTCAGGTTCATAGGCATCAAGATTAATCGAAGATGATCAATGCAAAAAGCAACTTAATAACACAGATTATGACTTAGTGAAAGAACATGGCATACAAGTGAGCAGGAATAATATATTGACATGTTGGAGGCATGAAACAATGATGATATAGTGCAAGAACATGGCAAGCACAAGCATGGCATGCTTTTACAGGTTAAACATGGCAAAACATTATTACTAAGCATCTCCATATGAGCCCTAGATCAATGGCAATCAACAAGGCAAGATGCAACAAGATATAAGCTGATTCTCAGACTTAGGAAATCTGGGAATGCAAAACATAACATTATGATGCTGACTTTGGAGGCACATAACAACAAGCATAGCAACTTTAATAATCATGAAAAAGACATGGACATGGAGTAGAAATGATATAATTCAACTTAGTCCATGGGCACAAGTTCATATGAAGCATGGAGTAATCACGATGATGCTTAGCAAAATGGAACATGCTGTTAACATGATGGCAGATTTAGCATGATGGCAATTTGAGAGCAAGAAATAGACAAGTTACAGCAAGTTATAATGACAACCAAGGGCATGGCATCAAATTAAACATAACAAGGAGCAAATAACATCAAGGTATCATATTCATATGACTCATGGATTAGTGGGAACCAACAAGACAAGATTGCATGTTATAACAGTTTAGCAAGTGTAAAACAACAACATCATCATAGCATGTTTGCAAGCTTCGAACAGAGGTTATAAGAAGTCCAAAATTAACAAACTTAGAATGTGGATAAAGTACTCATAGCATACTTCAATTTATGTAAAGGGAGCATCACCAAAAGAGGCATAGATTAATCAATATCAAGCTCACAACATGGCATCATGAAGTTAACAGAAAACTAGAACATCATATAGGCATGTTCATGGCAATGAAAACATAATGCTACAGGACATATATGAGTCATCACAAGGCATGGAATGATAGAGAATAACATAGACATCAAAACACCCTTACTGAAGTTCATCAAAATATGTATGGAATAGATGGTAGCATCAATTTAACATAGCATCACAATGTAACAGTTTCAGACTTACCAAAATTACTGTCTCAGAAATCAGCAACATTAAGTAGCACACTTTGCAAGCTTGATGCACTCACCACAAGGCACATAAAAAATACATGGATTGCACCACTGTAAAGATGGCATGAAAATACTCTTAAAACATGTAGACATGATGCACAAAAGATGCACACACAAAATGCAACGAAAAAGACAAAACAACAAGTTATGATAAGTTCCAGCAGTTAACATCATGTAGCACTCTTGCAACAGGGATAAACATGTCATAATTCATCCTAACATGAATGCAAATGATACTAACATGAAGAGCACTCTAAGATGAACATTTTGATATATTATATGCTCCAATCGGACACACATGCATAGAGATAGAGCCACTCAAACATGCACACATATTATGGATTTTTCAAGGACTTAGCAATTTCGGAAAAAAGAACTAATGGGCGCAAAATAACTATATCGTGCATGGGGCGGGGAATAGAGGGTAATCACTCACCCTGGGCTCGGCCCATGTGGGGGTAGGTAGTAGGCCGACGGCGCTGGGGATCTAGGCTGGGCCTGCCCGGGTTACGGAGATGGGCCACGGACGCGGGGCCCAAGCGGCAATGTCAGGCTCCTCCCGATCCAGCCGACGGGATCGAGGAAGGGAGCGCCATCGGCGGTCGATGACAACGGGCGACCAGCGGGGGCTGAGACGACGAGGGTCGAGGACGGAGGGACCGGCGCGGGAGCTGTGGATCTGGACGGCGGCTTGCCGGATCCGGCGAATACGGCCGCAGCAGGAGACAAAGGACAGCGGGGTTGGCGCGGGACCGCTTCTCCGATGAGCCGGCAGCGGGGTTCGGCGAGGCCACGTGGGGCGCGAGGCGGCAGGGTCGGGGAAGCGGGTTAGTGGGCAGCGGCTCTGCGCTGCGGCGTGAGCGAGGCGGCGGTGAGCGGTGGCGGGAGACGGCGGCGAGGGTCGCCGGCGGAGGCGGCAGGGCGCTCCGATGAAGCTGTAGTGGCGTGCGGGCGGTCGGGCTCGCGCAGGCTGCGGCGGCGCCTTTGGTCCCCGGGGCGGGCCCCGGATGGGCCTCCAGGGCCGCGGTGGTGGGAGGCAGACCGGGAGGACGTGGGGAGGCCAAGTGGCAGGCGCCGGTTGGCCCTGGCGACGACTGGCGGTGGCGCGCCCAATGGCGACTCGCCAAGTGGCGGGGCAGGGTTCGGCTGGCGCGGAAGTGGAGGTGGGGGGCGGCGTCTGCGAGGATTCCGAGGAGGGAGGTTAGGGGTGACAAAAATGGCAAGGGAGCTGTTATTTATAGAAAGAGGGGTTAGGGTTGGGGGTTTGAGGCTGTTTCGGAGCCATACGATCACGATCCGACGGATCTGATCGAGAAGGGGTTTTATCTGGGTTAGGTGGGTTGTGGATAGTGGGTTGGGCTGAGATGAGAGAAGAGAAAAGAGGCCCGACAACTGTTTCCGAAGACCGAAAATGTCCGTCGATTGACCGACTATATTGTCGCTATAGTTATCCATTGGGGAATCAAATGGACTCCGAACGCGATGAAATTTGACAGGCGACCTACTGACAACATAACAACACCACACACCAACTTTCATCCCATTCCGAGAACATTTTCCGGCCACTTATAAAATAATATTTCGGGCATGCCGCGGGGAACAAGGAGAACTGGGAGACCCAGATGGATGCAAGTTTTGAAAACATGAGGATGCAATGCACATGATAACATGGCAAGATGCAACACGCAAGCAAATGACATGGCAACAACAACGAATAACTGGAAGACACCTGGCGCATCGGACTCGGAGCGTTACAACTTTAGAGATGGATGCATTCACGTTAAATAGGGCACCATCTAAATCCGTTGAGACGAAACCATTTGAACTATGGTTTGGCAAGAAACCCAAGTTGTCGTTTCTTAAAGTTTGGGGCTGCGATGCTTATGTGAAAAAAACTTCAACCTGATAAGCTCGAACCCAAATTTGAGAAATATGTCTTCATAGGATACCCAAATGAGACAGTTGGGTACACCTTCTATCACAGATCCGAAGGCAAGATATTCGTTGCTAAGAATGGATCCTTTCTAGAGAGGAGTTTCTCTCAAAAGAAGTGAGTGGGAGGAAAGTAGAACTTGATGAGGTAATTGTACCTTCTCTCGAATTGGAAAGTAGTTCATCACATAAATCGGTTCTAGTGATTCCTACACCAATTAGTACAGAAGCTAATGATACTGATCATGAAACTTCTGATCAAGTTACTACAAACCTCGTAGGTCAACCAGAATAAGATGCGCACTAGAGTGGTACGGTAATCCTGTTCTGGAGGTCATGTTACTTGACCATGACGAACCTACGAACTATGAGGAAGCGATGATGAGCCTAGATTCCGTGAAATGGCATGGGGCCATGAAATCTGAGATGGGATCCATGTATGAGAACAAAGTATGGACTTTGGTTGACTTGCCCAATGATTGACAAGCAATAGAGAATGAATGGATCTTCAAGAAGAAGACTGACGCCGATGGTAATGTTAATGTCTACAAAGCTCGACTTGTTGCGAAAGGTTTTCATCAAGTTCAAGGAGTTGACTACGATGATACCTTCTCACCCATAGTGATGCTTAAGTCTATCTGAATCATGTTAGCAATTGCCGCATTTTATGATTATGAAATATGGCAAATGGATGTGCTACCTCTTGAGCACTGCGTTGGTTTTCCCTTGAAGAGGAAAGGGTGATGCAGCAGAGCAGCGTAAGTATTTCCCTCAGTTTTTGAGAACCAAGGTATCAATCTAGTAGGAGGCCATGCACGAGTCCCTCGCACCTACACAAACAAATAAACTCCTCGCAACCAGGACGATAAAGGGGTTGTTAATCCCTTCACGGTCACTTACGAAAGTGAGATCTAATAGATATGATAAGATAATATTTTTGGTATTTTTATGATAAAGGGAAATAAAGATGCAAGTAAAATAAATGGCAAAGGAAATAACTAAGTATTGAAAGATTAATATGATGGAAAATAGACCTGGGGGCCATAGGTTTCACTAGTGGCTTCTCTCGAGAGCATTAGTATTATGGTGGGTGAACAAATTACTGTTGAGCAATTGACAGAATTGAGCATAGTTATGAGAATATCTAGGTATGATCATGTATATAGGCATCACGTTCGAGACAAGTAGAACGACTCCTGCCTGCATCTACTACTATTACTCCAGACATCAACCGCTATCCAGCATGCATCTAGAGTATTAAGTTCAAGAGAACAGAGTAACACTTTAAGCAAGATGACATGATGTAGAGGGATAAACTCATGCAATATGATATAAACCCCATCTTGTTGTCCTCGATGGCAACAATACAATACGTGCCTTGCTGCCCCTACTGTCACTGGGAAAGGACACCGCAAGATTGAACCCAAAGCTAAGCACTTCTCCCATTGCAAGAAATATCAATCTAGTAGGCCAAACCAAACTGATAATTCGAAGAGACTTGCAAAGATAACCAATCATACATAAAAGAATTCAAAGAAGATTCAAATATTGTTCATAGATAAACTTGATCATAAACCCACAATTCATCGGTCTCAACAAACACACCGCAAAAGAAGATTACATCGAATAGATCTCCACAAGAGAGGGGGAGAACTTTGTATTGAGATCCAAAAAGAGAGAAGAAGCCATCTAGCTAATAACTATGGACCCGAAGGTATGAAGTAAACTACTCACACTTCATCGGAGAGGCTATGGTGTTGATGTAGAAGCCCTTCGTGACCGATACCCCCTCCGACGGAGCTCCGGAAAAGGCCCCAAGATGGGATCTCGTGGATACAGAAAGTTATGGCGGTGGAATTATGGTTTTGGCTCCGTTTGATATTCTTTTTCTGCGAAACTCTGAAATAGGCAAAAAAACAACAATTCTGGGCTGGGCCTCCGGTTAATAGGTTAGTCCCAAAAATAATATAAAAGTGTATAATAAAGCCCAACAATGTCCAAAACAGGATATAATATAGCATGGAACAATAAAAAATTATAGATACGTTGGAGACGTATCAAGCATCCCCAAGCTTAATTCCTGCTCGTCCTCGAGTAGGTAAATGATAAAAATAGAATTTTTGATGTGGAATGCTACTTGGCATAATTTCAATGTAATTCTTCTTAATTGTGGTATGAATATTCAGATCCTAAAGATTCAAGACAAAAGTTCAATATTGACATAGAAATAATAATACTTCAAGCATACTAACTAAGCAATTATGTCTCTTCAAAATAACATGGCCAAAGAAAGTTATCCCTACAAATCACATAGTCTGGCTATGCTCCATCTTCACCACACAAAGTATTTAAATCATGCACAACCCCGATGACAAGCCAAGCAATTGTTTCATACTTTTAGTGTTCTCAAACTTTTTCAATCTTCACGCAATACATGAGCGTGAGCCATGGACATAGCACTATAGGTGGAATAGAATGGTGGTTGTGGAGAAGACAAAAAAGGGGGAAGATAGTCTCACATCAACTAGGCGTATCAATGGGCTATGGAGATGCCCATTAATAGATATCAATGTGAGTGAGTAGGGATTGCCATGCAACAGATACACTAGAGCTATAAGTATATGAAAGATCAACAAAAATAACTAAGTGGGTGTGCATCCAACTCGCTTGCTTAAGAAGACCTAGGGCATTTTAGGGAAGCCCATCATTGGAATATACAAGCCAAGTTCTATAATGAAAAATTCCCACTAGTATATGAAAGTGATAACATAGGAGACTCTCTATGAAGATCTTGGTGCTACTTTGAAGCACAAGTGTGGTAAAAGGATAGTAGCATTGTCCCTTCTCTCTTTTTCTCTCATTTTTTTATTTTAGCCTTTTCTCATTTTTATGGCCTTTTTTATTTAGTCCGGAGTCTCATTCCGACTTGTGGGGGAAGCATAGTCTCCATCATCCTTTCCTCACTTGGGACAATGCTCTAAAAATGATGATCATCACACTTTTTTATTTACCTACAACTCAACAATTACAACTCAATACTTAGAACAAAATATGACTCTATGTGAATGCCTCCGGCGGTGTACCGGGATATGCAATGAATCAAGAGTGAAATGTATGAAAGAATTATGAATGGTGGCTTTGCCACGAATACAATGTCAACTACATGATCACGCAAAGCAATATGACAATGATGGAGCGTGTCATAGTAAACGGAACGGTGGTAAGTTGCATGGCAATATACCTCGGAATGGCTATGGAAATGCCATGATAGGTATGTATGGTGGCTATTTTGAGGAAGGTATATGGTGGGTGTATGATACCGGCGAAAGGTGCACGGTATTAGAGAGGCTAGCAATGGTGGAAGGGTGAGAGTGCGTATGATCCATGGACTCAACATTAGTCATAAAGAACTCATATACTTATTGCAAAAATCTACAAGTTATCAAAGCAAAGTATTATGCGCATGCTCCTAGGGGGATAGATTGGTAGGAAAAGACCATCGCTCGTCCCCGACAACCACTCATAAGGAAGACAATCAATAAATAAATCATGCTCCGACTTCATCACATAACTGTTCACCATACATGCATGCTACGGGAATCACAAACTTTAACACAAGTATTTCTCAAATTCACAACTACTCAACTAGCATGACTCTAATATCACCATCTCCATATCTCAAAACAATTATCAAGCATCAAACTTCTCATAGTATTCAACACACTCATAAGAAAATTTTATTATTAATCTTGAATGCCTAACATAATTAAAGCAATTTACCACGCTGTTTTGTAAGACTCTCAAAATAATCTAAGTGAAGCATGAGAGAACAATGGTTTGTATAAAACAAATCCACCAACGTGCTCTAAAAGATATAAGTGAAGCACTAGAGAAAAAACTATATAACTCAAAAGATATAAGTGAAGCACATAGAGTATTCTAACAATTTCCGTATCATGTGTGTCTCTCTCAAAAGGTGTGTACAACAAGGATGATTGTGGAAAACTAACAAATAAAGACTCAAATAATACAAGACACTCCAAGCAAAACACATATCATATGGTAAATAAAAATATAGCTCCAAGTAAAGTTACCGATGGAAGTAGACGAAAGAGGGGATGCCTTCCGGGGCATCTCCAAGCTTTGGCTTTTAGGTGTCCTTAGATTATCTTGGGGGTGCCATGGGAATCCCCAATCTTAGGATCTTGCCACTCCTTGTTCCATAATCCATCAAATCTTTACCCAAAACTTGAAAACTTCACAACACCAAACTTAAAGTAGAAAATCTCATGAGCTTCGTTAGCGAAAGAAAACAAAACACCGCTTCAAGATACTGTAATGAAGTCATTCTTTATTTATATTGGTGTTAAACCTACTGTATTCCAACCTCTCTATGGTTTATAAACTATTTTACTAGCCATAGATTCATTAAAATAAGCAAACAACACACGAAAAACAGAATCTGTCAAAAACAGAATAGTCTGTAGTAATCTGTAGCTAAGGCAAGATCTGTAACCCCCAAAATTCTAAAATAAATTGCTGGACGTGAGGAATTTATCTGTTAATCATCTGCAAAAATAATTAACTAAATATCACTTTCCAAATAAAAATGGCAGCAATTCGCCTGAGCGCTAAAGTTTCTGTTTTCTACAGCAAGATTAAAAAGACTTTCCCCAAGTCTTCCCAACGGTTCTACTTGGCAGAAACACTAATTAAACACAAAAAACACAACCAAAACAGAGGCTAGATAAATTATTTATTACTAAACAGGAACAAAAAGCAAGGAATAAAAATAAAATTGGGTTGCCTCCCAACAAGCGCTATCGTTTAACGCCCCTAGCTAGGCATAAAAGCGAAGATAGATCTAGGTATCTTTAGTTGGTAATTCTTTAATGAGACATATAACACATTTAGGAGTTTCTTTCCTTTTATCAATAATCAAACTTCTAGGCACAAAATCGAAAAAATCATTAGTAGCAAATGGTTCCTTAATGATAGCAAAAAGATTAGGATGAATACTTATAGATTTGAGATCCGTAGTTTCTTTGCTAGAGGATTCACCCTTATTTTTAGGAACATACATAAGCTTGGAAATTTTAGTTGGAGGACTTGGATTATTATTTACGGAAGAAAAAGCGGTTCCCAAGTTGGTAATGATACCCTCAAGTTTATCGATTCTAGTGGAATCATGATTTATTCTTTCATTAACTATGGGTTCCTTCTCCTTAATATTTTTCAAAGTGAGTCCTACTTTAGATCCATATTGAGTAATTTGGTTGTGGATATTTTTATCGAAATTTTCAATTAACTCTATGGTAGCAACTTTATTTTCAATAATTTCAAGTTTTTGCATTACATGCTCCAAAGTTAACATAGTTCCATTAACCAAAAGAGGGGGGGGGAGCCAAACAAATCTATCATAGCATTATAGGAATCAAAAGTGGGGCTACCCAAGAAATTCCCTCCGGTAATGGTATCAAGGACATATCTGTGCCAAGGAATAGCACCTACATAAAAATTGCGGAGAAGAATAGAAGTAGATTGCTTCCTGGTAGATCTATTTTGAGCATGGCAAATTCTATACTAAGCGTCTTTTAGGTTTTCTCATTCCCTTTGCTTAAAATTAAGAACTTCATTTTCGGGAGACAACGGAGAAGATAGGGGACTAGCCATAACAACAAGCAAGCAAACCAACACACAAGCAGACAAGAGACGGGCAAAAAAAGGCGAATAGAGAAAGAGGAGGAGGACGGAGAGAGAGAGGGCGAATAAAATGGCAATGGTGAAGTGGGGGGAGAGGAAAACGAGAGGAAAATGGTAAATAATGTAATGCGGGAGATAAGTATTTGTGATGGGTACTTGGTATGTTGACTTTTGTGTAGACTCCCCGGCAACGGCGCCAGAAATCCTTCTTGCTACCTCTTGAGCACCGCGTTGGTTTTCCCTTGAAGAGGAAAGGGTGATGCAATAGAGCAGCGTAAGTATTTCCCTCAGTTTTTGAGAACCAAGGTATCAATCCAGTAGGAGGCCACACACGAGTCCCTCGCACCTACACAAACAAATAAACTCCTCGCAACCAACGTGATAAAGTGGTTGTCAATCCCTTCACGGTCACTTACGAAAGTGAGATCTGATAGATATGATAAGATAATATTTTTGGTATTTTTATGATAAAGAGAAATAAAGATGCAAGGAAAATAAATGGCAAAGGAAATAACTAAGTATTGGAAGATTAATATGATGGAAAATAGACCCGGGGCCATAGGTTTCACTAGTGTCTTCTCTCGGGAGCATTAGTATTACGATGGGTGAACAAATTACTATTGAGCAATTGACAGAATTGAGCATAGTTATGAGAATATCTAGGTATGATCATGTATATAGGCATCACGTCCGAGACAAGTAGACCGACTCCCGCCTGCATCTACTACTATTACTCCACACATCGACCGCTATCCAGCATGCATCTAGAGTATTAAGTTCAAGAGAACAGAGTAACGCTTTAAGCAAGATGACATGATGTAGAGGGATAAACTCATGCAATATGATATAAACCCCATCTTGTTGTCCTCGATGGCAACAATACAATACGTGCCTTGCTGCCCCTACTGTCACTGGGAAAGGACACCGCAAGATTGAACCCAAAGCTAAGCACTTCTCCCATTCCAAGAAATATCAATCTAGTAGGCCAAACCAAACTGATAATTCGAAGAGACTTGCAAAGATAACCAATCATATATAAAAGAATTCAGAGAAGATTCAAATATTGTTCATAGATAAACTTGATCATAAACCCACAATTCATCGGTCTCAACAAACACACCGTAAAAGAAGATTACATCGAATAGATCTCCACAAGAGAGGGGGAGAACTTTGTATTGAGATCCAAAAAGAGAGAAGAAGCGATCTAGCTAATAAATATGGACCCGAAGGTCTGAAGTAAACTACTCACACTTCATCGGAGAGGCTATGGTTTTGATGTAGAAGCCCTCTGTGATCAATACCCCCTCCGGCAGAGCTCCGAAAAAGGCCCCAAGATGGGATCTCGTGGATAGAGAAAGTTACGGCAGTGGAATTAGGGTTTTGGCTCCGTTTGATATTCTTTTTCTGCGAAACTCTGAAATAGGCAAAAACAGCAGTTCTGGGCTGGGCCTCCGATTAATAGGTCAGTCCCAAAAATAATATAAAAGTGTATAATAAAGCCCAATAATGTCCAAAACAGGATATAATATGGCATGGAACAATCAAAAATTATAGATACGTTGGAGACGTATCAGGATGTCAAAACTGCATTCCTTAATGGATATCTTAAAGACGAGTTGTATATGATGCAACAGTAGGTTTTGTCTATCCAAAAGGTGCTAACAAAGTGTGCAAGCTCCAGCGATCTATTTATGGACTGGTGCAAGCCTCTCGGAGTTGGAATATACGCTTTGATAGCGTGATCAAAGCATATGGTTTTATACAGACTTTTGGAGAAGTCTGTATTTACAATAAAGTGAGTGGGAGCTCTGTAGCATTTCTGATATTATATGTGGATGGCATATTGTTGATCGAAAATGATACTGAATTTCTGAATAGCATAAAAGGATACTTGAATAAGAATTTTTCAATGAAAGACCTCGGTGAAGCTGCTTATATATTGGGCATCAAGATGTATAGAGATAGATCAAGACACTTAATTAGACTTTCACAAAGCACATACCTTGATAAAGTTTTGAAGAAGTTCAAAATGGATCAGTCAAAGAAAGGGTTCTTGCCTGTGTTACAAGGTGTGAAGTTGAGTCAGACTAAATGCTCGACCACTGCAGAAGATAGAGAGAAAATGAAAGTCATTCTGTAGCGACCAGACCTCAAATAGTCCGATCTCTGTGCATCCTGCAATGGTCAACTCCCTTCCAATCTTGCGGAGACAATCATATGCAACCATCAGCTCTGTGCTACTGGAGAACACCGGTGGCTGCAACCTCAGAAAACGGGCTAAGTTGTCAACTGGAGGAGGTGGTGGTGGGTTGTTGTTGTTGTTGCCTTGGTTCTGAACTAACAACTGCATCAAGGCATTCTGCTGCTGGATCAACTGAGTGAGGTCCGGTGGGAAAGTAAATCCAGGGTCATGTCTCAGAGGCATCTAAGGATTTAGAGGGAAGAGAATATAAAGGTCTAGTGAGAAAGCACTACCCATATGCTCATGAGATAAACACAATCATATCACTTCAATCAATTCAAACAAGGGCATACAATCGGTCTAACTACCATTACAAAAGTGCTCGGTCTAATCTATATACATGGGGGAATACTACTACTAATATGGCGGTCGACTAGAAAAATTGATCGGTGGAAGACTCCATAATATCTGCTCCAGCTTCGTCAACAAAGTCATCATCGCTATCATCGGGGTCCGAGTTGGTGTCGTCGATGATGATGTAGTTCTTTGGGCAAGTGGAATCATCGTCTTCTCCTCCTGGCGCGGGGTCTCCCATGAATACTCCTAGCTTCCTTGTCAGACCGTCATTCGTCTCCACTAGTATCATCATTTCCTCTTCGTATCCATCGTGTGTAGACTTGAGTTCTTCCTCCAGCTCTGTGATCCTGGTTATTGCCTTCTTCAGATCTATCATGCCTGCGCACATCTGGTTCTCCCGACGATGAATGTGTTGGTTTAACTCCTGGATGAAAGCGGCAATAGACCAATCATTCCTGGTGCTGATCATCTCCCATTGCTCATCTCGGCACCCACAAATTTGGTAGATAGTATCCTTGAGATCCTTGTGGTAAACTTCTCCAATGCGTCCCATGGTGATGTGGGCTGCCATGCTCTTGCCTAGACTCGAGGTTGGTGCATCAAAGGAAAACTCTATGGGCTCAGTGACTGGCGCGAACGTCCTTCCTGGAACTTGAACTCGAATCATCCAGCGCTCCTCTTCTGGTAAAGTGGCATTGTAGGTCCCGGTGAAGCTTGGT
Source organism: Triticum aestivum (assembly GCF_018294505.1). Lineage (NCBI taxonomy): Eukaryota > Viridiplantae > Streptophyta > Magnoliopsida > Poales > Poaceae > Triticum > Triticum aestivum. The sequence continues at coordinate 484,515,662 of NC_057803.1, forward strand.
ATTCCGATGTTCAGGTATCTAGTAACTTCCTTCAAGTGTCGTCCAAAAGGCGTATCTTCATCCGGTTGAGTGAACTTGTTCCTTGCATCCGCCATCCTAAAGAGTAGAAAAGGGAGAGGAGTCAGAAATGAGAAGAGAGTAGTGATCTAGGATTTTAGCTTAGTGGTCGTGTCCTACAATCAGCGTGTGCTCTGATACCATCTTGTAGCGACCAGACCTCAAACAGTCTGCTCTCTGTGCATCAGTGTCATCCCTAGTTCGGTAATGCTGACACGCATAGTACTTGAGGATTTATAACAGAGTAGCAATCACACACTTATTACATCGAATGTCTCAAAAGAGAATTTATTACAATAAATATGGCTTAAGGCCATCTAAAACGATAACAGCGGAAGCCTTGGAAGATAAAGTGAGTCCATCAACTCCAACAACATCACTGAGTGAAAGACAACGACCTATGGCTCCTTACTTGTCGTCTGAAAAGTCTGCAACATGAACGTTGGAGCCCGAAACGGGTCAACACATGGAATATGCTGGCAAGGTAACACAAGAGTAATGAATAGAATAAATGCTATCACTACATGCATATTTGGCTGGTAGAGGCTGTATGGTTAATATGTTTTTGCGAAAAGCCAATTTTTTCCTACAACAAAGGAATACATTTTATTTAACTATCATGGTGGTTGTTAAACATTGAGAAGGTTCCTCCAACTCAATCCCAATTAAGCATCATCATTGAACCCAATCAAGTTATATTAAGAGTGATGAGATCAACATGATAATCCAAGAACCAGATACTCAAGATGTCCATAACCGGGGACACGGCTAACCATGATTAGTTTATACACTCTTCAGAGGTTTGCGCACTTTTCCCCACAATACTTGAATACATACATGGTCGGAGATTCGAGACACAGTCTTTCTGAAGCATTAACTCTCTACTCTGGATAGACAGTACCACCTACAACCCACTACATCTCCTAGCCTACCTCTTCGAGAGCTTCACGCAACTTACTCAACTATGGCAGAGCCCATGATGGCTTGTGGCTGCACACGGAAGTTTCTAGCATGAATAATCTTATGATCCCTTTGAGCCTGGGTGGCGAGCCGTAGGATGATCACACGGTTCCTCCGGGATATCCTAGGACAACACTGGATTCTCCAGGTGCCCACAAGCAATCCACCCATATGTGTATTTAAGTTTCCACCTTAAGTTGAACCATTAATTAATAACTCACATCTGTCTTGAATACGCTCAAACCCAATCCACGTCTACGAGCATAGCATAGCAATATAAGCAACGTAGAAGTAACTCCCATAGGTTTGAAAATAAACAAGTGAATAGGTACTACCTCATCTACTTCCCAAAACCCACAATTTAATCAGATCCTAACCATGCAATTGTTTGAGGATTGATCTAATGCAATAAAACTGGGTAGTAAAAGGGTATGATCAAAGTGTTACTTGCCTTGCTGATGATCCGTTAAACCTAGAGACCCGTAGTAGCACACTTCGCACTCCGGGTACTCTATCGCAAACAAACAAGTATACAATAAGCACACAACTAGATGCACAGGCAAAACTCAAATACGAAATCTAACCAGAAAGTTCAACTTAAGAACTCCGGTTTGCAAAAAGAATCAAACCAAACGAAGCAACGAAACTCAAACTGCGAAAGAAACAAGATCCGTTTACTAATCTGGACTTAAGTCAAATTTTACAGTAGCAAAATCTTGTTCAAGTTGGTTAAACAGAAAGAGGGCTTCGAAACAAAGATCTAGGCGCTTGAATCGCTTGATTCCGATAAACGAGCGAAAAGTTATACTAGAACGAAGATTAGGACAGGAATCGCGATCGAAAATAATCGCGGAAAAACCCTGGAAAAAGAAAACTGACGAACAGGCTAACGAACGAACGTTCGTTGTCTGTGGCTAATGGGTGAAAACCATTCGTTAAACGAACGTACGAACGGACGTTCGCTAAATAAATAAACTGGAAAAAAATAAAACCGATCTAAATCTAGGGTTTCGAAAAAAAACCGGTCGGATTTCTGAAGAAAAACCGTCGCCTGCGGGGTTGGGCGGCGAGGCGGCTCCGGCGGCGGCGGCGCGTGCAGCGGGGCGGCGGCGTGCGGCGGCGACGGCGAGCGGCTCCGGCGGCGGCATGTGGCGGCGGCGGCGCGGTCGGGGCTAGGGTTTGGGACAGGGTGGGCTGGCGGTGGGGCCTTGGCTTAAAAAGGCCGCCCGGGCACAGTGTCCAGGTCGGACACGGCCTGGTAAGTCGGTTGACTTTTTTTAAATAATACCGTGCAGAAAAACGAAGAAAAGAAATACTAAACAGACTCCAAAAATCCTGAAATAAAATTTCCTTGTCCTCTAAAAATCTAACGGACAATGTGAACATTTATTTGGGCTTCTAATGCAATTTTGAAAAAATGCATTTTTTCCTAATTCAAATAAAATAGCGATAAAACTTCTGAATAAAAATCTTATTTGATTTTAATATTAAATCTTCAATATTTCTTTATTTTGGGGAAGTCATTTTATCCCCTCTCTTTTATTTTCATAAAATAAATATTCGAAGAGAAAATAATTAAAATCAAATGACCCTCTTTTCAAAATTTAAGAAAACTTAAATATGAAAAGAACGAAATCCCCAACTCTCTCCGTGGGTCCTTGAGTTGCGTAGAATTTCTAGGATCAATCCAAAATGCAATAAAATATGATATGCAATGGTGATCTAATGTATAACATTCCAAATTGAAAATTTGGGATGTTACACATTCCCTATGCCTCAGCCATAGGTTCTATCATTATGCAATGCTATGTACCAGACCCGATGTGTGCCTTGCTATTAGTTTAGCAAGAAAGTACCAAAGTAGTCCAGGAGTGGATCACTGGACAACTGTCAAGAACATCCTGAAATACTTGAAAAGGACTAAGGATACATTTCTCGTTTAGTGAGGTGACAAAGAGCTCGTCGTAAACGGTTACGTCAATGCAAGCTTTGACACTGATCCGGATGACTCTAAGTCACAAACCGGATACGTATTTATATTGAATGGTGGAGCTGTCAGTTGGTGCAGTTCCAAGCATTGCGTCATGGCAGGATCTACGTGTGAACCAGAGTACATAGCTGCTTCGGAAGCAGCAAATGAAGGAGTCTGGATGAAGGAGTTCATAACCTCTCTAGGTGTCATACCTAGTGCATCGGGTCCAATAAAAATCTTTTGTGACAATATTGGTGCAATTGCCTTGGCAAAGGAATCCAGATTTCACAAGAGATCCAAGCACATCAAGAGACGCTTCAATTCCATCTGCGATCAAGTCAAGGAGGGAGACATAGAGATTTGCAAGATACATACGGATCTGAATGTTGCAGACCCGTTGACTAAGACTCTCTCACGAGCAAAACATGATCAACACCAAGACTCCATGGGTGTTAGAATCATTACTATGTAATCTAGATTATTGACTCTAGTGCAAGTGGGAGACTGAAGGAAATATGCCCTATAGGCAATAATAAAGTTGTTACTTATATTTCCTTACATCATGATAAATGTTTATTATTCATGCTAGAATTGTATTAATTGGAAACTTAGTACATGTGTGGACACATAGAAAAACAGAGTGTCCCTAGTATGCCTGTACTTGACTAGCTCGTTAATCAAAGATGGTTAGGTTTCCTAGCCATAGACATGTGTTGTCATTTGATGAATGGGGTCACATCATTAGAGAATGATGTGATGGACAAGACCCATCCGTTAGCTTAGCATAATGATCGTTTAGTTTTTTCTGCTATTGCTTTCTTCATGACTTATACATGTTCCTCAGACTATGAGATTATGCAACTCCCGAATACCGGAGGAACACCTTGTGTGCTATCAAATGTCACAACATAACTGGGTGATTATAAAGATGCTCTATAGGTGTCTCCGATGGTGTTTGTTGAGTTGGCATAGATCGAGATTAGGATTTGTCACTCCGTGTATCGGAGAGGTATCTCTGGGCCCTCTCGGTAATGCACATCACTATGAGCCTTGCAAGCAATGTGACTAATGAGTCAGTCATGGGATGATGCATTACGGAATGAGTAAAGAGACTTTTCGGTGACGATATTGAACCAAGTATGATAATACCGACGATCAAATCTCGGGGAAGTAACATACCGATGACAAAGGAAACAACATATGTTGTTATGCGGTTTGACCGATAAAGATCTTCGTAGAATATGTAGGAGCCAATATGAGGATCCAGGTTCTGCTATTGGTTATTGATCGAAGATGTGTCTCGGTCATGTCTACATAGTTCTCGAACCCGTAGGGTCCGCACGCTTAATGTTCGATGACGATTTGTATTATGAGTTTCGTGTTTTGATAAACCGAAGTTTGTTCAGAGTCCCAGATGAGATCACGGACATGAAGATGAGTCTCGAAGTGGTCGAGACATAAAGATTCATATATTGGAAGGCTACATTCAGACACCAGAATGGTTCGGGTCGTTTCGGATTAGTTTCGGAGTACCGGGGGTTACCGGAACCCCCCGGGAAGTTCATGGGCCTTAGTGGAAAGGGGAGGAGGGCCATAAGGGAGGTTGTGCCCCCCCATGGCCAGTCCGAATTGGACTAGGGAGGGGGCGGCGCCCCCTCTTTCCTTCTCCCCTTTCCTCCTTCCCTCTCTCTCCCTCTCTTGGAAAGGAAGGGGACTCCAACTAGGATTGGGAATCCTAGTTGGACTCCCCATGGCGCCCCCCTTGTCCGACCTCCTCCTCCCCTCCTTTATATACGTGGTAGGGGGGCACCCCAAAGGCACACAAGTCTTCTCTTAGCCGTGTGCGGTGCCCCCCCTCCACAGTTACACACCTCGGTCATATCGTGGTAGTGCAGGCGAATCCCTGCACCGGTAACTTCATCATCACTGTCACCATGCCATCGTGCTGACGGAACTCTCCTTTATCCTCAACTGGATCAAGAGATTGAGGGACATCATCGAGCTGAACGTGTGCTGAACACGGAGGTGCCGCACGTTCCGTGCTTGGATTGGTTGGATTGCAAAGACGTTCGACTACATCAACCGCGTTACTAAACGCTTCCGCTTTCGGTCTACGAGGGTACGTGGACACACTCTCCCCGCTCGTTGCTATGCTTCTCCTAGATAGATCTTGCGTGATCGTAGGATAAATTTTTGAAATACTACGTTCCCCAACACACAAACGGTATTGCAATGCTTGAAAATGAGGCCTAGGGTCCGTACTTTTGCTAGTGCAATCTCTCAACAATGCTAATATAATTGGATCACATAACCATCCCTCAACGTGCAATGAAGAATCACTCCAAAGTTTTTATCTAGCGGAGAACATAAGAAGAAATTGTTTGTAGCTATTCTTTCTGATTGATCTATCAAGAGTTCGTACTAAAATAACACCAAAGCAAATTCAGATTTATAATACTTGATCCAACACAAAGAACCTCAAAGAGTGCCCCAATATTTCTACCAAAGAAACAAAGACGAGAACGTGCATCAACCCCTATGCATAGATTACCCCAATGTTACCTCGGGAATCCGCGAGTTGAGTGCCAAAACATATATCAAGTGAATCAAAATAATACCCCATTGTCACCATGAGTATTCATATGCAAGACATATATCAAGTGCTCTCAAATCCATAAAAGTATTCAATCCGATAAAAACAAATCTCAAATGGAAAACTCAATTCATCACAACAAGATAGAGAGGGGAAAACACCATATGATCCAACTATATTAACAAAGCCCCTGATACATCAAGATCGTGCCATCAAGAACATGAGAGGGAGATTAAACACATAGCTACTGGTACAAACCCTCAGCCCCGAGGGTGGACTACTCCCTCCTCGTCATGAAGACCATAGGGATGATGAAGATGGCCTCTGGTGATGATCTCCCCCTCCGACAGGGTGCCGGAACGGGGTCTAGATTGGTTTTTCATGGCTATAGAGGCTTGCGGCGGCGGAACTTCTGATCTAGGGTTACCCCGAGGGTTTTTGGAATATTTGACGATTTATAGGGCGAAGAGGCGGTGCGGGAGGCCAACGAGGTGGGCACAACCCACCAGGGCGCGCCTGGGCCCCCAGGCGTGCCTAGGTGGGTTGTGCCCCCCCCCTCGGGGAACCCTCTGGTACTTCCTTGGCCCATTGGTGGTCTTATGGTCCAAAAAAATCTCCAAAAAGTTTCATTGCGTTTGGACTCCGTTTGGTATTGATTTTCTATAATGTTAAAAAACAAGCAAAAAACATCAATTGGCACTAGGCTCTATGTAAATAGGTTAGTCCAGAAAAATGATATAAAGTTGCTATAAAATGATCGTAAAACATCTAAGAATTATAATATAACAACATGAATACTTCATAAATTATAGATACGTTGGAGACGTGTTAGATGTGTGTCATAAAAACGGAATGGTGGAAGTTGCATGGCAATATATCTCGGAATGGCTATGGAAATGCCATAATAGGTAGGTATGGTGGCTGTTTTGAGGAAGATATAAGGAGGCTTATGTGTGATAGAGCGTATCATATCACAGGATTTGGATGCACCTGCGAAGTTCGCACCACATCTCAAGACGAGAAAGGGAAATGCACGGTACCGAAAAGGTTAGCAAATTGCGGAAAGGTGAGAGTGCATATAATCCATGGACTCACATTAGTCATAAATAACTCACATACTTATTGTGAAATTTTATTAGCCCTCAAAGCAAAGTACTGCTACGCATGCCCCTAGGGGGATATATTGGTAGGAAAATACCATCGCTCGCCTGCATATAATCCATGGACTCACATTAGTCATAAATAACTCACATACTTATTGCGAAATTTTATTAGCACTCAAAGCAAAGTACTGCTACGCATGCCCCTAGGGGGATATATTGGTAGGAAAATACCATCGCTCGTCTGCGACCGCCACTCATAAGGAAGACAAGCAATAATAAATCACGCTCCAACTTCTTAGCATAACAAGGGACAATACGTGTATGCCTCGGGAATCACAAACCTTAACACCAATATTCTTACTAAACCACAATCTTTCACGAGTACCTCCCACATATTACCATCTTTATATCACAAACTATTGCAAGGAATCAAACTTATCGTATTCAGTGATCTACATGAAAGTTTTAATTATATCCCTCTTGAATACCTATCATATTAGGACCAAATTCATAACCCGTGCTAATTGCCATTACTATTTATCAAACTCTCAAAATGATATAAGAGAAGCATGAGAGTGCAACTATTTCTTTAAAAATAACCACCACCGTGCTCTAAAAGATATAAGTGAAGCACTAGAGTAACTACCTAGCTCAAAAGATATAAGTGAAGCACAAAGAGTATTCTAATAAATCACGAATAATGTGTGTCCCTCTCAAAAAGGTGTTCCCAACAAAGATGATTGTGGCAAACTAAAAAGCAAACAAAGCAAAGGCTCATATAATACACGATGCTCCAAGCAAAACTCATATCATGTGATGAATAAAAATATAGCTCCAAGTAATTTATCGATAGTTGGTAAAAGAAAGAGGGGATGCCATCCGGGGCATCCCCAAGCTTAGATGCTTGGGTGTCCTTGAATATTACCTTGGGGTGCCTCGGGCATCCCCAAGTTTAGCTCTTGTCACTCCTTATTCCTTCATCCATCGTGATCTCACTCAAAACTTGAACACTTCAGCACACAGAACTTAACGGAAAACTCGTGAGATCCATTAGTATAACAAGAAAATCACCACTTTAGATACTGTTGTAAACCCATTCATATTTTATTATTTCATAATACCTACTATATTCTAACTTCACCATGACTTATACCCCCTGATACAATTCATAGATTCATCAAAACAAGCAAACAATGCAACGAAAATATAATCTATCGAAAATAGAGCTGTTTGTAATGATTCGAACAACGACCCTACTTCTGTAACTCCAATTTGAATACCTACTATATTCTAACTTTAGCACACAAAACTCAACGGAAAACTCGTGAGATCCATTAGTATAACAAGAAAATCACCACTTTAGATACTGTTGTAAACCCATTCATATTTTATTATTTCATAATACCTACTATATTCTAACTTCACCATGGCTTATACCCCCTGATACAATTCATAGATTCATCAAAACAAGCAAACAATGCAACGAAAATATAATCTATCAAAAATAGAGCAGTCTGTAATGATTCGAACAGTGACCCTAGTTCTGTAACTCCAATTTTTTGAGAACTTAGGACAATGTGGGAAATTGGTATATCAATCATGTGTAAAAAATCAGAAATTTATCATGTTCCATTGAATCTCAACAATTCTTCTACTGGGCACAAAGGTTTCTGATTTCTCACAGGATCAAAGCAACTATCATCCAAATCATCCCAAAAGCTATACTTGGCACTAACACTAATTTAAACACAAAAACACAACCATAACAGTAGCATAATCGTGTGCACACCAAAAAACAGGAAATAAACAAGAAAAATAAAGATAGCTATTGGGTTGCCTCTCAAGAAGCGCTATTGTTTTACGTCCCTAGCTAGGCGTAATGCATAGTTTCAAGTGTTGTCATCCTTCAAATTAATTCCATATGTGGACATCATAATAGATTCATATGGTGACTTAATTTCATTTCTAGGGAAGTGTTCCATACCCTTCGTTAATGGAAACTGAAACTTTATATTACCCTCTTTCATATCAATAATAGCACCTATGGTTCGTAGGAAAGGCCTACCAAGTATTATGCAACAAGACGGATTGCAATCAATATCAAGTTGATAGTCTCCAACGTATCTATATTTTTTGATTGTTCCATGCTGTTATATTATCATTCTTGGATGTTTTACAATCATTTTATAGCAACTTTATATCATTTTTGGGACTAACCTATTGACATAGTGCCCAGTGTCAGTTGCTGTTTTTGCTTGTTTTTTACTTCGCAGAATATCAGTACCAAACGGAGTCCAAAGGCAGCAAAACTTTTTGGAGAGATTTTCTGGACCAGAAGACACCTTGCGGGCTAAGAAAGTATCAAAGGGGAGGCCCGTGGGGAGCACAACCCACCAGGGAGCGCCCAGGAGCCCAGGCACGCCCGGGGGGGTTGTGCCCCCCACTGAGCCCCCCTGCACCGCCTCTTTGCCCTATGAATTCCCAAATATTCCATAAACCCTAGAGGAGTCGATGAAACACAATTCCAGTCGCCGCAAGTTCCAGAACCACGAGATCCCATCTAACACCATCATGAAGGGGTTCATCATTCTCATTGGTGTGTCTCTGATGTTGCATGAGTAGTCCACCATAGACCTACAGGTCCGTAGGCAGTAGCTAGATGGCTTCCTCTCTCTCTTTTGATTCTCAATACAATGGTCTCTTGGAGATCTATTTGATGTAACTCTTTTCGCGGTGTGTTTGTTGGGATCCGATGAACTTTGAGTTTATGATCAGATCTATATCCATGAATATTATTTGAGTCTTCTTTGAACTCTTATATTCATGATTATTTATAGCCTCATATTTCTTCTTCGAATCTTTGGTTTAGTTAGGCCAACTAGATCGATTTTTCTTGCCATGGGAAGATGTGCTTTGTGATGGGTTCGATCTTGCGGTGTTTTTTCCAGTGATAGAAGGGGCAGCAAGACACACATGTATCATTGCTATTAAGGATAACAAGATGGGGGCTATTCCTACATGAATAGATCTCGTCTACATCATGTCATCGTTCTTATTGCATTACTCTGTTTCTCCATTAACTTAATACTCTAGATGCATGCTGGATAGCGGTTGATGTGTGGAGTAATAGTAGTAGATGCAGACATGAGTCGTGTTGGAAATATGCCCTAGAGGCAATAATAAAAGTGTTATTATTATATTTCCTTGTTCATGATAATTGTCTTTTATTCATGCTATAACTGTATTATCCGGAAATCGTAATACACGTGTGAATACATAGACCACAATATGTCCCTAGTGAGCCTCTAGTTGACTAGCTCGTTGTGATCAACAGATAGTCATGGTTTCCTGGCTATGGACATTGGATGTCGTTGATAACGGGATCACATCATTAGGAGAATGATGTGATGGACAAGACCCAATCCTAAGACTAGCACAAAAGATCGTGTAGTTCATTTGCTAGAGCTTTTCCAATGTCAAGTATCTCTTCCTTTGACCATGAGATCGTGTAACTCCTGGATACCGTAGGAGTGCTTTGAGTGTATCAAACGTCACAACGTAATTGGGTGACTATAAAGGTGCACTACAGGTATCTCCGAAAGTATCTATTGTTTTATACGGATCGAGACTGGGATTTGTCACTCCGTGTAAACGGAGAGGTATCTCTGGGCCCACTCGGTAGGACATCATCATATGCGCAATGTGACCAAGGAGTTGATCACGGGATGATGTGTTACGGAACGAGTAAAGTGACTTGCCGGTAACGAGATTGAACAAGGTATTGGTATACCGACGATCGAATCTCGGGCAAGTAAAATACCGCTAGACAAAGGGAATTGTATACGGGATCAATTGAGTCCTTGACATCGTGGTTCATCCGATGAGATCATCGTGGAACATGTGGGAGCCAACATGGGTATCCAGATCCCGCTGTTGGTTATTGACTGGAGAACGTCTCGGTCATGTCTGCATGTCTCCCGAACCCGTAGGGTCTACACACTTAAGGTTCGATGACGCTAGGGTTATAAAGGAAGCTTGTATGTGGTTACCGAATGTTGTTCGGAGTCCCGGATGAGATCCCGGACGTCACGAGGAGTTCCGGAATGGTTCGGAGGTAAAGATTTATATATAGGAAGTCCTGTTTCGGCCATCGGGACAAGTTTCGGGGTCATCGGTATTGTACCGGGACCACCGGAAGGGTCCCGGGGACCCACCGGGTGGGGCCACCTGCCCCGGGGGGCCACATGGGCTGTAGGGGGTGCGCCTTGGCCTACATGGGCCAAGGGCACCAGCCCCAAGAGGCCCATGCGCCTAGGGAACCCTAGAGGGAAGAGTCCTCAAGGGGGAAGGCACCTCCGAGGTGCCTTGGGGAGGATGGACTCCTCCCCCCTCCTTAGCCGCACCCCTTTCTTGGAGTAGGGGGCAAGGCTGCGCCTCCCCCTTCTCCCCTGCCCCTATATATAGTGGAGGAGAGGGAGGGCATCCATACCTGAGCCCTTGGCGCCTCCCTCCCTCCCGTGACACCTCCTCCTCTCCCGTAGGTGCTTGGCGAAGCCCTGCAGGATTGCCACGCTCCTCCATCACCACCACGCCGTTGTGCTGCTGCTGGATGGAGTCTTCCTCAACCTCTCCCTCTCTCCTTGCTGGATCAAGGCGTGGGAGACATCGTCGAGCTGTACGTGTGTTGAACGCGGAGGTGCCGTCCGTTCGGCACTAGGATCATCGGTGATCTGAATCACGACGAGTACGACTCCATCAACCCCGTTCACTTGAACTCTTCCGCTTAGCGATCTACAAGGGTATGTAGATGCACTCCCCTTTCTACTCGTTGCTGGTCTCTCCATAGATAGATCTTGGTGATACGTAGGAAAATTTTGAATTTCTGCTACGTTCCCCAACAGTGGCATCATGAGCTAGGTCTATTGCGTAGATTCTTTGCACGAGTAGAACACAAAGTAGTTGTGGGCGTTGATGTTGTTCAATATGCTTACCGTTACTAGTCCAATCTTGTTTCGACGGTATTGTGGGATGAAGCGGCCCGGACCGACCTTACACGTACTCTTACGTGAGACAGGTTCCACCGATTGACATGCACTTGGTGCATAAGGTGGCTAGCGGGTGCCAGTCTCTCCCACTTTAGTCGGAACGGATTCGATGAAAAGGGTCCTTATGAAGGGTAAATAGCAATTGGCATATCACGTTGTGGTCTTGCGTAGGTAAGAAACGTTCTTGCTAGAAACCCATAGCAGCCACGTAAAACATGCAACAACAATTAGAGGACGTCTAACTTGTTTTTGCAGGGTATGCTATGTGATGTGATATGGCCAAGAAGAATGTGATGAATGATATGTGATGTATGAGATTGACCATGTTCTTGTAATAGGATTCACGACTTGCATGTCGATGAGTATGACAACCGGCAGGAGCCATAGGAGTTGTCTTTATTTATTGCATGACCTGCGTGTCATTGAAGAACGCCATGTAAACTACTTTACTTTATTGCTAAACGCGTTAGTCATAGAAGTAGAAGTAGTCATTGGCGTGACAACTTCATGAAGACACGATGATGGAGATCATGATGATGGAGATCATGGTGTCGTGCCGGTGACGATGATGATCATGGAGCCCCGAAGATGAAGATCAAAAGGAGCAAAATGATATTGGCCATATCATGTCACTATTTGATTGCATGTGATGTTTATCATGTTTATGCATCTTGTTTGCTTAGGACGACGGTAGTAAATAAGATGACCCCTTACAAAATTTCAAGAAGTGTTCTCCCCTAACTGTGCACCGTTGCTACAGTTCGTCGCTTCTAAGCACCACGTGATGATCGGGTGTGATGGATTCTTACGTTCACATACAACGGGTGTAAGACAGTTTTACACAGCGAAAACACTTAGGGTTAACTTGACGAGCCTAGCATGTGCAGACATGGCCTCGGAACACGGAGACCGAAAGGTCGAGCATGAGTCGTATGGTAGATACGATCAACATGAAGATGTTCACCGATGATGACTAGTCCGTCTCACGTGATGATCGGACACGGCCTAGTTGACTCGGATCATGTGATCACTTAGATGACCAGAGGGATGTCTATCTAAGTGGGAGTTCATAAGATGAACTTAATTATCCTGAACATAGTCAAAAGACCTTTTGCAAATTATGTCGTAGCTCGCGCTTTAGTTCTACTGTTTTAGATATGTTCCTAGAGAAAATATAGTTGAAAGTTGATAGTAGCGATTATGCGAACAGTAGAAAGCTTATGTCCTTAATGCACCGCTCAGTGTGCTGAACCCCAAACGTCGTTTGTGGATGTTACGAACATCAGACATACACGTTTTGATAACTACGTGATAGTTCAGTTAAACGGTTTAGAATTGAGGCACCAAAGATGTTTTTGAAACATCGCGAAACATATGAGATGTTTTGAGGGCTGAAATTGGGATTTCAGGCTCGTGCCCATGTCAAGAGGTATAAGACCTCCGACGATTTTCTTAGCCTGCAAACTAAGGGAGAAAAGCTCAATCGTTGAGCTTGTGCTCATATTGTCTGAGTGCAACAATCACTTGAATCGAGTGGGAGTTGATCTTCCAGATGAGATAGTGATGTTTCCCCAAAGTCATTGCCTCCAAGCTGCTAGAGCTTCGTGATGAACTATAACATATCAAGGATAGAGATGATGATCCTTGAGGTATTCACGTTGTTTGACATCGCGAAAGTAGAAATCAAGAAGGAGCATCAATTGTTGATGGTTGATGAAACCACTAGTTTCAAGAAGGGCAAGGGAAAGAAGGGATACTTCATGAAACGGCAAATCAGCTGCTGCACCAATGAAGAAACCCGAGGTTGAACCCAAACCCGAGACTAAGTGCTTCTGTAATAAGGGGAACAACCACTGGAGCAGGATTACCCTAGATACTTGGTAGATGAGAAGGCTGGCAAGGTCGATAGAAGTATATTGGATATACATTATGTTAATGTGTACTTTACTAGTACTCCTAGTAGCACCAGGGTATTAGATACCGGTTCGGTTGCTAAGTGTTAGTAACTCGAAATAAAAGCTACGAAATAAAAGGAAACTAGCTAAAGGTGAGCTGACGATATGTGTTGGAAGTGTTTCCAAGGTTGATGTGATCAAGCATCGCACGCTCCCTCTACCACCGAGATCGGTGTTTGCGTTGAGCATAGACATGATTGGATTATGTCTATTGCAATACGGTTATTCATTTAAGGAGAATAATGGTTACTCTATTTATTTGAATAATACCTTCGATGGTCTTGCACCTAAATAAATGGTTTATTGAGTCTCGATCGTAGTGATACAAATTTTCATGCCAAAAGATATAAGATAGTAATAATAGTACCACTTACTTGTGGCACTGCCATGTAAGTCATAATGGTATAAAACGCATGAAGAAGCTCCATGTTGATGGATCTTTGGACTCACTCGTTTTTGAAAAGTTTGAGACATGTGAACCATGTCTATTGGTGTATACGCATGAAGAAACTCCATACAGATGGATCATTTGGACTCACTTGATTTTGAATCACTTGAGATATGCAAATCATACCACATAGGCAAGATGACTGAAAAGCCTCGGTTTCAGTAAGATGGAACAAGATAGCAACTCGTTGGAAGTAACACATTTTGATGTGTGCAGTCCAATGAGTGCTGAGGCATGCAGTGAATATCGTTATGTTCTTACTTCACAAATGATTTGAGTAGATGTTGAGTATATTTACTTGATGAATCACGAGTCTGAATTATTGAAAGGTTCAAGTAATTTCAGAGTGAAGTAGAAGATCATTGTGACAAGAGGATAAAATGTCTATGATATGATCATAGAGATGAATATCTGAGTTACGAGTTTTGGCACACAATTAAGACATTGTGGAAATTGTTTCACAATTAATACCGCCTGGAACACCATAGTGTGATGGTGTGTCCGAACATCATAGTTGCACCCTATTGGATATGGTGCGTACCATGATGTCTCTTATCGAATTACCACTATCGTTCATGGGTTAGGCATTAGAGACAACCACATTCACTTTAAATAGGGCACCGCGTAATTCCGTTGAGATGACACCGTATGAATTATGGTTTAGAGAAACCTAAGTTGTCGTTTCTTAAAAGTTTGGGGCTGCGACGCTTATATGAAAAAGTTTCAGGTTGATAAGCTCGAACCCAAAGCGGATAAAATGCATCTTCATAGGAAACCCAAAACAGTTGGGTATACCTCCTAATTCAGATCCGAAAGCAATATGGATTGTTTCTACAATCGGGTCCTTTCTCGAGGAAAGTTTTCTCTCGAAAGAGTTGAGTGGGAGGATGGTGGAGACTTGATGAGGTTATTGAACCGTCTCTTCAACTAGTGTGTGGCAGGGCACAGGAAGTTGTTCCTGTGGCACCTACACCAATTGAAGTGGAAGCTTATGATATTGATCATGAAACTTCGGATCAAGTCACTACCGAACCTCGTAGGACGACAAGGACACGTACTACTTCGGAGTGGTAAGGTGATCCTGTCTTGAAGGTCATGTTGCTAGACAACGATGAACCTACGAGCTATGGAGAAGCGATGGTGGGCCCGGATTCCGATAAATGGCTCGAGGCCATGAAATCCGAGATAGGATCCATGTATCAGAACAAAGCATGGACTTTGGTGGACTTGCCCGATGATCGGCAAGCCATTAAGATAAATGGATCTTTAAGAAGAAGACGGACGTGGATGGTAATGTCACCGTCTATGAGGCTCGACTTGTGGCGAAGAGTTTTTCACAAGTTCAAGGAGTTGACTACGATGAGATTTTCTCATCCGTAGCGATGCTTAAAGTCCGTCGGAATCATGTTAGCATTAGCTGCATTTATGAAATCTGGCAGATGGATGTCAAGACAAGTTTCCTTACTAGTTTTCGTAAGGAAAGGTTGTATTCAATACAATCAGAAAAGTTTTGTCGATCCTAAGGATGCTAAAAGGTATGCTAGCTCCAGCGATCCTTCTAAGGACTGGAGTGAGCATCTCGGAGTTGGAATGTATGCTTTGATGATGATCAAAGATTTTGGGTTTGTACAAAGTTTATGAAACTTGTATTTCCAAAGAAGTGAGTGGGAGCACTATAGAATTTCTGATGAGTATATGTTGATCAGAAATGATGTAGAATTTCTAGAAAGCATATAGGGTTATTTGAAAGGTGTTTTTCAATAGAAAACCTGGATTAAGCTACTTGAACATTGAGCATCGAGATCTATAAGGATAGATCAAAATGATTAATAATACTTTCAAATGAGCACATACCTTGACATGATCTTGAAGGTGTTCAAGATGGACCAGTCAAAGAAGGAGTTCTTGCCTGAGTTGTAAGGTACGAAGTTAAGACTTAAAGCTCGACCACGGCAGAATAGAGAGAAAGGACGAAGGTTGTCCCCTATGCTTAAGACGTAGACTCTTCAGTATGCTATGCTGTGTACAGCACCTGAAGTGTGCCTTGCCATGAGTCAGTCAAGGGGTACAAGAGTGATCCAAGAATGGCTCACAGGACAGCGGTCAAAGTTATCCTTAGTAACTAGTGGACTAAGGAATTTTCTCGATTATGGAGGTGGTAAAAGAGTTCGTCGTAAAGGTTACGTCGATGCAAGCTTGACACCTATCCGGATAGCTCTGAGTAGAGAGACCGGATACATATAATGGAGCAATAATTTAGAATAGCTCCAAGTAGAACAGTTGTTTGGAATAGCTCCAAATAGAGCGTGGTAGCTGCATCTAGGAGATGACATAGAGATTTGTAAAGCACACACGGATCTGAAAGGTTCAGACCTGTTGACTAAAACCTCTCTCACAAGCAACATGATCAAACATAAAACTCATTGAGTGTTAATCACATAGTGATGTGAACTAGACTACTGACTCTAGTAAACTCTTGGGTATTAGTCACATGGCGATGTGACCTGTGAGTGTTAATCACATGGCGATGTGAACTAGATTATTGACTCTAGTGCAAGTGGGAGACTGTTGGAAATATGCCCTAGAGGCAATAATAAAAGTGCTATTATTATATTTCCTTGTTCATGATAATTGTCTTTTATTCATGCTATAACTGTATTATCCGGAAATCGTAATACACGTGTGAATACATAGACCACAATATGTCCCTAGTGAGCCTCTAGTTGACTAGCTCGTTGTGATCAACAGATAGTCATGGTTTCCTGGCTATGGACATTGGATGTCGTTGATAACGGGATCACATCATTAGGAGAATGATGTGATGGACAAGACCCAATCCTAAGACTAGCACAAAGATCGTGTAGTTCATTTGCTAGAGCTTTTCCAATGTCAAGTATCTCTTCCTTTGACCATGAGATCGTGTAACTCCTGGATACCGTAGGAGTGCTTTGAGTGTATCAAACGTCACAACGTAACTGGGTGACTATAAAGGTGCACTACAGGTATCTCCGAAAGTATCTATTGTTTTATACGGATCGAGACTGGGATTTGTCACTCCGTGTAAACGGAGAGGTATCTCTGGGCCCACTCGGTAGGACATCATCATATGCGCAATGTGACCAAGGAGTTGATCATGGGATGATGTGTTACGGAACGAGTAAAGTGACTTGCCGGTAACGAGATTGAACAAGGTATCGGTATACCGACGATCGAATCTCGGGCAAGTAAAATACCGCTAGACAAAGGGAATTGTATACGGGATCAATTGAGTCCTTGACATCGTGGTTCATCCGATGAGATCATCGTGGAACATGTGGGAGCCAACATGGGTATCCAGATCCCGCTGTTGGTTATTGACTGGAGAACGTCTCGGTCATGTCTGCATGTCTCCCGAACCCGTAGGGTCTACACACTTAAGGTTCGATGACGCTAGGGTTATAAAGGAAGCTTGTATGTGGTTACTGAATGTTGTTCGGAGTCCCGGATGAGATCCCGGACGTCACGAGGAGTTCCGGAATGGTCCGGAGGTAAAGATTTATATATAGGAAGTCCTGTTTCGGCCATCGGGACAAGTTTCGGGGTCATCGGTATTGTACCGGGACCACCGGAAGGGTCCCGGGGACCCACCGGGTGGGGCCACCTGCCCCGGGGGGCCACATGGGCTGTAGGGGGTGAGCCTTGGCCTACATGGGCCAAGGGCACCAGCCCCAAGAGGCCCATGCGCCTAGGGAACCCTAGAGGGAAGAGTCCTCAAGGGGGAAGGCACCTCCGAGGTGCCTTGGGGAGGATGGACTCCTCCCCCTCCTTAGCCGCACCCCTTTCTTGGAGTAGGGGGCAAGGCTGCGCCTCCCCCTTCTCCCCTGCCCCTATATATAGTGGAGGAGAGGGAGGGCATCCATACCTGAGCCCTTGGCGCCTCCCTCCCTCCCGTGACACCTCCTCCTCTCCCGTAGGTGCTTGGCGAAGCCCTGCAGGATTGCCACGCTCCTCCATCACCACCACGCCGTTGTGCTGCTGCTGGATGGAGTCTTCCTCAACCTATCCCTCTCTCCTTGCTGGATCAAGGCGTGGGAGACATCGTCGAGCTGTACGTGTGTTGAACGCGGAGGTGCCGTCCGTTCGGCACTAGGATCATCGGTGATCTGAATCACGACGAGTACGACTCCATCAACCCCGTTCACTTGAACGCTTCCGCTTAGCGATCTACAAGGGTATGTAGATGCACTCCCCTTTCTACTCGTTGCTGGTCTCTCCATAGATAGATCTTGGTGATACGTAGGAAAATTTTGAATTTCTGCTACGTTCCCCAACAAGTCGGTCTACTAATCTTGGACGTGATGCATATATATTGATCATTGCCTTGGATATCGGCATAATTATTTAATCTTCTATCAATTGCCCAACCGTAATTTGTTTACCCACCGTGTGCTATTTCTTGGGAGAAGCCACTAGTGAAATCTATGGCACCCGGGTCTATTCTTTATCATATTTGCTTTGAGATCTATTTTTATTCGCTTTTATTTTCAAATCTATTATTCCTAAAACCCAAAAATACCTTGTTTCACTTTTTTATTACTTATTTTATTTCACGTTTTATCGAGAGCTATTTATCCAATCTATCACAAATATTCTCGAGTCAACTTGCCAATTTCTGGCAGCGTTACCTAGGAGGGATTGACAACCCCTCTTACGCGTTGGGTTGCAAGTATTTGTTCTTTGTGTGTAGGTGCCATTTACATAGTGTTGCTTGGTTCTCCTACTGGATTGATACCTTGGTTTCATAACTGAAGGAAATACCTACCGTAGTTGTACTGCACCATCCCTTCCTCTTTGGGGAAATACCACACAGTTTCAAGCGACATCACAAGCGCAATGAAATCAACGGTCACGTATTCCTATTTTCAAGAATAAGAACATCATTTATTCTACACAAAGGTTTCTTAATGGTGGAATCTGCTAAGTGCAAATTAAGAGAACATTCATCTATATTGGTAAAACCTAGCGCATCACATACATATTTTGGTATTGTGGAAACGCTACCACTCAAATCACATAAAGCATTGCACTCATAATTTTTAATTTTAACTTTAATAGTAGGTTCCCGCTCATCATACAATTTCCTCGGTATTGAAACATCTAATTCTAGCTTTTCTTCTAAAGCTTTCATCATAGTTTCTACGATATGTTTAGTAAAAGCCTTATTTTGTCCATAAGCACTGGGTGAATTTAGCATGGATTGCAACAAGGAAATACACTCAATTAAAGAACAACTATCATAATTAAAATCCTTGAAATCCAAAGAAGTGGGCACATCACTCTTTAAAGTTTTGACCTCTCCAAACCCACTTTTGTCAATTTTTTCATTAAGATTTTTACCCTCTGAACAATGGGACGCCTTGTAGCTAAAGTTGACTCATCTTTAGTACCATTTTCATCAAGTTTTATATTTCTAAATAAAGATTCAATGGGTGAAACACCAATTACTTTAATATCTTCATCATTACAATGATAAAAGTCGGGCAGAATCACTTTTTAAAGAATTTTTGCTTAGCCCTCAACCTAGCGGTTCTTTCTTTACTTTCATCAATTGAAACATAGAGAGCTTTAATGGATTCATTAATATCAAGCTTGGGTGGCAAAATTTTAGATTTTAGATTTTCCACATCATGAACAATTCAATCCATGCTACTAAACATATCATCAAGTTTACTCAATTTTTCCTCTATCATAGTATTGAAAACCTTTGAGCATTAAAAATTATTTAATATTACTTTCAAGATCAGAGGGCATCCTATTATATTGTTACTACTACTACTACTACTACTACTACTACTACTACTACTACTACTACTACTACTACTACTACTACTACTACTACTACTACTACTACTACTACTACTACTACTACTGTTATTATTATTATTATTATTATTATTATTATTATCATTATTATTATTATAAGGATTGCCATAGGAATTTTGCCATAATTATTAGAGGAGTTCCCAGGAAACAACCTAGGATTAAAATTACCTCTATAAGCATTACTATTGAAATTGTTCCGCGAGTCAAAATTCACATCTATGAGATCATTATTTTGCTCAATCAAAGTAGACAATGGCACATCATTAGGATCAACATGATCACTCCTACTAGCAACCATTTTCATAAGCACATCTACTTTATCACTCAGAGTACTAATTTCTTCAACAGAATTCACTTTTTTAATAGTACGAGTTCTTTCAGTATGCCATTGTGAAGGATTTGCCATAATATTATCAAGAAAATCTGTAGCTTCTCCTAGTGTGATTTCCATAAAAGTACCACCCGTGGAGAAATCTAAAAGATTTCTAGAAACAAAGTTCAATCCAGCATAATTTTTTGTATGATCCTCTATAAACTTAAGCCATGAGTAGGGCAATTTCTTATCATTAATTTCAATCTCTCCCAAGATTGGGCAACATGTTCATGCTCAAATTGTTTAAAATTCATAATTTTATTTCTAAGAGAAATAATTTTTGTGGGAGGTAAAATACTTGGCAATAAAAACATCCTTATACTTATGCCAAGAATCAATACTATTTCGTGGCAAGGATGAAAACCAAGTTTTAACACGATCTCGTAGTGGGAAAGGAAATAATTTTAATTAGAAAATATAATTATCCACATCTTTTTTTTTGCATATCACATAATTCAACGAAAGTGTTAAGATGGGATGCAACATCTTCACTAGGACTACAAGAAAATTGTTCTTTCATAACAAGATTTAACAAAGCGGCATTAATATCACAAGACTCCACACTAGTGATGGAAGGAGCAATTGGAGTAATAATAAAATCATTATTATTAGTATTGGAAAGATCACGCAACTTTGTATTTTCTTGAGACATCACGACAAAGCAAGCAAACAAGCAAAAGGGCAAAGATCCGGGCCTTTGGCTTTCGCCCGAAGAGAAAAGATCCGAGGGTGGCGGACACGGGGCTCCACGACAGCGCCTAGGAGGTGAAACGACGCCCAAAGACGTCGATGCCGCTGGCCGGCAAGAACCCGGCAAGTTTTCACCTTGAGCACCCGTCATCACCGTCACCCTCGGCAACTGAGAAATCAATACAATGATAATACAGCTGAGTGGGCCAGTTGTTGCATGAATCTTAGCAGACAGTGACTGGCTGGATAGCCGCCGCTAGGTCCGGTTACCGCACAAAACTACTTTGCGTTGTTTGCATCAAATGTAAAGAGCAATGCATTTTCCTTTAAGGGCATCTCCAACACTGGCCCGTAAATTTGCTTTGGCATCTATCCACGGACAGGGGACCAGTCCGCAGACACTGATGCGGGAGCCGACCATCTGCCGCTGCCCGCATACATTTCAAGCCGAGTTTCAATAACCGGACAAAATTCATGCAACACGTGGATTTCATCATACTTCGGATAGAAAATAGTACAAATCATCCATACATGGCATGCAAATAAGTGTAGTACAACAATAGTTCAAATTCAACGAGATTAACAGATTCTATCGTCTTACATGTACTGCCCCTTCAGCTTCATCCAACAGTGCTGCATAAATGGCCATCCCTTCATCCTGTGGTATATCACGACAACGCGTGCAGGCTACACAATGTGTAGAGCAAAATTGAATTAAAGAATGAATCAATCAACAAGTTGAGCAAGAAGAAGCAAAACTTACGATCTCCTCCTCTGGCGCGCGCAGTGGACACCTTGCCCCCAGCATATCAATCGCCTCACAAAACTTGGTGACGGAAGTCTGGATGGTGTACCATTGATACGATAACAACCTCACATTGCGATCATGGATGATGTGCATGTTGTAGGGTCCAGTGTAGTTTCGCGCATGAAACGATTCATGCACTTGTTGTCAGAAGGTCCCCTCTGCTCCTGCTTATGAAGCTCGCGGTTATGTCCAACCACGCATGGCACAACAACTCATCCTCCATGGTAGAGTACCTCGCCATCCTTCATACTCCAAGAAATGACATGGCGTTCGAAAATAAGCTCAATGATATTTGACCGAACACCTACAAGGTGTGGTGACCACCATGGACCTCGTCAGTAGTGGGGTGGAATGTACTTGCCTACGGACGTGTCCTGGGTGGAAGACGGCGTCGTACAAGGTGAGCGGGTGTGTCGGTGTTGGTTGCGGAGGTCCAACAATGCCTGTGTGTCGGCTAGAGAGGTATAGCGGCAACGCCGGAGGAGTGTGCGGATGCGAAACAAGGGGAGGAGAAGGGCCGGATTGGAAGAAAATGGGACCGAAAGGGTTTTTTTGGTGGGCCGGAGATGTTGGGGGTCCTACGTGTCTGTTGTCCGGACTTCGGTAAAGCCCCCAATTTTGTCTTCGTTTTGCGAGAAAAAGTATGACCAGATCGGTCAATGGACCTATACAGGCCCGCATTAAATGACATAACACGTCCGGACAACGCGATCCGGACATATGCGGATGGTTTAAGCGTGGGAGATGCCTAAGCCCCCACATGCTTTGCACATTCCTTAACAGAACTACACGACACCTCCGGCCAATTGCACCCTACGCTGCACCAAAAAGCAGAAGGTCACCACATTTTCCAACGCGCACAAGATATATAGAGAGAGGGGGATGATTACAACGCTAATTAGACATCTTAACACGTATGATAGCACTACAACGAAGGTACAGCGACAATAACCTACAATATCCGTGCTCAACTTTCTGCCACGACACACGATAGTAACTGGACTGGACTGGCACAAGGCTGGTATATATGACCAAAAATTAACACAGACCAACCCCACTCCATGCCACTTACTACTAGTCTAGCTAGCACAAGAAGAGAGAGCGGGCTAGCCACGCCAGGTAGATTCAGCAACGTACGCACGTATACCAGCTTTCTTGCAAAGATGCGTGCCGGCGGCTGCGCGGTGCAGCAGGCTCTGGCGCCGGAGGCGGCGTCCGTGGTGAGGCAGGCGGTCACACTGGCACGGCGGCGCGGCCACGCGCAGGTCACCCCGCTCCACGTCGCCACCGCCATGCTCCTTCCCCCGGCGCCGGCGGGCCTGCTCCGCGCCGCCTGCCTCCGCTCCCACTCCCACCCGCTCCAGTGCAAGGCCCTCGAGCTCTGCTTCAACGTCGCGCTCAACCGCCTCCCCACCTCCGGACCCGCCGCCATGTTCCACGGCGGCGCGCACATGCAACATCATCACCACCACCGCGGCGCCTCCGATGCACCCGCGCTGTCCAACGCGCTCGTCGCCGCGTTCAAGCGCGCGCAGGCGCACCAGCGCCGCGGGGGCGCCGGGGACGGCGTCCAGCAGACGGCCGCGCCGGTGCTCACCGCCAAGGTCGAGCTGGAGCAGCTCATCGTCTCCATCCTCGACGACCCGAGCGTGAGCCGCGTCATGCGCGAGGCCGGATTCTCCAGCTCGCAAGTCAAGGACAACGTCGAGAAGGCCGTCTCCTCGGCGTCGCCGTCGTTGGAACGCGCGGCTAACATGACGACGACGAGCTCTATTAAGGAGTCCAGAGCGAAGTCGGCCGGCGGCGACGACGCCATGCGCGTGCTAGAGTGCATGGCGAGCGGGACGAAGCGGTGCTTGGTCGTCGTCGGCGAGGGCGCGGAGGCGGCCGTGAAGGCCGTGATGGACAAGGTGAGCAAGTCGGAGCTTCACCACCGGCACCACGAGCGCCTCAAGAGCGTCCAGTTCGTGCCGCTCTCCGTCACGTCGTTCCGGCACGCCACGAGGGAGCAGGTGGAAGCCAAGACTGGCGAACTCCGCGCGCTCGTTTGCGAGGCCCGCGCCGCCGGTAAGGGCGTCGCGCTCGTCGTAGAGGACCTCGCCTACGCGGCCGACGCCTGGCACAAGAGAAGAGGCGAGCATGTTCACGGCGGACACTCACAGTACTACTGCCCCGTTGAGCACGCCGTCATGGAGGTGAGTGGCCTGGTATCCGGCGACTCTGGCTCCGGCGGCGGAAGGTTCTGGCTGCTAGGGTTTGCGAGCCGCACGGTGTTCATGAAGTGCAGGGTCGGGCAGCCGTCTTTGGAGGCCGTCTGGGGGATCCACCCCCTCGTCGTGCCAGACGGCGGCAGCCTCGCGTTAAGCCTCAGCTGCACCATGTACGTGCTTAACTACAAGCTCGATCGTGGCTACTTGGAGTCTTCGATCGTTTAACATTGCGTCGATTTTTTTACGAATTATTAAAAGAAAGTTAATTCCTGATTGATTGATTTTCGTTCGTGCAGTGAGGCACAGGCTAGCCAGCAAGCAGGAAGATCGATAACGGGGTGGCCCTTGGTCAACGGCGCGGCCATTACCGGCGAGAGCGAGCTCACTTGGTGCGCCAGGACGCCGTCCCCGGAGCCGAACATACCGTCATGGCTTCGCCGGTACCATGACCCATATCACACCACACCGACGAGCAGCAGTACCAGTCTTCAGCAGGTACGTATATGCACGCACAAAATTAACATGTCACGGGAAATAATTATTTACTAGCATGGCAACGGAATGTTTCCTTGGCTAATTAAGCATCTGCACATTTTTCTGTGCATGAAGTTGCAAGATCTATGGAACCCCGTGCGCAATTGGTCAGCAACGCACCACCATACATCGGAGCTAACCTTGAGCTTCTCATCCCCTACATCACCGGCAGCTTCTTCCCTCTCCGGCTACAACAACAACCCGATGACGATGAGCTCGTCCAAGCCTTGTCATCCCGAGCCGAGGAAACCGTGGCCGCCGTCAAACCAAGGGCACGACGGTCCGGCCACAAGGGCGGAGGCGATTCGTGATCTTCCTCGGTGGCATAATACCGAAATCGCTTTCCCAGAATCCATTACGGTTCAATCCAATTCACCCAATGGTCACGGCGGCGGTACGGCAGATCCGGAGCCGCGGCGCCCGAAGTTCACGGAGCTTACCGCAGAAAACCTCAAGATCATGTGTGGCACGCTCGAGGATTGCGTGCCGTGGCATATTAAGGACATGGCAGCGGGCGTTGCCAGCGCTGTGCTCCAACGCCGGTCCGGCATGGCGAGGCAGCGAGACACGCCGACGCCGAGCTCGACGACGTGGCTGCTCTTCAAAGGGAGCGACCGTGACGGCAAGAAGTCCATGGCTCTGGAGATCGCCAAGCTCGTCTTTGGATCCTACAATGACTTCATCTCCATGTCATCAGCCGGCTGCACCCCGGTTCACTCCAGTTCGAGCTCTGGCGAGCTTTCCGGCAAGAGGCAGAGATCGCCGGACTACGAGCATAGCTGCGCACAAAGGTTTTACGAAGCGATCCGCGAGAACCCTCGCCGGGTGCTGATGATCGACGATGTCGAGCAAATGAACCTTGAATCAGAGATCGGCATCAAGAAAGCGATTGCCAGTGGAAGGGCGAGGGGTTGCAATGGCGTTGAGATCAGTCTCGAGGATGCCATCGTAGTGCTGAGCTGCGAAGCATTCGACTCGAGATCTAGGGCTTCCTCTCCTCGGGTCGTCAAGCAGAAGGTCATATGCGACGAGGAATACAGTGGCGGCGTGGAGAAGGGGGTGATGAAGCCGCCATGTTTTAGCTTGGATTTGAACGAGTTCGCCTCTGGTGATGATGAAGGACATCAGGAGGAAGAGGGATTGGATAGTGACGTGGAGATATGTGATGTTGTGGATGGTGTTTTCTTCTTCCGATTACCGGGAGATTTGTCACATTAGCTTGCTTTTCATCATCTTGTCAACAAATTAATTAACCTAGACCCCAGAACCGTTGGTTTTTCCCATTTGGTATTTTATTATTTTCCTTAGACTTAAACTTATAAATAGCCATCATCTCATGTACAAGAGGCAAAGCATATGTATATTGGTGTTTGGTCTTTCATTATGGCTCTGGCACTGGTACAATTTTCTCTTTGATGTTGTATCATCTTCTTTCTTAATAAATTCACATGTAGCACTTCTTCATGGTTCGGAGAAGCAAGCGAGCTATTTCTCCTGGTTCTGTCAAAATGTTCCCTACATGCATGTTTATATGAAATCATATATCGACAACAGAATTTGTTTTCTATCGTCTCCTTGATTTTTTTTTACGTTATGCCTTTCCACAAAAATAACTCATTTAAATTCCTACCACATCATTTTGTGTGTGGCTCTTGACTAAGATAGTATGTTTGATATCTGTGTGCCTATTCAATGGGTTAATGAAATGATCACTTAATTTTCGTGGTTGTGCCAACATTGAAACATTCCTTATGAATTGAAAAGTCATCCGCTTCTCATGAAACTTGTGTATTGTTTCAAACCAGAACTCACTCTATCATTTCGATCCATTGCTACTTTATTGACGTGATATAAGCTCTAGAGTATGTAAATCGCCCCCCCCCCCCCCCTCCCACTCCCCATGCCCCCTCTAATTGCAGCCTTGTGAAACTTTTACGCATTAAGAAAACAAAAATGCTACACCTACGAAAACGTTACGTACGTTTACGAAGCCTTCCAACTAAACTAAACATCACCCCCCCCCCCTCTGATTTTCAGGGGGTGGGCCCCTCACTTCCCTAAACACCAATACCAATACTCCACATTGGTTATTATGTAAACTATGTAGAAATCTTTACGTAAGTCTAGCATTGCTCTTAAGAAAATATTGGCACATTTGATCCCTTATTAATTATGATTAGGTGACGGATTTTACCCACATCTATTATTTCTCCAAAATGATAAGGTGGTCCCATGTGTCAAGATCACATGGTAGCTGATTAGACATACATTTCAAGTTTGTATTTGCTACTTGCAGGGGAGGGGGGGGGGGGTGCCCACTACTATTCAACAAAATTAACACAGTTTTGTCGAATTTGATTGGGATTTCATGAAATTGGACATAATTTCGGACGCCACTTCGATTGTCTGCCATTTAGCTCTCATGTCATTCTAACAAGTTGATCCATGTTTTCGGTTTGGAAAATAATAATAATATGAGGGTAAAAGGTAGTCGCAATGTCACAACTAAGAGTAAAATGTGGCAAGTTATATATGTTAAATGGGATAATCGTTGTCGCAACACACAACTAGGGTGTGGCAAATAAATATTACTCTAAATACTAAATTGACATTTTGATTAAATTTAGGCATCATTTCCACTCTTTAACAAATTAATTGAAGTATTCATTGGGAGTAATTAAACAATGAATCTGGCTAGTTAGTGTTAAGGGTGAAGATAAATACAAATAAAATTAGACATGCATGTAGTGCAGAAAAATAATTTAGCCTATGCATCGTGTTGGACTCGTAAAGCAGTCTTATTATCTCATAATAATTGATGTCTTGCATACGGATGGCGGGATAGGTAATTGTTTAATGTTGACGTGGTCTGTCGAAACATGAATTGCAATCAGCAGCCATATATGCTGCGTTCTGCTCCCCACAAGGTGGAAATATATGTTTAATTTGTTTGGTGCCATGATATTATTCTGGTCTCGTGGAATCATCATGCACCCTTCTTACTGGAGCCACCCTTTTCAAAGCGATGAGGAACCTAATTAGCACACCTTGAATTGTATATATGATCAGGCAATTAATAGATTAGCAAGTGCTTCCCACGACATCGGTCTCACCCAGTTTGACAATCATTTCGCCACAATTATACATGTTACCAAGCCCTAATTTACAACATATGGGTCATATTTGAAAATGATGTGTTTATGAGCTTTTGGTGCTATCATGGAGACCGAATTAGGTAGATATGTTGGGATGCATCACGTAAGGTGAAAAGATGTTTATTCCTGCAAGCAAGTTCTTCAAAAGGGAAAAAGGGTCCTCGTCACCAAAGCATTTACCAAGAATTTTAGCACGCACCAGAACAAATCGTTGTCCAATGCAGATGGAAGTACAATGTGTTGTCTTGGGTGGATGTGCTACATGTGGAAATGTGGTTCCTATAATATTCCTGAACTTTGGTATATATAGGTTTCCCAGTCAATCCATTTTGATCGTAAAATGTAGGAAAAAATCATAGATGGCTGCCGTTACTCCTTATATGATGCACTATTTGTATACTCCTCAAAGTCGATCCTACGTGTGTGTATTAATTTACCGTATGATGCATACGTATCCATTCTATGTGAAAAAAGGTTGGCCCGTGCTTGGCTTAACAGTTCATGTATATGTAGTACTCCCTCCGTTCACAAATATAAGGTGCTCTAATTATTATTTTTCTGAGTTGGGTGTATATAGACACGTTTTTGTGTGTTTGTTCACACATTTTGTTCGTACGTAGTCCATATTAAAATATCTAAAACATCTTATATTTGTGAACAGAGTGAGTACATTCTTACAGTGCATGTAGAGTGTATATATTATTGTATCGCCATTGATGATATCACTAATGACTTCGGGGTTGTAGAAAGGTGAAGGCACTTTAGAAGGCAAGGAGAGCAATCTTTACTAAGGAGATGACCTAAAGTTGTGTTTGCTTTTAGTGTATGGTGATGCCATTTGAGTAAAAGGATCCTCCTTTTCGTGCTTTAGATTTTCCAAATCCACATTCCTACCCATCTCAAAAGTAGTGGGTGTCAAAAGCTAGCTTAACATGAGGGGAATTTAAAATAAAGTTTAGCTAAAGATAAGCATCCGGCCCTTGGTCATTAGAGACCCTAAAGTTTGGTGCTTTAGAATCCTGGAAAGACTCTCTCTCTCTCTCTCTCTCTCTCTCTCTCTCTCTCTCTCTCTCTCTCTCTCTCTCTCTCTCTAGCCCATCAAATCTCACTACAAAAATTCAAGAAACAAGTGTAAGTAGAGAATGACGCGTGCAACTTTTCATAGTTAAAAACTGACATCCGTTGAAACAAGTGTAAGAGAGATTATATTGCATGCATGTGTGTATCTTTACCAATCTTTCTCACATGCTTATCTATTCTTTCCACAAACTAGCACACGTACTGTTTACATAAATTACTGCGCGTATCGATCCCATGATGCTTTTGTGTTTTTTCACTCTCATTTCCATTTTTTCTTGTCTCAAAAGGTGAGAAGAGCTGGCACTACTTTCTTCTCAAAAGGAGCATCATCTATTGATCTCTCTACATCCATCCTGAACGTACGTGCGTATAATACGATTAAAGATGCGTCCTTGTGATAATTACTCTCGACACCTTACTCTTTTGCATGTAAAGTGCTCGCATTACGGTATTTTTAAACAAATGGAGGTCCATAGATAAACAGTTCCAACGCAAATAAGAATAAGAAGCATAAAATAACGCCACATTAGCACGATATGTTCATGCATGCATACCGTTTCATATTGGGTGGCCAGAAATCGACGTGCACCAATTAAGTGGTGAGTCTCTAAAATGTTCATACATGCATTGTTATATTAGTTGGAATTCATATTAGAGGAAATTCCACAAGACACATAAGATCTGCCTACTACAACAAAAATAAAACACAGTTCTACGGAATTTTAATTAATACTCCGGTCTCTAGCAATAATGGCTAACAAAAAACAGAATCATGCAGATTAATCTGTTGACTTGAAATATTACAAGCGGGGCCCACATGTAGACGGCCGAGGAGCAGTGTTAGAGCCAAAAAAAATGTATTAGCAAGGCCACCAGTTGTTAAACATGTTGGGGAGGGTCAAACCAATGGAAAATAGGCTTTTAGTAGCAACTAATAATGACTAATCATATGAAGAAAAGTGCATGTTGGCTCGGGCTCAGGCCCCTCCTGGCCACCCCTATCTCCGCCACTTCGGAGGAGCCCAACATTGGCGCCAAGCTCCTCCCGAGACTGAAGCTAACTTCTTTGAGCGAGATGAGCCAATAGAAACCCAACACCGTGGCGAAAATAACTAGTCGTGACGGCGGGCGGCCTTGTTAGCAGAAGATTGTGGTGACGGGCTACCGCCTCATTGGGTGGCTTCACCTCATGCTGCTTCTCACACACACGAAGGTCGGCCATCCAGGGAGCCTCCACATGGTAACCATCAACCGGGAAGCTATGATGTGAGGCAGCCACTAGCACCACTACAATGAAAGAGGGCCTACCTTGCCGAATTCGGGTAGGAAGAAGGGATCATGGCAGATGGGAGACTTGTCTGGAGGGGGCAAGGGGTCATAATGCCACATTGCGCGTCGTTGCCCCATCACCTCTGGTTGCCGCTTTCATGAGGGTCACTTAGTATTAGGAACAATCCTCAGAGGTAGTTGCTCCCAAATACTTTCGGCAGCCTCTTGTAAACTAACACATGCGATTTTTTTGGGGGAAACCTAACTCACACAATAATATTGTAAAGAAAACTCATTTAGTGTATAAAATGGAACAACCTTTAAGAATTATTTGAGGTGATTATGATAAAAGCCCACTTCTAAGAATTGTAGGCCAGAGGCGGGTTTGTAACCAAAACCACCTCTAGCACCTTACTAACCACAAGTGTGTGCATGTCTCTCACCCCCGCCATTGTTATTTCTCCCCCTTCATGCTCTTCTCTACCCAAACTGCGGCGCACAAACCCTAGGAGCACCGCTGCTACCACCTCTACTTCCATGGCCAGTAGTGCCATCACCGTCTCTAGATCTAAGAGCTCTTCATCGCTAAGAATAATCCCTCGTCGCCACCACGAGCAATGTGGTCATTGTCATCTTCGACGAGCGTAGAAACCAAGCCATCTAGCCATCCCCGTCAATCCAAGGTACCCCACCACTGAAGCGGTATAGTGCACTGGCATCGCACAATTTGCCGAATTGGGTGTGCGGCGGATGGTATGCCAAGCCCCACCATCCATCGCCCCAATGTGGTTGCTACTGCCACAACAATGAGGTGCTCATTGAGGTTGGCTGACAGATCCTAGGATGAGAATGTCGTGACCAGTGTCCTCCATAGGCATGATCCATTGAGGCGTCCGTTGATGTGGTTGTCATCTGTTCCCGCCCGGTCCTGGGAGAAGAAGGCCATCGATGACCCCATCACCACACGTGGCGAGCTCATGCATGGTACCGGCTTTTGTGCCTATGAATATGTTTAATTAGAGTTAGTTGATTGGTAGTAATGCTTATGCTAATTTTGTAACATATTTGTTGTGGGGTTAGGTAATTAAGTTTACTTTGAGGTTAATTAGGTGCATACCGTTAATTTAATTGTAGGTATGCATATAGATACATTTAAATAATGTAGCTGTTAATAATGATGGTCATCTGGATCCCAAACTTGGTAAAACTGGTACATGTTCATGTATCCTAAACTTCACCATGTATATGTTCGTTTACTTACACTGGTACGTGTCGGTGTTATACAAACGGTTTTTAACCCCTTTCCGCGACGGTGTTCGGAACCGTCACCTAGTGAGTGACTGCAATAGGTGGGTCCTTCCCACATGATCCAGAAACCGTCGGGGGTATGCCCTCCTGGCACACACGCTCGGCAAAGTGAGGTCGTGTGCGACCGGCGAGCGACCAAATACGGTTATACATATAGTAGTTCTAAAAAAATACAATTATACAGGCGAAATCATTTTTGGTCATAAGTACATCCCACACAGTCAGTCCCCGCTAAACATTTTCGTTCGTATATACATCTCACCCAGTCACTCCAAGAAAACCGTTTGTGCAAGGTGGCGTAACGCAAACAGTTTTCAAGAGAATGCCATGTGTGATTGTTCATTGATCCAATACGGTTTATTCCTAGAAACTGTGTGCGTTGCCTGAGGTCATCGCCCACAGTGTTTTCTCAATAACCGCTTGCAATAGGAAAACCCAATTAGTAGTCTAATTGGCCAATTAGCAGGCTAATTTCCCTTTTATTAATAATCCATTTACTAATCTGGTTGACATTCATATTAAGCACATAATATATTTCATTTCCATATTAAGGAAGAAGGATTTCATAATTGAAATATATCCGAGTATACAAAATGATATAGCTTCAGCACTCAGCTACCCTCTTACACAACTACACCAGCACCAAGTTTCACATGCAACATCTAGAACCTTTTGAAATTAACATCATAGACGGTACATAGACAGATGCATCTCATCTGGAAAACTGCTGAAGCGGAAGGAGAATATTGAGCCTTCATTCATGTTGAAGGTCTTTGCAACTTTAGGCCAGTACCTGTGGATGATTGACCGTCCATCCTTTGACCTCTTCAGGAACACTTCAATATTGAACCGTGGGTGTTGTATGAAAACTTTCCTCGCCTCCCGATCAAAGAGGTGGTTTGAGAGGTAGTCATCAGTGGACTGCTTTAATTTGGAAAGGCTGAAAACAAGGATATGCATAAGTATCTTCTCTATATTGAAAATGAAGCAAAGAAATAAAAAAGGCAAGGTATAATAGTTAGTACCATCTTGTAAACCTCAGTACTTCCCGTTGTTTCTCTGCAACACATATAAGGTAGTTAGTTATCAGGTTAAGTAAGGGTTCACATGCTATTAGTAAAATATGTTGATGATAAATAAGCACATTGTAGATTCATCAGATTAATTCAAGCCACACGGAAACCCATTTATCCAAACCAAGCATGATTAAGAACTAGGAAATATAGCACTTGTATATATTTCTCATGTATTAACTGCAGCCAAATTTGGTTTATTCCTCACATGGTATACAATAACAAAATGCAGCCACAACAATTGAACATCGCATTGCAGAATTAAACCAAGCAGTTAACTAAACACCACAACAAATGAACCAAACATTAACTGAGCACCACATTGCACATTATAATATACTTCTAATAGAAGATCAGACAGTTAACCAAATCAAGCATGATTAAGAACTAGGAAATATAACACTTGTATATGTTTCTCATGTATTAAGTACAACCAAATTCAATTTATTCCTCACGTGGTATACAATAACAGAATGCGGCCACAACAATTGAACATCGCATTGCAGGATTGAACCAAGCAGTTAACTAAACACCACAACAAATGAACCAAACGTTAACTGAGCACCACATTGCACAATATAACATACTCGTAATAGAAGATCAGATAGTTAACCAAACCAAGCATGTTTAACAACTTGGAAATATAGCAATTGTATTTGTTTCTCATGTATTTAGTACAACCAAATTCGATTTATTGCTCACATGGTATACAATAACAAAATGCACGCACAACAATTGAACACCGCATTGCGGAATTGAACCAACCAGTTAACTAAACACCACAACAAATGAACCAAACATTAACTGAGCACCACATTGCATAATATAACATACTCCTAATAGAAGATCAGACAGTTAACCAAACCAAGCATGCTTGACAACTTGGAAAATTGCACCCTGAAGAATGAACATCACATTTGCAGAATTGAACCAAATAGTTAACTGAACACCACATTGCACGACATATAGAACATATACTCTAGAGCAGAAGATTGCATGGTAAAAGTAGATAGCATAATCCACTAGAATTTGTTAAGGAAATGCAGTAGCTAGAAAACTGAACATGGGTCCTTATAGTGAGCTAATAAGACAAGCTACTCCTCATTGTCGGAGATATCAATGACGATTGGCTCCTTGGACATGGAAGAGGGCGAGGCCTCCGCAACGTGGGTGCCCTCATCGTAGTGGTGAGTGATACGTCCATTTTGCATCATGCTTTTATATCGATATTTATTGCATTCTGGGCTCTTATTACACAATATTTCACAATATTTATGACGTTTCTCTCTTATTTTATAAGGTTTACATGAAGAGGGAGAATGCCGATAGCTGGAATTTTGGGCTGGAAAAGCAGCAAATATTAGAGACCTATTCTGCACAACTCCAAAAGTCCTGAAACTCCACGAAAGTCAGTTTTGGAATATATAAAAAATATTGGGCGAAGAAAGCACCAGAGGGGGGCCACCCACCATCCACGAGGGTGGGGGCACACCCTACCCCCATGGGCGCGCCCCCTGCCTCGTGGCCCCCCTGGCAGGCCTTCGGTGCCCATCTTTTGCTATATGAAGTCTTTCTCCCTGGAAAAAATAGAGAGGAAGCTTTCGGGACGAAGCGCTGCCGTCTCGAGGCGAACCTTGGCGGAACCAATCTAGGGCTCCGGCGGAGCTGTTCTGTGGGGGAAACATCCCTCTGGGAGGGGGAAATCATCACCATCGTCATCACCATCGATCCTGTCATCGGGAGGGGGTCAATCTCCATCTACATCTTCACCAGCACCATCTCCTCTCAAACCCTAGCTCATCTCTTGTATCCGATCTTTGTCTCAAAACCTCAGATTGGTACCTGTGGGTTGCTAGTAGTGTTGATTACTCCTTGTAGTTGATGCTAGTTGGTTTATTCGGTGAAAGATCATATGTTCAGATCCTTTATGCATATTAATACCCCTCTGATTGTGAACATGAATATTATTTGTGAGTAGTTATGTTTGTTCCTGAGGACATGGGAGAAGTCTTGCTATAAGTAGTTATGTGAATTTGGTATTCGTTCGATATTTTGATGAGATGTATGTTGTCTCTCCTCTAGTGGTGTCATGTGAACGTCGACTACATGACGCTTCACCATTGTTTGGGCCTAGGGGAAGGCATTGGGAAGTAATAAGTAGATGATGGGTTGCTAGAGTGACAGAAGCTTAAACCCTAGTTTATCCGTTGCTTTGTAAGGGGCTGATTTGGATCCACATGTTTCATGCTATGGTTAGGTTTACCTTAATACTTCTTTTGTAGTTGCGGATGCTTGCAAGAGGGGTTAATCATAAGTAGGATTCTTGTCCAAGGAAGAGCAGTACCCAAGCACCGGTCCACCCACATATCAAATTATCAAAGTAACGAACGTGAATCATATGAGCATGATGAAAACTAGCTTGACGATAATTCCCATGTGTCCTCGGGAGCGTTTTCCTTTATATAAGAGTTTGTCCAGGCTTGTCCTTTGCTACAAAAAGGATTGGCCCACCTTGCTGCACCTTGTTTACCTTTGTTACTTGTTACCCGTTACAAATTACCTTATCACAAAACTATCTGTTACCGATAATTTTAGTGCTTGCAGAGAATACCTTACTGAAAACTGCTTATCATTTCATTCTGCTCCTCGTTGGGTTCGACACTCTTACTTATCGAAAGGACTACGATAGATCCCCTATACTTGTGGGCCATTAGTGAGTTGCCTGAGTCGCTCCGGGCACCAACCTGCTGGCTCTTGAGATGAGGTAAGCACATGCATGCTGAGAAAACACCTCGTAATATTCGTCGAAGGCACCGACGTTGGCCTTGAGAAAATGCCACGAACTGTCGTTTAAAGCAGCCAATCGCGTCGCGGCATCAGCGTGCGAGGTGTCGATGGTGGACTCGACGGTGAGGTGCTCCTCCAAGATCTGGGGGTCGGCACAAATGGCAGCCATCGTGACCTCATCCGCGCGTGCGGCCATGATTTGCTTCTCCGCTGCCAAATGCTCCTTGAGATCCTGGCAATACTACGTGCAACATGGCTTAGGGCGGCACTTATTTGGTGGAGGGGTCGGTGATATGGGTGGAAGGTGTCGCGCTCGCGCCGGCGGTCGGGGCATGTGGGATGTCGAAGGAGGAGGAGGATGGGGGTCGGGTGTGGATTACCTGCCTGGATAGACGAGGCCGAGCAGCGTGAAGGAGGGTCGCCGGCGAGGAGGCGGCGCTGCAAGCAAGGAGTGAAGCTTTCAACTTGGAAAGGAAGGCAAAAACAGGAGAAATGTGGCTTTTGGTAAGGGGGAGGGGCGGGGAGGTAGATATTTTCGCGGAAGCCGAAAATTTGGAATCGCTTGAGCGAAAAAACTAGCGCGCAAAGTGTCATCAGACACAGTCCTTTATTTAGAGCAGGCTGTGGACTATAGCCGTCGCACCTTCTTGCGTAAGCCGTATGTGTACTATACTCTGATGGTGCTCCAAGATATTTTGTGCTGCATCTCACACGGTTGGTTATAATAAACTGTGTGGGATCTACTTGATTTTTCGTCTTGATTTGAATTCCATAATGGGGTCACAACAGCAGCGGGCGGTGTTTGAATTGCTAGACCTTTTATGTGCAGTGAACATGCAACTATATGTGTGTCGTAAAAGAATTGGAATTATTCAAGGTTCGTTTGGACATTTTATACATTAAATTGGTTTTGTAGCCATTTCAGGTGCACAATTCAAAATTAAACTACATGCACATGCTCCGGTGCACCAACATGGGTTGTAAAATCATATATGTGTCCATGGGTTTATGCTTATGTCCCATGCAAGAAATGGAGATGAATTTCGAACACCACTGCACCATGGCTCTCCGGCAAATGTTGACGTACTTGCTTTTTTAATTCTAGTAAATTGAAAAGTCGTCTGAAATTTCATGAAACTTGGCATGCTATCATGGAGCGGCATTAACATGTCGTGGTAAATTTTTTGTCCTATTTGGGGTAGGTTTGGGTATAAGCTTCTCATAAACCAGAGCTTCTCACAACAAGCGTGATGGTTTCGGTAGGGAACATTTCACCTTTCTAGACGAAACGATATCCGTTACATCTTCTTGATTTCAAATTTTTTTTCCTAGTGTCAACATAGAACAACTGGAGTGTTGTGTCAATTTTTGGGATTTTTCGGGGTTTGTTTGGACATTTTTATACATTAACTGAGTTTTCTATGCATTCATGTGCATAATTCAAATTTGAACTACATGCACATGCTCCAATGCATATAAACTAGTTGAAAAATCAAATATGTGTCCTTGGTTGCATGCTTAGGTCCCATGCAAGAAATGTAAATGAATGTCAAACACCCTGCCACCATCACTCGGCCGCAAATATTAAGATACCTGGTTTTTAAATTCTAGTAAATCCAGAACTCGTCAGAAATTCATGAAACTTGGCATGCTATCATGGAGGAGCATCAAAATTCCGTGGTAAAATTTTTGTCCCATTTGGGGCAGGTTTGGGGATATGCTTCTCACAAACCGGAGCTTCTCACAATAGGCCTGATGCTTTCGGTAGGGAACGTCCTACTGATGTCTACCACACAACCTTCTTCTTGTAGACGTTGTTGGGCCTGCAAGTGCAGAGGTTTGTAGGACAGTAGCAAATTTTCCTCAAGTGGATGACCTAAGGTTTATCAATCTGTGGGAGGCATAGGATGAAGATGGTCTCTCTCAAACAACCCTGCAACCAAATGGCAAAGAGTCTCTTGTGTCCCCAACACACCCAATACAATGGTAAATTGTATAGGTGCACTAGTTCGGCAAAGAGATGGTGATACAAGTGCAATATGGATGGTAGATATAGGTTTTTGTAATCTGAAAATATAAAAACAACAAGGTAACTAATGATAAAAGTGAATACAAACAGTATTGCAATGCTTCAAAACCAGCCCTAGGGTTCATACTTTCACTAGTGCAAGTTCTCTCAACAATAATAACATAATTAGATCATATAACAATCCCTCAACATGCAACAAAGAGTCACTCCAAAGTCACTAATAGCGGAGAACAAACGAAGAGATTATTGTAGGGTACGAAACCACCCCAAAGTTATTCTTTTCCATCAATCCATTAGGTTATTCCTATAAGTGACACAAACAGCCCTAGAGTTCATAGTAAAATAACACCTTAAGACACAAATGAACCAAAACCCTAATGTCACCTAGATACTCCAATGTCACCACAAGTATCTGCGGGTATGATTATAAGATATGCATCACACAATCTCAGATTCATCTATTCAACCAACACAAATAACTTCAAAGAGTGCCCCAAAGTTTCTACCGGAGAGTCAAGACGAAAACGTGTGCCAACCCCTATGCATAGATTCCCAATGTCATGGAATCCGCAAGTCGATCACCAAAACATACATCAAGTGAATCAATAGAATACCCCATTGTCACCACGGGTATCCCACGCAAGACATACATCAAGTGTTCTCAAATCCTTAAAGACTCAATCCGATAAGATAACTTCAAAGGGAAAACTCAATCCATTACAAGAAGGTAGAGGGGGATAAACATCATAAGATCCAACTATAGTAGCAAAGCTCGTGGTACATCAAGATCGTGCCAAATCAAGAACACGAGAGAGAGAGATCAAACACATAGCTACTGGTACATACCCTTAGTACCGAGGGTGAACTACTCCCTCCTCGTCTTGAAGAGCGCCGAAATGATGAAGATGGCCACCGGTGATGGATCCCCCTCCGACAGGGTCCTGGAACAGGGTCCCAATTGGTTTTTGGTGGCTATAGAGGCTTGCGGCGGCGGAACTCCCGATCTAGGTTTCTTTTCGGTGGTTTATGTATTTATAAGAATTTTTGGCATTGGTCTCACGTCAGGGGGGTCTCTGAGTCATCCACGAGATAGGGGCGAGCCTAGGGGGTAGGGCACGCCCTCCACCCTCATGGATGACTTGGGACTCTTCTGGCCCAACTCTTTTACTTCGGGGGCTTCTTTTGGTCCATAAAAAATCATCAAAAATTGGCACATCAATTAGACTCCGTTTGGTATTCCTTTTCTGTAAAACTCAAAAACAAGGAAAAAATAGAAACTGGCATTGGGCTCTAGGTTAATAGGTTAGTCCCAAAAATCATATAAAATAGCATATAAATGCATATAAAACATCCAAGATTGATAATATAATAGCATGGAACAATCAAAAATTATAGGTACATTGGAGACGTATCAAGTATCCCAAGCTTAATTCCTGCTCGTCCTCAAGTAGGTAAATGATAAAAATAGAATTTTTGATGTGGAATGCTACCTAACACATTTATCAAAGTAATCTTCTCTATTGT
Source organism: Triticum aestivum (assembly GCF_018294505.1). NCBI lineage: Eukaryota > Viridiplantae > Streptophyta > Magnoliopsida > Poales > Poaceae > Triticum > Triticum aestivum. Next base: position 484,554,497 of record NC_057803.1, read on the forward strand.
GGCAAGTTTATTCAGATCCATAGGATTCAAAACAAAAGTTTAATATTGACATAAAAACAATAATACTTCAAGCATACTAACAAGGCAATTATGTCTTCTCAAAATAGCATGGTCAAAGAAATCTTATCCCTACAAAATCATATAGTCTGGCTATGCTCCATCTTCATCACACAAAATATTCAAATCATGCACAACCCGAATGACAAGACAAGCAATTGTTTCATACTTTTGATGTTCTCAAACTTTTTCAACTTTCACGCAATACATGAGCGTGAGCCATGGACATAGCACTATAGGTGGAATAGAATATGGTGGTTATGGAGAAGACAAAAGGAGAAGATAGTCTCACATCAACTAGGCGTATCAACGGGCTATGGAGATGACCATCAATAGATATCAATGTGAGTGAGTAGGGATTGCCATGCAACGGATGCACTAGAGCTATAAGTGTATGAAAGCTCAAAAAGAAACTAAGTGGGTGTGCATCCAACTTGCTTGCTCATGAACACCTAGGGCATTTGAGGAAGCCCATCGTTGGAATAGACAAGCCAAGTTCTATGATGAAAAATCCCCACTAGTATATGAAAGTGAAAACACATGAGACTCTCTATTATGAAGATCATGGTGCTACTTTGAAGCACAAGTGTGGTAAAAGGATAGTAGCATTGCCCCTTCTCTCTTTCTCTCTCATTTTTTTTTGTTTTTTGGGCCTTCTCTTTTTTGGCCTTTCTCTTTTTTTATTTCCTCACATGGGACAATGCTCTAATAATAATGATCATCACACTTCTATTTATTTACAACTCAAAGATTAAAACTCGATACTTAGAACAAAATATGACTCTATATGAATGCCTCCGACGGTGTACCGGAATGTGCAATGACTCAAGAGTGACATGTATGAAAGAATTATGAAAGGTGGCTTTGCCACAAATATGATGTCAACTACATGATCATGCAAAGCAATATGACAATGATGAAGCGTGTCAGAATAAACGAAACGGTGGAAAGTTGCATGGCAATATATCTCGGAATGGCTACAGAAACGCCATAATAGGTAGGTATGGTGGCTGTTTTGAGGAAGGTATATGGTGGGTTTATGGTACCGGCGAAAGTTGTGCGGTACTAGAGAGGCTAGCAATGGTGGAAGGATGAGAGTGCGTATAATCCATGGACTCAACATTAGTCATAAAGAACTCACATACTTATTGCAAAAATCTATTAGCTATGGAAACAAATTACTACACGCATGCTCCTAGGGGGATAGATTGGTAGGAAAAGACCATTGCTCGTCCCCGACCGCCACTCATAAGGAAGACAAAAAATATCTCATGCTCCAACTTCGTTACATAACGGTTCACCATACGTGCATGCTATGGGACTCACAAACCTTAACACAAGTATCTCTAAAATTCACAACTACTCACTAGCATGAATCTAATATTACCATCTTCATATCTCAAACAATCATAAGGAATCAAACTTCTCATAGTATTCAATGCACTTTATATGAAAGTTTTTATTATATCCCTCTTGGATGCCCATCATATTAGGACTAAATTCATAACCAAAGCAAACTACCATGCTGTCTAGAGACTCTCAAAATGATAGAAGTGAAGCATGAGAGTTCAACAATTTCTTCAAAATAAAACTACCGCCGTGCTCTAAAAAGATTTAAGTGAAGCACTAGAGAAAATGACAAACTACTCCAAAAGGTATAAGTGCAGATCAATGAGTAGTCGAATAATTATGTAACTATGTGAAGACTCCTTCTCATAAATAAAATTTCAGATCTTAAGTACTTTATTCAAACAGCAAGCAAAATAAAATAAAATGACATTGCAAGGATAGCGCATATCATGTGAAGAAGAAAAAACTTAGGCTCAACCAAAACTGACCGATAGTTGTTGAAGAAGAAAGGTGGGATGCCAACCGGGGCATCCTCAAGCTTAGATGCATGAGACTTATTGAAATATGGACTAGGGATGCCTTGGGCATCCCCAAGCTTGAGCTTTTGTATCTCCTTAATTCCTTTCATATCGCGGTTTCTCTAAATCTTGAAAACTTCATCCACACAAAACTCAACAAGAACTCGTGAGATAAGTTAGTATAAATCCATGCTAAACCTTATCATTCTCTACTGTAGAAAATCACTATAATTATTATTTAACATTGCCTACTAATTGCCTCTGCATATTTATCACTCGTATCCTCAAATAGAATCATTAAACAAGCAAACATATGCAAACAATACAAACATAACAGCAATTTGTCTAAACAGGATAGTCTATAAACAATGCAAGATGAATCATACTTATTTAACTACAAAAATTCTGAAAAATTACCACACTATAGATAATTTGTTGTTGCTCATTGTGTAAAAATTTCAAGATTTTATCATGTTCTGACTATTCACAAATATTCAAAACATAACAGCAAACTTTCTGTTTTTAAAACAGCAACATATGGACTTGCAAAATAAGCATGGTAAAGGCTACACTTGACTTTTTTATTGAACTAAAAGATGAAAACATTACTATTAATAACAGCAAGCAAATCCTAATGAAATAAAATGACGCTCCAAGCAAAACACATACCATGTGTTGAATAAAAATTTAGCTCCAAGTAAGGTTACCGATGGATGAATGAAGACGAAAGAGGGGATGCCATCCGGGGCATCCCCAAGCTTAGGTTCTTGGTTGTCATTGAATATTACCTTGGGGGTGCCTTGGGCATCCCCAAGCTTAGTCTCTTGTCACTTTATTCTGTAGTCCATCAAAACTTTACCCAAAACTTGAAAACTTCACAACACAAAACTTAATAGAAAACTCATGAGCTCCGTTAGTATAAGAAAGCAAATCACCACTTAGGTACTGTCAAGAAAAGATTCATAATTTTTCTCACATGATGCCTACTGTACCCTATTATTTCTACAATTTATATTAAGCAATATAAGCCATAGAAACTAGAAAACAAGCAAACTATGCATCGAAAACAGAATCTGTCAAAAACAGGATAGTCTGTAGTAATCTGTAACTCTCTAATACTTTTGTAACTTCAAAAATTCTAAAAAATTAGGAAAACCTGAGAAATTTGTTTATTAATCTTATGCAGGAATAATCAGTATTTTATCGCGCTTATGTTAAAAATGAAAACTAATCTCCTGAGCGCAAAAGTTTCTGTTTTCAGCAAGATCAAATTAACTATCACTGTAAGCCATCCCAAAGGTCTTACTTGGCACTTTATTGAAACAAAAGCTATAAAACATGATTACTACAGTAGCATAATCATGTGAACACACAAAAACAGTAGGTATAAATGTTGGGTTGTCTCCCAACAGGCGCTTTTCTTTAATGCCTTTCTAGCTAGGCATGATGATTTCAATGATGCTCATATCAAAGATAGGAATTGAAACATAATGGGAGCATCATGAATAATATGACTAGCACATTTAAGTCTAACCCACTTCATATGCATAGGGATTTTGTGAGCAAACAACTTATGGGAACAAGAATCAACTTGCATAGGAAGGTAAAGCAAGCAAAACTTCAAGATTTTCAACACATAGAGAGGAAACTTGATATTATTGCAATATGTAGAAGCATATGTTCCTCTCTCATAATACTTTTCAGTAGCATCATGAATGAATTCAAAAATATAACCATCACATAAAGCATTCTTTTCATGATCTACAAGCATAAAATTTTTATTACTCTCCACATAAGCAAATTTCTTCTTATGAATAGTAGTGGGAGCAAACTCAACAAAATAACTATCATGTGAGGCATAATCCAATTGAAAGTTAAAATCATGATGACAAGTTTCATAGATATCATTATTCTTTATAGCATACGTGTCATCACAATAATCATCATAGGAGGGATGCTTTCATCATAATAAATTTGCTCATCAAAACTTGGGGGACAAAAAATATCATCTTCATCAAACATAGCATCCCCAAGCTTGTGGCTTTGCATATCATTAGCATCATGGATATTCAAAGAATTCATACTAACAACATTGTAATCATGCTCATCATTCAAATATTTAGTGCCAAACATTTTAATGCATTCTTCTTCTAACACTTGAGCACAATTTTCCTTTCCATCATTTTCACGAAAGATATTAAAAAGATGAAGCATATGAGGCAACCTCAATTCCATTTTTTGTAGTTTTATTTTATAGACTAAACTAGTGATAAAACAAGAAACAAAAAGATTCGATTGCAAGATCTAAAGATATACCTTCAAGCACTCAACTCCCCGGCAACGGTGCCAGAAAAGAGCTTGATGTCTACTACACAACCTTCTTCTTGTAGACGTTGTTGGGTCTCCAGGTGCAGAGGTTTGTAGGACAGTACCAAATTTCCCTCAAGTGAATGACCTAAGATTTATCAATCCGTGGGAGGCGTAGGATGAAGATGGTCTCTCTCAAACAACCCTGCAACCAAATGCAAAGAGTCTCTTGTGTCCCCAACACACCCAATACAATGGTGAATTGTATAGGTGCAGTAGTTCGGCGAAGAGACGGTGATACAAATGCAATATGGATGGTAGATATAGGTTTTTGTAATCTGAAAATATAAAAACAAGAAGGTAACTAATGATAAAAGTGAGCACAAACGGTATTGCAATGCTTCGAAACAAGGCCTAGGGTTCTTACTTTCACTAGTGCAAGTTCTCTAAACAATAATAACATAATTAGATCATATAACAATCCCTCAACATGCAACAAAGAGTCACTCCAAAGTCACTAATAGCGGAGAACAAACGAAGAGATTATTGTAGGGTACAAAACCACCTCAAAGTTATTCTTTCTGATCAATCCATTGGACTATTCCTATAAGTGTCACAAACAGCCCTAGAGTTCGTAGTAAAATAACACCTTAAGACACAAATACCAAAACCCTAGTGTCACCTAGATACTCCAATTGAAGGAAATATGCCCTAGAGGCAATAATAAAGTTGTTATTTATATTTCCTTATATCATGATAAATGTTTATTATTCATGCTAGAATTGTATTAACCGGAAACTTAGTACATGTGTGAATACATAAACAAACAGAGTGTCACTAGTATGCCTCTACTTGACTAGCTCGGTAATCAAAGATGGTTAAGTTTCCTAACCATTGACATGAGTTGTCATTTGATTAACAGGATCACATCATCAGAGAATGATGTGATTGACTTGACCCATCCGTTAGCTTAGCACTTTGATCGTTTAGTTTACTACTATTGCTTTCTCCATAACTTATACATGTTCCTATGACTATGAGATTCTGCAACTCCTGAATACCGGAGGAACACTTAGTGTGACTATAAAGATCCTCTGCAGGTGTCTCCGATGGTGTTTGTTGAGTTGGCATAGATTGAGATTAGGATTTTTCACTCCGTGTATCAGAGAGGTATCTCTGGGCCCTCTCGGTAATGCACATCACTATAAGCCTTGCAAGCAATGTGACTAATGAGCTAGTCACGGGATGTTGCATTACGAAACGAGTAAAGAGACTTGCTGGTAACGAGATTGAACTAGGTATTGGGATATCGATGATCGAATCTCGGGCAAGTAACATACCGATGACAAAGGGAACAACGTATGTTGTTATGCGGTTTGACCGATAAAGATCATAGAATATGTAGGAACCAATATGAGCATCCAGGTTCCGCTATTGGTTATTGACCGGAGATGAGTCTCGGTCATGTCTACATAGTTCTCGAACCCGTAGGGTCCGCACGCTTAACGTTCAGTGACGGTCGGTATTATGAGTTTATGTGTTTTGAAGTACCAAAGGTAGTTCGGAGTCCCGGATATGATCACGGACATGACGAGGAGTCTCGGGATGGTCCAAACATAAATATTGATATATTGGAAGGCTATGTTTGGACATCGGAATGGTTCCGGGTGAGTTCGGGCATTTACTGGAGTACCGGGGGGTTACCGGAACCCCCCGGGGAGCGTATGGGCCTTAATGGGCCTTAGTGGGAAAGAGGAGGAGGAGGCGGCCAAGGTGGGGGCGCCCCTCCCCCCAATCCCAATCCGAATTGGGGTGGGGGCTGGCCCCCCTTTCCTTCTCCCTCTCTCCCCCTTCCTTCTCTCCTACTCCAACAAGGGAAAGGGGGAATCCTACTCCCACCAAGAGTAGGACTCCCCCCAGGGCGCACCATAGAGGGCCGGCCCTTCCCCTCCTCTAGTCCTTTATATACGGGGGAGGGGCACCCCATAGACACACAAGTTGATTGTTTAGCCATGTGCGGTGCCCCCCTCCACAGATTTCCAACTCGGTCATATCATTGTAGTGCTTAGGCGAAGCCTTGCGTCGGTAACTTCATCATCACCATGATCACGTCGTCGTGCTGACGAAACTCTCCCTCGACCTCAGCTGGATCTAGAGTTCGGGGGACGTCACCGAGTTGAATGTGTGCAGATCGCGGAGGTGCCATACTTTCGGTGGTAGGATCGGTCGGATCGTGAAGACGTACGACTACATCAACCACGCTGTCATAACGCTTCTGCTTACAGTCTACAAGGGAACATAGAAAACTCTATCCCCTCTCGTTGCTATGCATCACCTAGATGGATCTTGCGTGTGCATAGGTTTTTTTTGGAAATTACTGCATTACCCAACAGTGGCATCCGAGCCAGGTCTATGCGTAGATGTTATATGCACGAGTAGAACACAAAGGAGTTGTGGGCGTGGGTATATACATAGTGTTTGACGTCACTAGTTGATTCTTGGTTCAGCGGTATTGTTGGATGAAGCGGCTCAGACCGACATTATGCATACGCTTACGCGAGACTGGTTCTACCGACGTGCTTCGCACACAGGTGGCTAGTGGGTGTCTGTTTCTCCAACTTTAGGGGCGTGTTTGGCTCCCTAGGTAGATATAGGCTGCATCGCATGGGGGATGTTGGTTGAGTGTGGCCTGGTTTAGCTGATACAAGGATTAACCGAGATGAGTGTTTGGTGAACTTTGCATGATACGGTTGTACGAGGTGAATCGAGATGGCCTGATGGTGGGATCCTCGATTGCGACGGTGCAAGGTGGAAGGATTCCGCGTGCGGCACTTGGGCATGGTCGGCTGAGGACTGCAGTGCTTGACGAGGGCGGTGGCGGCGGCACTCGCCGGGCACACGGCGTCAGCGCTTGAAGAGGGCACGACGACAGCGCCTGGACGAGGACGGGGGCAGCGCTTGGTCCAAGACGGCAGCGGTGCTTGATGACAAGCGGCGGTGGTGGATCTTGATGGTGGCGGCGTTCTTCATCTGTGGGTGGACTCCAGCGAAGCGACGGTGGCATCCATGGACGGCGGCCGAGCACAGGAGGGCATTGGGAGTGGATCAGAGGAAAGCCAGCAGGGTGGTGTGGAGGAGCTCGCCATCGTGGAGGAGGGAGGCCGGCAGCGGGGTGAGCTCGAGCTGCGGCAGCGCCTGGGGAAGAGACAGAAGGGAGGGGAAAGAAACAAGAGAACGATCATGCACGCGAGATACGGTCGAACGCTGCGTTCCCCTCAGCCTGGCTGAGATGCCCTTTTTTGCATCCACCGGGCTAGGCTGAAAGGCCCGTGCAACTTACCAAACAAGCAGATTTTGCATGCTAGATGCGGGCCAGATGCAACACAGGGAACCAAACACCCCCTAGTTGAATCGGATTCAATGAACATGGTTCTTTCTGAAGATCAAAAATCAATCACTATACCGCGTTGTGGTTTTTGATGTGTAGGTAAGAACGGTTCTTGCTCAGCCCGCAGCAGCCATGTAAAACTTGCAACAACAAAGTAGAGGACGTCTAACTTGTTTTTGCAGGGCATGTTGTGATGTGATATGGTCAAGACATGATGCTAAATTTTATTGTATGAGATGATCAAGTTCTGTAACAGAGTTATCGGCAACTGGCAGGAGCCATATGGTTGTTGCTTTATTGTATGAAATGCAATCGCCATGTAATTGCTTTACTTTATCACTAAGCGGTAGCGATAGTCGTAGAAGCAATAGTTGGCGAGACGACAACGATGCTTCGATGGAGATCAAGGTGTCAAGCCGGTGACGATGGTGATCATGACAGTGCTTTGGAGATGGAGATCAAAGGCACAAGATGATGATGGCCATATCATATCACTTATATTGATTACATGTGATGTTTATCCTTTATGCATCTTATTTTGCTTAGTTCGGTGGTAGCATTATAAGATGATCTCTCACTAAATTTCAAGGTACAAGTGTTCTCCCTGAGTATGCACCATTGCTACAGTTCATCGTGCCGAGACACCATGTGATGATCGGGTGTGATAAGCTCTACGTTCACATACAACTGGTGCAAGCCAGTTTTGCACACGCGGAATACTCGGGTTAAACTTGACGAGCCTAGCATATGCAGATATGGCCTCGGAAGGTCGAGCGTGAATCATATAGTAGATATGATCAACATAGTGATGTTCACCATTGAAAACTACTCCATCTCACGTGATGATCGAACATGGTTTAGTTGATATGGATCAGGTGGTCACTTAGATGATTAGAGGGATGTCTATCTAAGTGGGAGTTCTTAAGTAATATGATTAATTGAACTTTAATTTATCATGAACTTAGTACCTCATAGTAATTTGCATGTCTATGTTGTTGTAGATAGATGGCCAGTGTTGTTGTTCCGTTGAATTTTAATGCGTTCCTAGAGAAAGCTAAGTTGAAAGATGATGGTAGCAATTACACGGACTGGGTCCGTAACTTGAGGATTATCCTCATTGATGCACAGAAGAATTACGTCCTGGAAGCACCCGCTAGGTGACAAACCCTGCAGGAGCAACACCAAATGTTATGAACATATGGCAGAGCAAAGCTGATGACTACTCGATAGTTCAGTGTGCCATGCTTTATGGCTTAGAACCGGGACTTCAATGGCGTTTTGAACGTCATGGAGCATATGAGATGTTCCAAGAGTTGAAGTTAATATTTCAAGTAAATGCCCGGGTTGAGAGATATGAAGTTTCCAATAAGTTCTACAGCTGCAAAATGGAGGAGAATAGTTCTGTCAGTGAACATATACTCAGAATGTCTGGGTACCACAACCACTTGACTCAGCTGGGAGTTAATCTTCCTGATGATAGTGTCATTGACAGAGTTCTTCAATCACTGCCACCAAGCTACAATAGCTTCATGATGAACTATAGTATGCATGAGATGGATAAGACAATTCCCGAGCTCTTCGCAATGCTAAAGGCTGCGGAGGTAGAAATCAAGAAGGAGCATCAAGTGTTGATGGTCAAAAAGACCACCAGTTTCAAGAAAAAGGGTAAAGGGAAGAAGGGGAACTTCAATAAGAACGACAACCAAGTTGCTTCTTAAGTGAAGAAGCCCAAGTCTAGATCTAAGCTTGAGACTGGGTGCTTCTACTGCAAAGGGACTGGTCACTGGAAGCGGAACTGCCCCAAGTATTTGGCGGAGAAGAAGGATGGCAAAGTGAAAGGTACATTTGATATACATGCTATTAATGTGTAACTTACTAATGCTCGCAGTAGCTCCTGGGTATTTGATACTGGTTCTGTTGCTAATATTTGCAACTCGAAACAGGGGCTACGGATTAAGCGAAGATTGGCTAAGGATGAGGTGACGATGCGCGTGGGAAATGGTTCCAAAGTCGATGTGATCACCGTCGGCACGCTACCTCTACATCTACCTTCAGTTTAGTTTTAGACCTAAATAATTGTTATTTGGTGCCAGCGTTGAGCATGAACATTATATCGGATCTTGTTTGATGCGAGACGGTTATTCATTTAAATCAGAGAATAATGGTTGTTCTGGTTATATGAATAATATCTTTTATGGTTATGCAACCTTGATGAGTGATCTATTTTTACTAAATCTTGATAGTAGTGATACACATATTCATAGTATTGAAGCCAAAAGATATAAGTTTAATAATGATAGTGCAACTTATTTGTGGCACTGCCGTTTAGGTCATATTGGTGTAAAGCGCATGAAGAAACTCCATGCTAATGGACTTTTGGAATCACTTGATTATGAATCACGTATGCTTGTGAACCATGCCTCGTGGGCAAGATGGCTAAGACTCCGTTCTCTGGAACAATGGAACGAGCAACAGAATTATTGGAAATAATACATACTGATGTATGCGGTCCGATGAGTGTTGATGCTCGTGGCGGGTATCGTTATTTTCTTACCTTCACAGATGATTTGAGCAGATATGGGTATATCTACTTGATGAAACACAAGTCTGAAACATTTGAAAATTTCAAAGAATTTCAGAGTGAAGTGCAAAATCATCATAACAAGAAAATTAAGTTTCTATGATCTGATCATGGAGGTGAATATTTGAGTTATGAGTTTGGTCTTTGTTTGAAACATTGCGGAATAGTTTCACAACTCATGCCACCTGGAACACCACAGTGTAATGGTGTGTCCGAACGTCATAACCGCACTTTATTAGATATGGTGCGATCTATGATGTCTATTACTGATTTACCATTGTCGTTTTGGGGTTATGCTTTAGAGACGGCTGCTTTCACGTTAAATAGGGCACCATCGAAATCCATTGAGACGACACCTTATGAACTGTGGTTTGGCAAGAAACCCAAGTTGTCGTTTCTTAAAGTTTGGGGCTGCGATGCTTATGTGAAAAAGCTTCAACCTGATAAGCTCGAACCCAAATTGGAGAAATGTGTCTTCATAGGATACCCAAAGGAGACTGTTGGGTACACCTTCTGAAGGAAATATGCCCTAGAGGCAATAATAAAGTTATTATTTATTTCCTTATTTCATGATAAATGTTTATTATTCATGCTAGAATTGTATTAACCGGAAACATAATACATGTGTGAATACGTAGACAAACAGAGTGTCACTAGTATGCCTCTACTTGACTAGCTCGTTGATCAAAGATGGTTATGTTTCCTAACCATAGACATGAGTTGTCATTTGATTAACAGGGTCACATCATTAGGAGAATGATGTGATTGACTTGACCCATTCTGTTAGCTTAGCATTTGATCGTTTAGTTTGTTGCTATTGCTTTCTTCATGACTTATACATGTTCCTATGACTATGAGATTATGCAACTCCCGTTTACCGGAGGAACACTTTGTGTGCCACCAAACGTCACAACGTAACTGGGTGATTATAAAGGTGCTATACAGGTGTCTCCAAAGGTATTTGTTGGGTTGGCGTATTTCGAGATTAGGATTTGTCACTCCGATTGTCGGAGAGGTATCTCTGGGCCCACTCGGTAATGCACATCACTATAAGCCTTGCAAGCCTTGCAACTAATGAGTTAGTTGCGGCATGATGTATTAAGGAACGAGTAAAGAGACATGCCGGTAACAAGATTGAACTAGGTATTGAGATACCGACGATCGAATCTCGGGCAAGTAACATACCGATGACAAAGGGAACAACGTATGTTGTTATGCAGTCTGACCGATAAAGATCTTCGTAGAATATGTAGGAGCCAATATGGGCATCTAGGTCCCACTATAGGTTATTGACCAGAGAGGTGCCTCGGTCATGTCTACATAGTTCTCGAACCCATAGGGTCCACACTCTTAACGTCCGTTGACGATATAGTACTATATGAGTTATGTATGTTGATGACCGAATGTTGTACGGAGTTTTGGATGAGATCACAGATATGACGAGGAACTCCGGAAGGGTTCCGGAATTCACCGGAAGGGGTTCCGGATGTTTCCCGAAATGTTTGGGCACGAGAACACTTTATCTGGGCCAAAGGGGAAAGCCCAAGAGGCTTTTGGAAAGTGCAAAGGGAAGTTTTGCGGAGACCAGAGGCTAGACGCCAGGAACCCTGGCGTCTAGGGGGTAGACGCCGGGAACCCCGGCGTCTAGCGCTGGAGTCCGAGAAGGACTCTTGCCTTTCGGGTGAAACCGACTTTGAGGAGGCTTTTACTCCAAGTTTCGACCCCAGGGCTCAACATATAAATAGAGGGGTAGGGCTAGCACCAAAGACACATCAAGAAACACCAAGCCGTGTGCCGGCAACCCCGTCCCCTCTAGTTTATCCTCCATCATAGTTTTCGTAGTGCTTAGGCGAAGCCCTGCAGAGATTGTTCTTCACCAACACCGTCACCACGCCGTCGTGCTGCCGAAACTCATCTACTACTTCGCCCCTCTTGCTGGATCGAGAAGGCGAGGACGTCACCGAGCCAAACGTGTGCGGAACTCGGAGGTGTCGTGCTTTCGGTACTTGGATCTATCGGACATGAAGACGTACGACTACATCAACCGCGTTGATATAACGCTTCCGCGAACGGTCTACGAGGGTACGTAGACAACACTCTCCCCTCTTGTTGCTATGCATCACCATGATCTTGCGTGTGCGTAGGAGTTGAAATTACTACGTTCCCCAACACCTTCTATCACAGATCGTAAGGCAAGATATTCGTTGCTAAGAATGGATCCTTTCTAGAGAAGGAGTTTCTCTCGAAAGAAGTGAGTGGGAGGAAAGTAGAACTTGATGAGGTAACTGTACCTATTCCCTTATTGGAAAGTAGTTCATCACAGAAATCAGTTCCAGTGATTTCTACACCAGTAAGTGAGGAAGCTAATGATGATGATCATAAAACTTCTGGCCAAGTTACTACCGAACCTCGTAGGTCAACCAGGGTAAGATCCGCACCAGAGTCGTACGGTAATCCTGTTCTGGAGGTCATGTTACTTGACCATGACAGACCTACGAACTATGAGGAAGCGATGATGAGCCCAGATTTCGCAAAATGACTTGAGGCCATGAAATCTGAGATGGGATCCATGTATGAGAACAATGTGTGGACTTTGGTTGACTTGCCCGATGATCGGCAAGCCATAGAGAATAAATGGATCTTCAAGAAGAAGACTGATGCAGACGATAATGTTAATGTCTACAAAGCTCGACTTGTTGTGAAAGGTTTATGACAAGTTCAAGGAGATTGACTACGATGAGACCTTCTCACTCATAGCGATGCTTAAGTCCGTCTGAATCATGTTAGCAATTGCCACATTTTATGATTATGAAATTTGGCAAATGGATATCAAAACTGCATTCCTTAATGGATATCTTAAAGAAGAGTTGTATATGATGCAACCAGAAGGTTTTGTCGATCCAAAAGGTGCTAACAAAGTGTGCAAGCTCCATCGATCCATTTTTGGACTGGTGCAAGCCTCTCGGAGTTGGAATATACGCTTTGATAGTGTGATCAAAGCATATGGTTTTATACAGACTTCTGGAGAAGCCTGCATTTACAAGTGAGTGGGAGCTCTGTAGCATTTCTGATATTATATGTGGATGACATATTGCTAATCAGAAATGATACTGAATTTCTGAATAGCATAAAAGGATACTTGAAAAAGAATTTTTCAATGTAACACCTCGGTGAAGCTGCTTATATATTGGGCATAAAGATCTATAGAGATAGATCAAGACGCTTAATTGGACTTTCACAAAGCACATACCTTGATAAAGTTTTGAAGAAGTTCAAAATGGATCAAGCAAAGAAAGGGTTCTTGCCTGTGTTACAAGGTGTGAAGTTGAGTCAGACTCAATGCCCGACCACTGCAGAAGATAGAGACAAAATAAAAGTCATTCCCTATGCTTCAGCCATAGGTTCTATCATGTATGCAATGTTGTGTACTAGACCGGATGTGTGCCTTGCTATTAGTTTAGCAGGGAGGTACCAAAGTAATCCAGGAGTGGGTCACTGGACAGTGGTCAAGAACATCCTGAAATACCCGAAAAGGACCAAGGATATGTTTCTTGTTTATGGAGGTGACAAAGAGCTCGTCGTAAATAGTTACGTCAATGCAAGCTTTGACACTGATCTGGATGACTCTAAGTCACAAACCGGATACGTATTTTTATTGAATGGTGGAGCCGTCAGTTGGTGTAGTTCCAAGCAGAGCGTCGTGGCGGGATCTATGTGTGAACCAGAGTACATAGCTGATTCAGAAGCAGCAAATGAAGGAGTCTGGATGAAGGAGTTCATATCCGATCTAGGTGGCATACCTAGTGCATTGGGCCCAATGAAAATCTTTTGTGACAATACTAGTGCAATTGCCTTGGCAAAGGAATCCAGATTTCACAAGAGAACCAAGCACATCCAAAGACGCTTCAATTCCATCCGCGATCAAGTCAAGGAGGGAGACATAGAGATTTGCAAGATACATACGGATCTGAATGTTGCAGACCCGTTGACTAAGCCTCTCTCACGAGCAAAACATGATTAGCACCAAGATTCCATGGGTGTTAGAATCATTAGAACGTAATCTGGATTATTGACTCTAGTGCAAGTGGGAGACTGAAGGAAATATGCCCTAGAGGCAATAATGAAGTTGTTATTTATATTTCCTTATTTCATGATAAATGTTTATTATTCATGCTAGAATTGTATTAACCGGACACTTAGTACATGTGTGAATACATAGACAAACAGAGTGTCACTAGTATGCCTCTACTTGACTAGCTCCGTAATCAAAGATGGTTAAGTTTCCTAACCATTGACATGAGTTGTCATTTGATTAACTGGATCACATCATTAGAGAATGATGTGATTGACTTGACCCATCCGTTAGCTTAGCACATTGATCATTTAGTTTACTGCTATTTCTTTCTCCATAACTTATACATGTTCCTATGACTATGAGATTATGCAACTCCCGAATACCGGAGGAACACTTAGTGTGCTATCAAACGTCACAACGTAACTGGGTGACCATAAAGATGCACTACAGGTGTCTCCGATGGTGTTTTTTGAGTTGGCATAGATCAATATTAGGATTTGTCACTCCGTGTATCGGAGGGGTATCTCTGGGCCCTCTCGGCAATGCACATCACTATAAGCCTTGCAAGCAATGTGACTAATGAGCTAGTCATGGGATGTTGCATTACGGAACGAGTAAAGAGATGCCGGTAATGAGATTGAACTTGGTATTGGGATACCGACGATCGAATCTCGGGCAAGTAACATACTGATGACAAAGGGAACAACGTACGTTGTTATGCGGTTTGACAGATAAAGATCTTCGTTGAATATGTAGGAACCAATATGAGCATCCAGGTTCCGCTATTGGTTATTGACCGGATATGAGTCTCGGTCATGTCTACATAGTTCTCGAACTCGTAGGGTCCGCACGCTTAACGCTCGGTGACGATCGGTATTATGAGTTTATGTGTTTTGATGTAACGAAGGTAGTTCAGAGTCCCGGATATGATCACATACATGACGAGGAGTCTCGAAATGGTCGATACATAAAGATCGATATATTGGATGGCTATGTTTGGACATCGGAATGGTTCCGGGTGAGTTCGGGCATTTACTGGAGTACCGAGGGGTTACCAGAACCCCTCGGGGAGTGTATGGGCCTTAATTGGCCTTAGTGGGAGAGAGGAGGAGGCGTCCAAGGTGGGGGCGCCGCCCCCCAAGCCCAATCCGAATTGGGGTGGGGGTCGGCCCTCCTTTCCTTCTCCCTCTCTTCCCCTTCCTTCTCTCCTACTCCAACAAGGGAAAGGGGGGATCCTACTCCCACCGGGAGTAGGACTCCCACTTGGGCGCGCCTTAGAGGGCCGGCCCCCCTCCTCCAGTCCTTTATATACGGCAGAGGGGGGAACCCCATAGACACACAAGTTGATTGTTTAGCTGTGTGCGGTGCCCCCTCCATAGATTTCCACCTTGGTCATATCGTTGTAGTGCTTAGGCGAAGCCCTGCATCGGTAAGTTCATCATCACTGTCATCTCGTCGTCCTGCTGACGAAACTCTCCCTTCACCTCAGTTGTATCTAGAATTCGTGGGACGTCACCAAGTTGAACGTGTGCAGATCAGGGAGGTGCCATACTTTCGGTGCTAGGATCGGTCGGATCATGAAGACGTACGACTACATCAATCGCGTTGTCATAACGCTTCCGCTTACGGTCTACGAGGGTACGTAGACAACTCTATCCCCTCTTGTTGCTATGCATCACCTAGATGGATCTTGCTTCTGCGTATGATTTTTTTTGAAATTACTGCGTTACCCAACACCAATGTCACCACAAGTATCTGTGGGTATGATTATATGATATACATCACAAAATCTCAGATTCATCTATTCAACCAACACAAAGAACTTCAAAGAGTGCCCCAAAGTTTCTACCAGAGAGTCAAGACGAAAAGTGTGCCAACCCCTATGCATAGATTCCCAAGGTCACGGAACCCGCAAGTTGATCACCAAAACATACATCAAGTGAATCAATAGAATACCCCATTGTCACCACGGGTATCCCACACAAGACATACATCAAGTGTTCTCAAATCCTTAAAGACTAAGTCCAATAAGATAACTTCAAAGGGAAAACTCAATCATCACAAGAAGGTAGAGGGGGAGAAACATCATAAGATCCAACTATAGTAGCAAAGCTTGCGGTACATCAAGATCGTGCCAAATAAAGAACACGAGAGAGAGAGAGAGAGAGAGAGAGAGAGAGATCAAACACATAACCAAGAAACCTTCAGAAACCATTTACCTCAACCTTCGAAAAGCATCTATTATACGAGTTATGGCAATACTACCGAACTCCTGCCCTAGTACTGGGTGGCGTCGAGGTTATCTCACCAACAACTGCATAAAAGAGATTTTCGATGTCGGCGAACTCAGGTATTCCAAAACTGCAACGATAAAATTGTGACGACAACACCTCGGAGCTCAACTCCCTAGGACACTGCCACAACCCCTAAATGTCAGGAGGCACCAAGAACAATGTTCTCGTCACAAAACCATCGGAACGATTCCAAGATACCCGCGTGATCCTAAACAAAAATAAGTGAAATTTGAGAAGAGATGGGTCAAAATTCTACGTCAGGAGGCCTCACTAGAGCGGCGAATGGACTGAGGAGTAAAAATAATCCTACTCTCCGATATATATAATCCTAAGACTCAAAACATTTTGTTCTAGACACAACAACATCAGCGATTCGATCAAGCAAGGGGCTCCTAAGTCGGGGAAGGCTCTGATTACCAACTTGTAACACCCACAATGCGACTATATCTCCCACGTGTCGGGGCATGACTTAGAGGCATGGCCGCATGGTAGGTTTGTCGCAAGAGGGGTAATCTTAACACATCCCATGTACTGAATAATAAAGGGATAAAGAGTTGGCTTACAATCGCCACTTCACACAAATACAAGTTAAACATACATCATCGAAGGTACAATCAAAGGTCCGACTACTGAACCAAAGTAAAAGAAGACAACCCCAATTGCTAGATCCCCGATTGTCCCAACTGGGCTCCACTACTGATCAACCGGAAAAGACATAAAACATCGATCAAGATCTTCATCGAGCGGCCACTTGAGCTGGGTTGCGTCATCTACACTAGTATCGTCGACACCTGCAACTGTTTGGAAGTATCTGTGAGTCATGAGGACTCATCAATCTCACACCCGCGAGATCAAGACTATTTAAGCTTATGGGTAGGAGAAGGTAGTGAGGTGGAGCTGCAGCAAGCACTAATCATATATGGTGGTTAACATACGCAAATAAGAGCGAGAAGAGAAGCAACGCAACGGTCGAGAAGCTAGAAGTGATCAAGAAGTGATCCTGAAACTACTTACATTCAATCATAACACAAGAACATTGTTCTCTTCCCAGACTCCACCGAAAAGAGACCATCACGGCTACACACGCGGTTGATGCATTTTAATTAAGTTAGGTGTCAAGTTCTCTACAACCGGATATTAACAAATTCCCATCTACCACATAACCGCGGGCACGGCTTTCGAAAGTTCAAACCCTGGAGGGGTGTCCCAACTTAGCCTATCACAAGCTCTCACGGTCAACGAAGGATATTCCTTCTCCCGAGAAGACCCGATCAGTCTTGGAATCTCAGTTACAAGACATTTCGACAATGGTAAAACAAGACCAGCAAAGCCGCCCGATGTGCTGACAAATCCCGATAAGAGTCGCACATATCTCGTTCTCAGGGCACACCGGATAGGTCAAGCCACGAGTAAAACCAAACCTTGAGTTGCCATGAGGTGGCCCCGCAGGCTGCCCATTTCGGACCAACACTCAGAGGAGCACTGGCCCGGGGGGGGTTTAAAATAAAGATGAACCTTGAGTCTGCAGAACCCAAGGGAAGGTATATGGTGGTAGGTAGGCAAATGTAAAACCAAGGTTGGGCCTTTCTGGAGGAGTTTTATTCAAAGCGAACTGTCAAGGGGTTCCCATAACACCCAACCACGTAAAGGACGCAAAATCAAGGAACATAACACCGGTATGATGGAAACTAGGGCGGCAAGAGTGGAACAAAACACCAGGCATAAGGCCGAGCCTTCCACCCTTTACCAAGTATATAGATGCATTAATTAAATAAGAGATAATAATGATATCCCAACAATATCCATGTTCCAACATGGAATAAAACTTCATCTTCACCTGCAACTAGCAACGCTATAAGAGGGGCTGAGCAAAAGCGGTAACATAGCCAAACAACGGTTTGCTAGGAAAGGTGGGTTAGAGGCTTGACATGGCAATATGGAAGGCATGATAAAGTAAGTGGTAGGTATCGCGGCATAGCAATAGAGCGAGCAACTAGCAAGCAAAGATAGAAGTGATTTCGAGGGTATGGTCATCTTGCCTGAAATCCCGCAAGGAAGAAGAACGAGTCCATGAAGAAGACAAACGGGCGTAGTCGAACGGATCCTCAAAACTCCGGAACGAAACCGAAGCTAACGACAGAAGCAACCCGGAAAGAAGCAGGCAACATAGTAAACAACCATCACATAAACATGGCATGATGCACAACCAAGTATGATGCATGTCCGGTTTAATGAGGTATGGCATGGAAAAGTGCACAAACAATACTACAAATTAAGTGGAGCTCAATATGCAACGAGTTGCATATTGACGAAACACCACATGACTTATTTAGTTCTATCTCGTTAGGTAGTCAATAATATTAAATGTTGGTTAACATGGCAAGAGGTGAAGCATAACAAAACTATACTATCTAAACAATTTAAATGGGGCCGGATATAACAAGCAACAAATTTGGTAATCCCCATATGCATTAGCAATTTGGTGCAATAACAATTTTAAACATTTAAATGTTATTACCATGATGCGAATGACATGTGCAAGTTTTATGCAGTATTTAAGAAAAAGTTACATGAACATGATGTGAAGCATTTGTCACCATGGTGGAAAGAAAGGGTGTGATACATCTCCAACATATCTATAATTTTTTATTGTTCCATGCTATATTATATTCTGTTTTGGACATTATTGGGCTTTATTATACACTTTTATATTATTTTTGGGACTAACCTATTAACCGTAGGTCCAACCCAGAATTGCTGGTTTTTGCCTATTTTAGAGTTTCGCAGAAAAAGAATATCAAACGGAGTCCAAAGGGAATGAAACCTTCGGGAACGTGATTTTCTGAACGAATGTGATCCAGAGGACTTGGACCCTACGTCAAGACATCAACCAGGAGGCCACGAGGTAGGGGCGCGCCTACCCCCCCTCGGGCGCGCCCTCCACCCTCGTGGGCCCCCTGTTGCTCCACCGACGTATTCCTTCCTCCTATATATACCTACGTATCCCCAAACTACCAGATACGGAGCCAAAACCCTAATTCCACTATCGTAACTTTCTGTATCCATGAGATCCCATCTTGGGGCCTGTTCCGGAGCTCTGTTGGAGGAGGCATCGATCACGGAGGGCTTCTACATCAACATCATAGCCCCTCCGATGAAGTGTGAGTAGTTTACTTCAGACCTTCGGATCCATAGTTATTAGCTAGATGGCTTCTTCTCTCTTTTTGGATCTCAATACAAAGTTCTCCCCCTCTCTTGTGGAGATATATTCGATGTAATCTTATTTTGCGGTGTGTTTGTTGAGACCGATGAATTGTGCGTTTATGATCAAGTTTACCTATGAGTAATATTTGAATCTTCTTTGAATTCTTTTATGTATGATTGGTTATCTTTACAAGTCTCTTTGAATTATCAGTTTGGTTTGACCTACTAGATTGATCTTTCTTGCAATGGGAGAAGTGCTTAGCTTTGGGTTCAATCTTGCGGTGTCCTTTCCCAGTGACAGTAGGGGCAGCAAGGCACGTATTGTATTGTTGCCATCGAGGATAACAAGATGGGGTTTATATCATATTGCATGAGTTTATCCCTCTACATCATGTCATCTTGCTTAAAGCGTTAATCTGTTCTCTTGAACTTAATACTCTAGATGCATGCTGGATAGCGGTCGATGTGTGGAGTAATAGTAGTAGATGCAGGCAGGAGTCGGTCTACTTGTCTCGGACGTGATGCCTATATACATGATCATACTTAGATATTCTCATAACTATGCTCAATTCTGTCAATTTCTTAACAGTAATTTGTTTACCCACGTGAATACTTATGCTCTTGAGAGAAGCCACTGGTGAAACCTATGGCCCCCGGGTCTATCTTCCATCATATTAATCTTCCAATACTTAGTTATTTCCTTTGCCATTTATTTTACTTAGCATCTTTATCATAAAAAATACGAAAAATATTATCTTATCATATCTATCATATCTCACTCTCATAAGTGACCGTGTAGGGATTGACAACCCCTTATCGCGTTGGTTGCGAGGATTTATCTGTTTGTGTAGGTGCGAGGGACTCATGCGTGGCCTCCTACTGGATTGATACCTTGGTTCTCAAAAACTGAGGAAAATACTTACGCTACTTTGCTGCATCACCCTTTCCTCTTCAAGGGAAAACCAACGCAGTGCTCAAGAGGTAGCAAGAAGGATTTTTGGCGCCATTGCCGGGGATGTCTATGCAAAAGTCAACACACCAAGTACCCATCACAAACCCTTATCTCCCGCATTACATTATTTGCCATTTGCCTCTCGTTTTCCTCTCCCCCACTTCACCCTTGCCGTTTTATTCGCCCTCTCTTTTCCGTTCGCCTCTTTTTCGTTTGCTTGTCATTATGGCTAGTACCCTATCTGTTCCTTTGTCCCCTGAGTTTGAAGTTATTCACTTTAAACAAAGACAAGGATAAAATTTAAAAGATGCTTGGTATAGAATGATGGAATCTTATCGTAATTGCACCTTAGAAGTGAGTTTTAGAATTTTTCTTTGCAGTTTTTACGTTGGACTAAATATGTCCCATAGACAACTCTTGGATTGTGTTGCCAAAAGAATTTTTATTGAAATTGATCCCAGTGTTGCGCATGAAATCATAGTGGGGGTAGTGGGAACACTACCTCAAAAAAAGGGGCCACAACATACCCAGGAAGAGACACAAGTTTTTGAAAAAAATTGTGAAGTAACTAAGATTTTGCAAAAATCTCTTGAACCTCTTAAGAGTGTTAGCGGAAATATTCACCGCATGAATATGTTGATTACCCTTTGCAACAAGCGGTTGGATTCTTTAGATCTAAAATTTTCTGAATATTAAGGGAAACGTAAATAACCTCCCGGATTCGAGCTTGATTCCGCTAAAAAATTGAAAACCAAAGATGGCAATACCTAGATCTATCCTTGCTTTTTATGCCTAGCTAGGGGCGTTAAACGATAGCGCTTGTTGGGAGGCAACCCAATTTTATTTTTATTCCTTGCTTTTTGCTCCTGTTTAGTAATAAATAATTTATCTAGCCTCTGTTTTGGTTGTGTTTTTTTGTGTTTAATTAGTGTTTGTGCCAAGTAGAACCGCTGGGAAGACTTGGGGAAAGTCTTTTTAATCTTGCTGTAAAAAACAGAAACTTTAGCGCTCACGAGAATTGTTTCCATTTTTATTTGGAAAGTTATATTTAATTAATTATTTTTGCAGATGATTAATAGATAAAATCATCACGTCCAACAATTTATTTTAGAATTTTTGGGGTTCCAAATCTTGCGTTAGCTACAGATTACTACAGACTGTTCTGTTTTTGACAGATTCTGTTTTTCGTGTGTTGTTTGCTTATTTTAATGAATCTATGGCTAGTAAAATAGTTTATAAACCATAGAGAAGTTGGAATACAGTAGGTTTAACACCAATATAAATAAATAATGAGTTCATTACAGTACCTTGAAGTGGTGTTTTGTTTTCTTTCGCTAATGGAGCTCACGAGATTTTCTACTTTAAGTTTTGTGTTGTGAAGTTTTCAAGTTTTGGGTGAAAGATTTGATGGATTATGGAACAAGGAGTGGCAAGATTCTAAGCTTGGGGATGCCCATGGCACCCCAAGATAATGACACCTAAAATCCAAAGCTTGGGGATGCCCCGGAAGGCATCCCCTCTTTCGTCTACTTCCATCGGTAACCTTACTTGGAGCTATATTTTTATTCACCACATGATATGTGTTTTGCTTGGAGCGTCTTGTATGATTTGAGTCTTTGCTTTTTAGTTTACTACAATCATCCTTGCTGTACACACCTTTTAAGAGAGACACACATGATTCAGAAATTATTAGAATACTCTATGTGCTTCACTTATATCTTTTGAGTTATATAGTTTTTGCTCTAGTACTTCACTTATATCTTTTAGAGCACAGTGGTGGTTTTGTTTTATAGAAACTATTATTCTCTCATGCTTCACTTAGATTATTTTGAGAGTCTTAAATAGCATTGTAATTTACTTAAATAATCCTAATATGCTAGGTATTCAAGACTAGTAAAAACTTTCTTATGAGTGTGTTGAATACTAAGAGAAGTTTGATGATTGATGATTGTTTTGAGACATGGAGGTAGTGATATCAAAGTTGTGCTAGTTGAGTAGTTGTGAATTTGAAAAATAGTTGTGTTGAAGTTTGCAAGTCCCGTAGCATGCACATATGGTAAACGTTATGTAACAAATTTGAAACATGAGGTGTTCTTTGATTGTCCTCCTTATGAGTGGCGGTCGGGGACGAGCGATGGTCTTTTCCTACCAATATATCCCCCTAGGAGCATGCGCGTAGTGCTTGGTTTTGATGACTTGTAGATTTTTGCAATAAGTATGTGATTTCTTTATGACTAATTTTGAGTCCATGGATTATACGCACTCTCACCTTTCCATCATTGCTAGCCTCTTCGGTACCGTGCATTGCCCTTTCTCACATTGAGAGTTGGTGCAAACTTCGCCGGTGCATCCAAACCCCGTGATATGATACACTCTTTCACGCATAAACCTCCTTATATCTTCCTCAAAACAGCCACCATACCTACCTATTATGGCATTCCCATAGCCATTCCGAGATATATTGCCATGCAACTTTCCACCGTTCCGTTTATCATGACATGTTCATCATTGTCATATTGCTTTGCATGATCATGTAGTTGACATAGTATTTGTGGCAAAGACACCATTCATAATCCTTTCATACATGTCACTCTTGGTTCATTGCATATCCCAGTACACCGCCGGAGGCATTCATATAGAGTCATACTTTGTTCTAGTATCGAGTTGTAATCATTGAGTTGTAAATAAATAGAAGTGTGATGATCATCATTTTCTAGAGCATTGTCCCAAGTGAGGAAAAAAAGAGAAAGGCCATAAAAAAGAGAAGGACCAAAAAATGAGAGAAAAAGAGAGAAGGGACAATGTTACTATCCTTTTTACCACACTTGTGCTTCAAAGTAGCACCATAATCTTCATGATAGAGAATCTTTTGTTTTGTCACTTTCATATACCAGTGGGAACTTTTCATTATAGAACTTGGCTTGTATATTCCAACAATGGGCTTCCTCAAATGCCCTAGGTCTTCGTGAGCAAGCAAGTTGGATGCATACCCACTTAGCTTCTTTTGTTGAGCTTTCATATATTTATAGCTCTAGTGCATCCGTTGCATGGCAACCCCTACTCCTTGCATTAACATCAATTGATGGGCATCTCCATAGCTCATTGATTAGCCTCATTGATGTGAGACTTTCTCCCTCTTTTGTCCTCTCCACATAACCCCATCATTATATTCTATTCCACCCATAGTGCTATATCCATGGCTCACGCTCATGTATTGCGTGAAGATTGAAAAAGTTTGAGATTACTAAAGTATGAAACAATTGCTTGGCTTGTCATCGGGGTTGTGCATGATGAGAGCATTATTCTGTGACGAAAATGGAGCATGACTAAACTATATGATTTTGTAGGGATGAACTTTCTTTGGCCATGTTATTTTGAGAGGACATAATTGCTTAGTTAGTATGCTTGAAGTATTATTATTTTTATGTCAATATTGAACTTTTATCTTGAATCTTCCGGATCTGAATATTCATACCACAATTAAGAAGAATTACATTGAAATTATGCAAAGTAGCATTTCACATCAAAAATTCTGTTTTTATCATTTACCTACTCGAGGACGAGTAGGAATTAAGCTTGGGGATGCTTGATACGTCTCCAGCGTATCTATAATTTTTGATTGTTCCATGCTATATTATATCCTGTTTTGGACATTATTGGGATTTATTATACACTTTTATATTATTTTTTGGACTAACCTATTAACCGTAGGCCCAGCCCAGAATTGCTGTTTTTTGCCTATTTCAGAGTTTCTCAGAAAAAGAATATCAAATGGAGTCCAAACGGAATGAAACCTTCGGGAACGTGATTTTCGGAACGAATGTGATCCAGAGGACTTGGACCCTACGTCAAGACATCAACCAGGAGGCCACGAGGTAGGGGGCGCGCCTACCCCCCTGGGCGCGCCCTCCACCCTCGTGGGCACCCTGTTGCTCCACCAACGTATTCCTTCCTCCTATATATACCTACGTATCCCCAAACTACCAGATACGGAGCCAAAACCCTAATTCCACTATCGTAACTTTCTGTATCCATGAGATCCCATCTTGGGGCCTGTTCCGGAGCTCCGTCGGAGGAGGCATCGATCACGGAGGGCTTCTACATCAACACCATAGCCCCTCCGATGAAGTGTGAGTAGTTTACTTCAGACCTTCGGGTCCATAGTTATTAGCTAGATGGCCTCTTCTCTCTTTTTGGATCTCAATACAAAGTTCTCCCCCTCTCTTGTGGAGATCTATTCGATGTAACCTTCTTTTGCGGTGTGTTTGTTGAGACCGATGAATTGTGGGTTTATGATCAAGTTTATCTATGAACAATATTTGAATCTTCTCTGAATTCTTTTATGTATGATTGGTTATCTTTGCAAGTCTCTTCGAATTATCAGTTTGGTTTGGCCTACTAGATTGATCTTTCTTGCAATGGTAGAAGTGCTTAGCTTTGGGTTTAATCTTGCGGTGTCCTTTCCCAGTGACAGTAGGGGCAGCAAGGCATGTATTGTATTGTTGCCATCGAGGATAACAAGATGGGGTCTATATCATATTGCATGAGTTTATCCCTCTACATCATGTCATCTTGCTTGAAGAGTTACTCTGTTATCTTGAACTTAATACTCTAGATGCATGCTGGATAGCGGTCGACGTGTGGAGTAATAGTAGTAGATGCAGGCAGTAGTCGGTCTACTTGTCTCGGACGTGATGCCTATATACATGATCATACCTAGATATTTTCATAACTATGCTCAATTCTGTCAATTGTTCAACAGTAATTTGTTTATCCACCGTGAATACTTATGCTCTTGAGAGAAGCCACTAGTGAAACCTATGGCCCCCGGGTCTATCTTCCATCATATTAATATTCCAATACTTAGTTATTTCCTTTGCCATTTATTTTACTTAGCATATTTATCATAAAAAGTACCAAAAATATTATCTTATCATATCTATCAGATCTCACTCTCATAAGTGACCGTGTAGGGATTGACAACCCCTTATCGCGTTGATTGCGAGGATTTATCTGTTTGTGTAGGTGCTAGGGACTCGTGCGTGGACTCCTACTGGATTGATACCTTGGTTCTCAAAAACTGAGGGAAATACTTACGCTACTTTGCTGCATCACCCTTTCCTCTTCAAGGGAAAACCAACGCAGTGCTCAAGAGGCAGCAGGGTGCCACGGCAACGACAACGGAAATGGTGCCACGACAACATTCCGGTTCCGGTAACTCGATTGAGGTGCCGGTGCAAAAGAAAGTGTGACGGGAGCGTTTCATGCGATGAACGGTGGGGTGATCCCGGATTCTGGGTCCCCATGAGTCAATGACATGGAAGCGAGAGACACTACGGACATGGTGCAGACAAAGGGGCATCTCATACAACACAAGCAATCGGTCCACAGGCGATCGTCTCGATGGTTATACCTTCGAAGCGTGCATTATCAGAACTGATCAAGTTCGTAGAGGGAAGTAGGCGTTCTCGTGACGGCGGTAGTGGAAGTAGTTGTACACGTTTCGTAGTCGTACCCATACCGTAGATGTTCGGGGTCACAACAAGGACCTTGACGTCCACGGGGTTTTCGAGGGTCGACGGTAGTCGTTCACGTTGTCGTCGGACTTGAGGAATGCACCGGTAGTTGTACGTTGGTCGAAGAGGAACTTGGCGCAACTAGGATCTTCGCTGATCATCGTTGTACTTGGCATCCGGTGCGGTACTTGGTGAAATCCTCAAAGATGGATAGTGGTACTTGGCGTTTCGGTCCGCACTCGTTCGGGTATCCAAGGTCTTGCTGCGGTGTACTTGGCGAATCTCAAAATAGTCGTCGGTAGAGGTACTTGGCGATCCTTGAAACGTCTTGAGGGGGTTCATGTCTCGGCAACAAGTCTTGATGGTCCAAAACTCCAGGAACGGAGGTGCACCGAGGCTCAAAATGCTCGGGGGTCTCGGCCATGGCCATGCCAAAACTCTCGCGGATGGCTGATGAGGACGAGTGAAGACACGCACGGGAAGTCCTCGGGAAGGCGCCATGGTTCTTGTCGCATGCTCGAGCAGCGAGCTCCTCTCGCTCGGACGCGGCGTAGAAGATGGAGCTCGGGTTCCTGGACGCTGCTCGGGAGGTGCGAAGCAGAGGAGGACGGTGCCTCACGGTCTGTGCGGGGACGAGGAGGCGTTGGGGGCGCTGCTGCGGACATGGATGGATAGGAGATGGGAAGCTCTGGCCGGCGCTCCAGCGGGCGAGGCGGCGGCACGAGGCAGGAGGCGGCTCGGTCTGCGGCTACTCGGGTGCTCGGGCGTGGGCAGAGCCGGCGCGAGGAAGAGGAGCCTGGCATGGCTCCCGCTTGAGGTGGCCTTCCTGGAGGAGCTCGGCGGCGGTGGTCGTAGGCCGGCGCGTCGGAGGCATGGGAGGCTCGCGTGAAGGGAGAGCGATGGGGAGGCATGGGCGAGGAGATCCATGGATCGGATGAGGGGTGCAGCACTGCTCTCTCCCTGTCTCTCTCTGACGGCGCACGCACAGGAGGGGGGAAGGGATCGATGGGGGAGATGAGGATCGACGCAGGGAGGCTAGGGTTACATCGGGGAGCGGCTGGGCCTTTGAGGCCGGGAAGCAAGATGGGCCTTGAAGGCTGGCCCAGGGAGAGGGAAGTGGCCAGAGGCCTGCTGGATGGATGGGCCTCGCTTGAGTCCAGTTCGGCTGGGCTCTCTCTCTCTCTCTCTACTCTCTTCTCTTAACCAAAAAGAGAGAAGAAAATAGATAGAAGAAGAAAAATAGAAAGAGAGGGTATGGACGGAATTTGGGCATGGGAGTTATATTCCCGGACTCACAAGAATGTGTTTGATCCAAGAAAAAATGGAGTGGGCATTTTTCAAAGTTTAAATTCAAACTCATTTGATTTAAATTCAAATGGTTCGAATAGGAAGTGAGGGTTAGGAGGTCCAAAAATGTTCGGATTTTTGGTGGAGCTCCGAAAAATGTAGAAAGGATATATAGCAAAGTTAGAGGCCAAGAGTTGTGATAACAAAGGCACACTCTCTCTCTACTCTCTTCTCTTAACCAAAAAGAGAGAAGAAAATAGATAGAAGAAGAAAAATAGAAAGAGAGGGTATGGACGGAATTTGGGCATGGGAGTTATATTCCCGGACTCACAAGAATGTGTATGATCCAAGAAAAAATGGAGTGGGCATTTTTCAAAGTTTAAATTCAAACTCATTTGATTTAAATTCAAATGGTTCGAATAGGAAGTGAGGGTTAGGAAGGTCCAAAAATGTTCAGATTTTTGGTGGAGCTCCGGAAAATGTAGAAAGGATATATAGCAAAGTTAGAGGCCAAGAGTTGTGATAACAAAGGCATTGGGATTTTTGCAAGTGTGTTAAGGTGAATTCCAAAATAGTGGAATATTTAATATAGCTCCCTAATATTGGGGTATATGTTGTAAAGAGAATCACCACGTGAATTCCCTCGGTTTAAATGGACCGAAGATCCATATGATTTATTTAGTTGAGTTTAAAGAAGAGGTGCAAGAAGACATGATGCAATGCACATGATGCAAAAAATGAAAGCAACGAACCAAACAAATCACATGACGAATCACGGAAAACATGGAAGGCGTCTGAAGCTCCGGTCTTGGGGCGTCACAGCCGGCCCCCCTCCTCTAGTCCTTTATATACGATGGAGGGGGGCACCCCATAGACACACAAGTTGATTGTTTAGCCGTGTGCGGTGCCCCCCTCCACAGATTTCCACCTCGGTTATATCGTTGTAGTGCTTAGGCGAAGCCCTGCGCCGGTAACTTCATCATCACTATCATCACGTCGTCGTGCTGACGAAACTCTCCCTCGACCTCAGCTGTATCTAGAATTCGTGCGACGTCACCAAGTTGAATGTGTGTAGATCGCGGAGGTGCCATACTTTCAGTGCTAGGATCGGTCGGATCGTGAAGACGTACGACTACATCAATCGCGTTGTCATAACGCATCCGCTTACGGTCTACGAGGGTACGTAGAAAACTCTATCCCCTCTCGTTGCTATGCATCACCTAGATGGATCTTGCGTCTATGTAGGATTTTTTTGAAATTACTGCGTTACCCAACACCAATGTCACCACAAGTATTCGCGGGTATGATTATACGATATACATCACACAATCTCATATTCATCTATTCAACCAACACAAAGAACTTCAAAGAGTGCCCCAAAGTTTCTACCAGAGAGTCAAGACGAAAACGTGTGCCAACCCCTATGCATAGATTCTCAAGGTCACGGAACCCGCAAGTTGATCACCAAAACATACATCAAGTGAATCAATAGAATACCCCATTGTCACCACAGGTATCCCACACAAGACATACATCAAGTGTTCTCAAATCCTTAAAGACTCAATCCAATAAGATAACTTCAAAGGGAAAACTCAATCATTACAAGAAGGTAGAGGGGGAGAAACATCATAAGATCCAACGATAGTAGCAAAGCTCGCGGTACATCAAGATCATGCCAAATCAAGAACAAGAGAGAGAGAGAGAGAGAGAGAGAGATCAAACACATAGCTACTGGTACATACCCTCAGTGCCGAGGGTGAACTACTCCCTCCTTGTCATGGAGAGCGCTGAGATGATGAAGATGGCCACCGGTGATGGATCCACCCTCCGGCAGGGTGCCGGAACAGGGCCCCGTTTGGTTTTTGGTGGCTACAGAGGCTTGCGGCGGCGAAATTCCCGATCTAGGTTTCTTTTCGGGGGTTTCTGTATTTATAGGAATTTTTGGCGTCGGTCTCACGTCAGGGGGGTCTCCGAGTCATCCACGAGATAGGGGGCGAGCCCAGGGGGTAGGGCACGCCCTCCACCCTCGTGGATGGCTTGGGACTCTTCTGGCCGAACTCTTTTACTTCGGAGGCTTCTTTTGGTCCATAAAAAATCATCAAAAATTGGCACGTCAATTGGACTCCGTTTGGTATTCCTTTTCTGTAAAACTCAAAAACAAGGAAAAAAGAGAAACTGGCACTGGGCTCTAGGTTAATAGTTTAGTCCCAAAAATCATATAAAATAATATATAAAACATCCAAGATTGATAATATAATAGCATGGAACAATCAAAAATTATAGATACGTTGGAGACGTATCACCTACCTTTGGGGACGAAACGATATCCATTGCCTCTTATCGATTTCAATTTTTTCCTAGTGTCAACAAAGAACAACAGGAGTGTTGTGTCAATTTTTTGGATTTTTCGGGGTTCATTTGGACATTTTTATGCATTAACTGAGTTTTCAATGCATTCATGTGCATAATTCAAATTTGAACTAGATGCACATGCTCTAATGGATATAAATTGGTTGAAAATTTAAATTTGTGTCCTTGGTTGCATGCTTAGGTCACATGCAAGAAATGGGAATGAATGTCAAACACCCTGCCACCATCACTCGGCCGCAAACATTGAGATGCCTGGTTTTTAAATTCTAGTAAATCCAAAACTCATCTGAAATTCATGAAACTTG
Organism: Triticum aestivum; assembly: GCF_018294505.1. Taxonomy (NCBI): domain Eukaryota; kingdom Viridiplantae; phylum Streptophyta; class Magnoliopsida; order Poales; family Poaceae; genus Triticum; species Triticum aestivum. Next base: position 484,584,701 of record NC_057803.1, read on the forward strand.
GCATGCTATCATTGAGCGGCATCAACATGCCGTGGTAAATTTTTGTCCCATTTGGGGCAGGTTTAGGTATATGCTTCTCACAAATCAGAGCTTCTCACAACAAGCATGATGGTTTTGGTAGGGAACGTCCCACCTTTGGGGACGAAATGATATCCATTGCCTCTTACTGCTTTCAGAATTTTTCTCGTGTCAACATAGAACAACAGGAGTGTTGTGTCAATTTTTGTGATTTTTCGAGGTTCGTTTGGACATTTTTATGCATTAACTGAGTTTTCAATGCATTTATGTGCATAATTCAAATTTGAACTACATGCACATGCTCCAGTGCATATAAATTGGTTGAAAAAAAATCAAATCTTTGTCCCTGGGTGCATGCTTAGGTCCAATGCAAGAAATGTGAATGAATTTCAAATACTAGGGCACCGTTGATTGCCAGCAAAACATTGAGATACTTCTAGTAAATCCAAAACCCGTCTGAAATTCATGAAACTCGCCATGCTATCATGGAATGGCACCCGACATGTTGTGGTATTTTTCGTGTCCATTTTGAGAGAAGGCACACTCGAATAACAACCAACAAAGGCATTTTGAAAAAATAGCTGCCACTTTAATATCTCAAACATTTGTATAATTCAAACCGTGTGCGTTTTTTTAACCATTCATGTGACACCATGTGCCTTGGTTTTAATGGCTATAGGTTTTAATGGCTCTTGATCGCAAATGTTTTAGATAGAACACTCCTATGCAAAGTGAGAGCAGGATTTGTGCATCTCTTGAACGCAAACGTTTCTTTTGGATGACCCGTGTGCAGCCACTTACAAACAATTTGGTAAGATTTGCATCTGTCATATTGGGTATGTTGCCATTTGTCAAACTGGAAAGATTGACATTTGTTGATCTAGTAACACTGCCATTTGTCAACCTTGTAACACTGCGACTTGTCAAAATATGAAGCTAAAAATCACTAGCGGTATCTAATTTTTGCAACTAAAATTTAGTAATTAAGCATAGATGGAGGCGAGGAGGCGTGTTCAACCGAGCGTGCAATGGCGGCACAGTACTATTCAATTTGACAGCGGGTGGTGCAGTTCCCGATACGACTTTAATGCAGACAAGGGAGAGGGTAGTGGTTCCCGAAATGTTGAATGGCCAATGATTCATCCTCCTTCAATTAGCATCGTGTAAATGCATGAGGGAAGTAATGGGAGGAGGACCGGGAAAAGAGGCAGCACGATGTGAATGCAACGTAATTTGCACTCATATAAAGGCGCCTCTCCATTCCAATGCATCTATCACATCGTACACATGTAAGCATTTGCCTAAGCACCTACACTAATAAGCGCAAAAGTGCTCACTCCAGACCCATGGCGGCGATGCGCGCGAGCGGCCAGCAGCTATGCCAGATGGTCCACGATGTCGGCCTGCGGCATGTCACCGTGGATCGTCTCCAGACAGTGCTGGCGACCGGCTGATGGATGGCCGCCGTCGACGCCAGCTACGACTCTCAGTTGGACCAGATGATTGTTTCCACCACCAACAAGTTCACCGTCGTCAAGAAGCTTGCGGAAGAAATCACCGTACTCCTCCAGCCCGCGTGCCCAGGCTCCTCATTGCCTGCCACCCTAATCGGCCTCCATGGTCGGAACCTCTTTCAAGCACTGGTGGCCCTGCGATTGCCGACCGGTGCCACGAAGAATGTCCACATCCACATGTACGAGCAAATCGTGTAAATAGGTATCTACAAGGCCAGTGAGGACGCTACGATGTTGGCCTTCTTTAACAGGCTGGAAACCTTGGATGCCTTTGCTGAGAAGCACCTTGACCTCGCCACAAAAGCTGCCGCTCCTTAGCCGCCGGTCGGTGGCCCGACGCGGTGAGTTGAGGAGGAGGAGGTCGTACATTGATGGATGCATATTTCTTCTTTCCTCCTGTAACCACCACTACGATCGCATCATCGTGGCCTTAATTCTTATTGTGCTATTGCATTCTCGTTCCAGTCAATACAGACATGTGTGATCTCTTTGCTTAATTATATGCATCACTGTAACTAGTACTCCATCCGTCAATTTATAAGTTGTGTTGCTAGTGTTTGGGGCCGGCGCACGATCACGCACGTTCGTGTGCATGCGGTTGCGCCGGGCACGACATGACGATGCAGTTACCGCTGCAAAAACTGCCATGCGGGGGACATGGCATTGACCATTGGGCGGCAATAGTCGGTCATCTGGGTGCCCAATAAAGGATGCAAAGAGGGATCCTACAGCAGCAAGGACCAGCTTCCCTACCGATAGCTCATCTAACAGAACTTCCAAGTTAACTGTGTTGAGGCTTGAGTAGTCATCAGATGGGTGACCAGATGGAAAGTGGCCTCGATGTTAAATTAACTGATGTGATGGGTCACTGTAAACATTTAATTGCCTTGAATGTATATAGTGCTCCATCATATTAGTTGAATTAACCTCGAGGTCCTTGTTTTGTAATTTTTGTAATTTTTTGTTTTTTGTACACATGTTGATTGACTTGAAGGTCTATCTCGTTACTTTTTGATATTTTGTTTTTTTGAACAAATGTTGATTGACTTGAATGAAGGTCTATCCCATTACTTTACGACATGTTTCCAAAACATGGACCTTGAGGTTAATTCAACTAATAGGACGAATCACTATATACATTCAACGCAATTAAATGTTTTCTAAAAAAGTGATATGATTTCTGTGAAACTTATAAGTCATGTATGTCAAATTAACCTATGTGTACTTGTTCTTGAAATAACCTTCGGGCCTTTTTGCCACGTATCACACACATCTTGTTAAGTTGAACCGTTTATGTTCTCTTCCCTAATCGAAAACAGTTCATTCAACTGGACCGTATGCCGTATATCACACACACCTTAATCTGGTTGACCGTTTCTGTTGTTTTTCCTAATAGCAAACAGTTCATCGGAGCGAACTGTATCCCGTATATCGCACAGACATTGATATGGCTGCCCGTTTCTGTTGTTCTATCTAATCGCAAACAGTTCGTCTGGATCAACCGTATGCCCTGCATCGCACACGCAACTAAAATCTTAACCGTGTTTGATGGCTCCGCCATCACAAACGTTTTGCACTTTTTTGACGGTTTTTTACACCACCGTTTGCGATTATTGCATCGCACACAGTTTCGTCGAAGGGTCTCTGATCGTAGTGTCACGTTAGCAGCATCCTGCGGTAGTGTTAGTATCGTTCATGTTTATATTTAATTTAGTTTGTTAGAACGTACTATTCTTCTCTATGTCCTCTCATATCATGTGAAAAGATCACTAAAATAATTCTGATCTTACATTTACCCTTACCATTTGATCTGGACATGTACTCGTCGAGGGAAAGCATATCTCCCCACTTTCTATACCGTCCCAGCCCTGCTTAGCCCCCTCCCCCAGGCCCAAGAAGATATGACAAAAGGGTACCATGCCCAAAGCACCGACCTCCGTAGATGTGCCACCCCAGTTTCCTAACCGGAAGGAGTTGAAAAATCTAATTAAGGACTCATGAACGAATGGCGAGACCAAGACGAAGATGGCCAAGGAAATTGACCAAGGAACCAATAAATGGTCGACTTTGTGAAGGAGCATGGGACATCTTCTACAAAGGCACCCAAGGCCTCTAGTCTACTAGATTAGCTTAGCAGATTAGATCCAATCTAGACAACCCATCTAGACCGTCCACCCCTAACTAGATGAGGTCACCCTGAACTTCACGAACACCTTATGTAGTTGATCATTGTAACTCCTTCGTGATATAATTATGGACATGCATGGTAAGGATTTTTACTTGCCTCGTGAACACCCGAATATGGGTAAAATATTTGCCCCCTGTCCATCTGGTAACCTGAGGTTATGTCCCACTATTGTACAAACTAGGTGTGGTTCCCCCATTGTTGTTAGGTACTCAAAGGAAATCAGGTCCACAGCTTGCGTCGACCGTGAGGATCCTCCCGATACTAGATCAGATCTACGAGAGTGATCACACCAGTCTCACTTTCATAACCACTATCAACTTCAGCAATGACATCACCCATGTCTTCAGCAACACGGAAGCATGGGACATTGTACTACGAGCATGCACATCATTGCCATCTGACCAATCCTCACATCTTCCTGTCTGCCGCCGCTCTTCCCCAATTCTCTGGTGAGGCATGGTCTAATGCAGTCACACAATTATTTATTGACCTATCTTATAACTATTTGTGAGAAAACGTTTTTGAGAGATGATATATTCCAAATACAATTCTAAATTATAAAGTGAGGCCACCAAGAAAAGGTGCATGCATATCAGAGTTTTTAAGCCTTTAGAGCATGTTTGCTTCATATATACTAAGTTTACCAAATTTACCATATTTTTTCATACATGCCTATAATATTAGACGGTCAATACCTCATGCCTCAACTGCACCTAGAGAAGGGGTTGGTAGAGTTACTCAGTTGCTCACCGATACCTCATGCCTCAACTGCACCTAGAGAATTTAGTATGATGGAGGAGTTGGTAGAGCTAGATGCAGGAGTGGCAGCCACGCCCTCTGATCCCTTTGAGGTCAGGCAGAGGGTGAGGCAGAAGGGGTGTGGTTGCGCTTTCGCTTGTGGCTTTGAATTCGCCTTCAAATCAATAGTGACAATGTTGGAATTATTTTTCAAGCACCCTAGCACCATGAGGCCGACGACATTGCATCGGTTAGAGGTTGAAACAAGTCCAAATAGGCATGGCTCGGTCTGGTTACGTTCCGAGATCATCCTGATCCACACATCAAGCAACAAAGTCCAAAATTACTTACGGGACACAAACTAGAATTTACCCCTAGACACACCTAACACTAATAATAATTATCCCACTTTTAGTTAGTACTTTTTACTAGTTTTTATTACTGTTTGTTCATGTTATCACACACTAAAAAAAGCTACTGAAGACCGAGCTGGTCTACCCCATATGATCAGGCTGAATATTTTATATCTAAGATTAGGAAATTTGGAGATAATGGGCTGTTTTAACTTCCAGGACAAATGACCTTTGCCCCACCTTTACAAAGTGATGCTGACCTTTCTACAAACCCAAGACAAGTGCACCCTTTTGGCAAAGATAGGCCACCTTTACCCTATTAATTGTTAATTAACCTAAGCAACAAAACTTGAAACCTAGATAAGTATTGTACCTTGGTTTTCCCTCATGATATATCTGAATTTACGGACTTCACTGTCATACAATGATCCATTCCCATGATGGGAACCAATAATATAGCACAACTCAAAGGGTATTGTGAGGAACGAAGCCTATCCTATTGTTACCCAACAACTGGAATGTTGATCGCTGCACCTTTAATTAATTCCCATGTAGCTATTTTTTACATTTTAATTTCCATGTAGCTAGTGCTTTCTAATTAACCATAATAACCATGCTAAACGGTTTAGAGATGCTAACTTGCTAATTAAGCATAATGGTCTAATTTTCATGGGATATGGTTCATATTTTGATGATCAAATTAATGGTCAGTTTATTTCTTACAACACGTGATGGCCTTATAAATGTAGGGAGTATCTTGTGGCTACACCCAAGTTCATTGCACTCAGATGAACAGTAAAATCATAAAAAATATCAAAAAATTCAAAAACTTTGTGGCTCGATTATGGCCAAATGTTTTAGGTGCTTGCAAAATTTGGTGGCCAGATAACATCCGAGGAGCTATGTACAAAAATAACAAAATTTGTGCTCAAACTTTTGTCCCCTGTTTGAACAGAATTTATACTTTCTTTGTATAGAGTTTCTTTGATGTTATTTGACCACCAAATTCTACAGGCATCTAAAACATTTGGTCATAGTCAAAGTCACAAGGTTTAATATTGTTTTCTCTATTTGTTTTGATTTTACTATCCATTATAGGTATAATGAACTTGGGTTCACGATTGACATTCAATTTGTTCTTTGTAATAAATTATAGGATACTCCGCGCTTTGTTGCGGGAATCGATTGCAGTATATTTCGAGTGATTTGATTGTATGAAACATGAACAGTTGAATTAACAATACATGAACTAAAACTAAAAATACACATTATATATTGTATTTGATTATTGTGTATTTGAAAATATTTATTAAATATAAGTGACATAGTATAATGAAAAAAAATCACATGCATGTTCTCTTGACCTTTGATAAGGCGGCTTGACTGGTGAGATGGGATATGTGCATGGAATTAACTAACGAAGGAAATTTCTTTGTACTGGTTCACCGAGATCATTTGAGCTCGGGCTGAGAAACTCTGGGTCCCTCTAGCAAGACATTCTTCCAGGCCCTCTCCTGCTACAGTCCTGCTTTCATCATATAGGAGTATCACTTACACACCGTGGAGCCATCCTTATGCGACCTAATTAACGAGCGATTACGGACTAAATAAGAAGGGGCGCTTGCAATGGAAAGTATGCAGACAAAAGTTTGAACATCGCCAGGCTTTGAGGAAAAGCGGGAGAGAGCTAGGGACATTCCGTGGTTCTAGCTAGCTAGTCGCATCGGTCTTTCATGAAAGTTAAGGGGAGTTTGCTGGCTAGATAGTGGTAGCTGCCTAACCGCTACTTGAATCCCGATCATGCATTTCGATTTTGTCACCATTTGATTTTTGAGTGATCCAAGGAACCGCCAGTGCGTCTATCATGTGACTGTAGGAGTAGCTCTGAGTGGAATAAATCGATTGAGACTGCCAAGAGCCCAAGAGGAACCAACGCTCAATTTGTCATGGAAGTTTTTTAACCGGTGGCATGTTGCTAGTATAGGTGCCATGAATCTTTTCAGTCACAACGATAATATTGTGGTATTGGAGGACGTATGAAACGAGAGCAGTACGTAACTCGGTTGGGTGGAAAGTGGATGCACAATCTCGCTATCCAAGTTTTAGCTCGGGTCGAATGCATTAGGCTTTTTAGCTTTTTGTTGATTGACTGAACATGCCAACCGTATTGCATGTTGCTTACGGAAAGTGTGTGGATGCTAATTGCCGTGTTTGCACTCATCGCCTCGATCCAGTGCTCTTTTTAGAATACGATACAATGCAGATGTCAACATACACGTACATACATTCATCCATATAAACGCACACATCCCTTATCCCTAAGAGCACCTTCAAAATACCGAGCCAACACAACACCTTGAAATTGATGAAGTAACAATAGGCGGCTTCGTAGTCAACAGAAACGTCTCCTACTAAACGAACATTGTCGAAAAATCTGAAATAAATCCAGAAAAATGCAATAATCAATGCCAAGTCTAGGCTTGAACTCTGGTGGATTGTTTTCATCACAAGGAACCTAACCGTCCGATCTACGCTCACCATATGAGCTATGCTTAGTTTGCCATAGATCTGGTGCTCAAATTGCATCATCTTTTTCATTTAGAATATTTCTTTAGTTTCTCAACTTGCGTCATGTACACAAGAAAAATGGGGGATCTCAGGAAGATTTATCTGGCCTAATTAAGTCACCGAAGAGAGACAACGGCATTGCTCTTTTTTTTTGAACTGTCACCGGGGTAGGGATAGCGATCCCTCCACCTGAATTTTATTGCCAAGTCACCACCACAGGGGGGGGGGTCTTCATTTTTACAAACATCAACACACACTTAGAGGGGGAAATCTAACAGAGCCCAGACTAGATCACCGCATCAACGCACGCACCCACGCATCAATATCCTCGCGATCCCGTGGACATAGCCGCTCCCGCCAAAGAACATCATCCTCGCGACAGCAGCTTAGTACCCGATTTAGGGACGGCACCATAGCTTGGAAGACCACACCGTTCTGATGCTTCCATAGGTGCCAGCAGCAAAGGAGGACGAAGGTGACAGGAGGCATTGCTCTTTTTAAGCCCATGAATTAACAAATAAGCCCAACGCAAGGAATATTTAATGTCATGTATGTAATAGTGTGACCACGAATGCTATGTCTCACGAATAGCTTAACTTTTTTATTTTGAGACAAGAATAGCTTAACTTTTCCTACACAGCGCGCTCTATTTGGCGGGCTGGCCCGATACTGTTTTACTAGTTTTGTCTGTCCGTCGGTTGTTCGTTGATGTGTTCGTTCGTTTCTTCGTTTTCTTTTGTTTTTGTTTGGTTTTCTTCTTTCTTCTTCGGGTATCTTTGGGGTTTTTTCATCGTTATACGTTTTTTTATTTGCTTTCTCTTTTGTTTCTTTCATGGTTTTCATCAGTAATACTTTTCTGTCTCATTTTTTGTTTTTTGTTTTTTTCTTGATTTTCCTTTCTTTTTTATCGTTTTTCACAGTTTTCCATTCTTTTTGCACTTGTTTCTCCGGCTTTCTTTTTTGTTTCCTTTTTCTTTGTTTTTTCGGTTTTCATTCTTTTTCCTATATCATAGTTTCTTTTGGTGTTTACTCTACATTTTTCGTATGCGTCAAGAACAATTTTTTAATATATGTTTAACAATTTTTTAATACATGCTCGACATTTCTCCATACACCTTTTTAATAAATTTCAAATGATTGATCAAAAACTTTCAAATACAAGATTAATATATTTTTAATACATGGTCAATATTTTTTTTGCTATACACATTCTAACATTTTCAAATGCTTGATTAACATTTTTGAAATACAATACTAACATTTTTTAAATACACGGTCAACATATTTTCAATACACATTTAAGAAAAATCAAATGATTGATTAACATTTTTAAATACTTGTTTAATATTTTTTCAAAACCGTGATTAATATTTTCTAAATACATGACCAATTTTTTTCACACACATTGTATATTTTTATATACATTTTTTCATATGCATGAGAAACGATTTTTTATAACCATGATGAGGACATGACTACTACCTTCTCAAGATTTTACTTCTACGACTGCTTCGTCGACATCCTCCACTTCGACGCGAAGGTTCGGTTCCTTTATATGCTGACCAGCACACGTCAAGAAGATGGAACTGGGAACACCATGGACGTGCTCAAGGAATCAAATAAATCATATACATATGCATTGGTGCCAACTTCCAAGATAGGCTCATCTCATGTACTACAACATGTCAACATGTGTGTATGTTCATGTGCAACCAACATGTGTGGATACAGCGAACCAACCTGTGGTTGGATGGTTAGAGGGACTGTGGTATTTCTAACCCACCAGGGTTCAAATCCTGGTGCTCGCATTTATTTCTGGATTTATTTCAGAATTTTCGGCTATGCACATTCAGTGGGAGGAGATGTTCCCGTCGACGACAAGGTGCCTACGTTGACTTCGTAAATTTCAAGATGTTATGCCGGCTCAGTCTTCCAGAGGTGCTCATAAGGGTAAGTTGTGCGTGTGTTCGTTCATGGGATAAGTGTATGCATGTATATATGAGCACTTGTGTATGTACTATGTTAAAAAAACATTTATGAATATATTGATGCATACGCATGCATGTACAGCCCCGATTCGGCCAGCCGCCGCCTGATTCATCGATTGCCTTCAATAAATACCTAAAGATTATTAGGGTTGTTGGACTTAGGTTTTGTTTAGAGAGAAGTTTAGTTATTGCTTCTTTTAAAAAGAAAGTTTAGCTATTGCAATTTTTATTTGTTTTCACTCGTAACGATTAGTGCGACTGTCATTGACATTCTATTAAAACCCCAATTTTTGCCTCGTGAGATTTATTTTATACAGCATATTCGCAATTTCAGTTTGCTTGGCTATTATTTTCTTGCAAGTTCTTCGATTTGCTTGCAGAAAAAAACCTTCATGGGTAGATCGATCACATCGTTTGCTCGGCCAATAACACAGTGGAGTTGGTTTGGTAATTGTCGTGGATATCAGTCGTGTGCGATTCTACCTGTACGACTGGTAGCCGGATCATGAGGACCAAATCCTAAAAAAGATCGTAGTTATCTCTCTGTCTCATCGAAAGATAGAGACCTCAGTTCAAATCAAAACATCTACATTTTCTCAAATGCTTGATTAAATTTTTTGAATACATGGTCAAAAAAAATCTAGACACATGTTTAACAGTTTTCAAATGCTTGATTAATATTTTCAAATACAAGATTAGCATTTTTTAATACATGGTCAACATTTTTTCTATATATATTGTAAGATTTTCAAATGCTTGATTAACACTATTAAAATTTAAGATTGACATTTTTGTGTACACATTTTTTAAATACATGGTCGACATTTTTCTATACAAGCTTAACATTTTTCAAATGCTTGATTAATAATTTTAAAATACTTGCTTTAAATTTTTATAAAAGTTTGATTTATATTTTTAAATAAATGTTCAACTTTTCCACACGTATTGCATGTTTTTTGTATATATTTTTCGTATACACAAACATTTACTTTATACTCATTTAACATGTTTTAAATACTTGCTTAACATTTTTACAATTTTTATTTAATGTATTTTTATAATATAGTATTATTTATTTATAATATTTATTGCGGGTGATTTATTTAGAATATTTGTAAGTGTAAAGGAAGTAAAAGTAAAAAAATGTAAAAACAAACTGGTTTTTTTTGAGGGGTGATAAATAACTTTATTCATCATAAAAAATCACAGTATGTGGGATACATAAAGCGTCATGGGGTTGTAGAAGCCACACATGGCACCCCTGAGCTAATCTAACTGAGAATTTTGCTAAACTATAAGCATCCGTATAGGATGCACGACCTTCATGAGTGATTCTACAATTGAAACTTTCAGCCCTAACTTTGATTTGGGTGATAATGGAACTGTATGTGCCATTGGAAAAAAAAACTGGTGCCATAGCCTCCCGCACGCCTGGATTGGCCCATTTAGATAGGAGACTGACACTAGAGCACACTAGGTCTCCTTATAAACAAGACATAGAGCTTCCCGTAGTCTGACACTTCGAAGGATTCAGCACTCCAGTGCATGTAGTTGCCAACGGTCTTTCAATTTGTAAGAGCTTGCTCCGGATTTCTAATAGGTTTATTTATTCACAAATTTCAAACAAGACGTTCAGATTTTTTAAATCACAAATTATAAAAATGGTCCCTTATTTTTGAAGGGAACATTTATAAAAAAAATGGAATTTTTCTTAACAACCACGCACATTTAATTAAATGTTTATGAAAATATTTTTATATGGTTTGTTAACATTTATTAAAACTCTTCCGAAACATTGTTGAAATGTTTGAAATTTTCTTGAAACTAAATTTTAAGAAAATTCTAGACGTCATTTTGATTTATAAAAGTAAAAAAAAATCCTTGAGCGTGTTCTATAAAACGCAGTGATTTCTAAAATTTAGTGAACATTTTAAAGAAAACACAAAATTTAAAATACAGGGAATAAATTTTGAACAGAAACCAAAAAATAAAAGAATAAAACTAGGAAAAAACAGTAAACAAAATAAAAAAAAGCAGATAGGATAAAGGTTCCTAAAACCAGGAAACCGAATCTAGAACCTTGCCAAAACCAGAATCCGGCACGGCCTTACTAGCTAGGTAGGCCCAGTAGCTTGCTCCCCTCTCTGTGAATAATGAATCGAAATCATTAATTAAGGAGTATTCGTTTCAAAGAGTATTTCACTTTTCCAGATCGCGACAAGTGACGCACATGTAGCGCGCCACTTGTCGCAACCTGGGAGTTTTCCCTTTTTTCATAAATTTGTTTATTCAAAACGTTTTATCTCTTAAACTGTGCGTCCAAATCTCGAACCCTTTTTATTGTTGGATTCCTCGCGTCGAGATCTTCAAACTAGATCCCATATTGATAGGTTTTGACGAACTTTTTTTTCACGAAAAAACCGGATGAAAAAATTCGGGCGAAAAAACCGGACCGGACGCATGGTTTTTTTCCCTTTCCGAAAGAGGGACGTCCGTGCCTCTCGCGAAATCACAACTGTGCCTCTCGTGGAAGCAAAACCGTAACTCTCGTGGAAGAAAAAAAACAGAAAAGGCGTTTTTTTTCGTTTCCGAGAGGCACGGCCGTGACTCTCGCGAAAGCACAACCGTGCCTCTCGCGAAAGCAAAACCGTGACTCTCGCGAAAAAAACAGAAAACGCGTATTTTTTCCCTTTCCGAGAGACACGGCCGTGACTTTCGCGAAAGCAAAATCGTGCCTCTCGTGGAAGCAAAACCGTGACTCTCCCGAAAAAAAAAATGCGTTTTGTTTTCCCCTTTCCGAGAGGCACGGCCGTGACTCTCGTGAAAGTACAACCGTGCCTCTCGCGGAAGCAAAACCGTGACTCTCGCAAAATAAAAAAAAACAAAAAACATATTTTTTTTTTCGTTTCCGAATGGCACGGCTGTGACTCTTGCTAAAGCACAACCGTGCCTCTCGCGGAAGAAAAACCGTGACTTTCGTGAAAGAAAAAAAAGAAAACGCGTTTTTTCGCGTAAAAAAATCAAATTTTTTTATTATCAAAAAGCTAAGAAGGACCGGGGGAAAACCAAAACGTCGAAAACCCCCAGAAAAAAACCGTTTAAAAAGCCGAAAACACGTGCGGAAAAATAAAAAAACAAAATCCAAAGGGAGCGTCCAGAGCGCGACACGTGGCAAATAGCTGAGAGCGCGCCAAATGGCGTTGATCGTCGCGAGGCTCTCGAAGGAGCGCTCGTTAACTAGTTGCTCCCATAATGAATAGTCTATATTTTGTGGCTTACTGCGTCAAATATGACTAGGAGTTGCCCCGCACAACGGGGAAAGTCCACCAAAATATTCTCTACCCAGCAACTATATCCGCCGGCCTATTGGATTTTTTTTCGTTTTTTTCTCAACGGTTTTGGGAAGGTTCTACAACCTTATTCAAGAGCTATTTTCATGTTTTTTTTCAGTTTTCTCTTTACTTTTGGTTATATTTTTTGAAAAATCATGAACATTTTCAAATCCATGAATATCTTTAAATTATTATACATTTATTAAATTTTATGAATATTTTCTAATTCATGAGCATTTTTTTAGTTCCTAGAGATTTTTTAAAAATCTGAAATACCTTTTCAAATGCATACACATTTTTAAAATTTTGTGAACATTTTTAGCAACACATTATTTAAATTCATGAAGTTTAATAGAATTTGTGGGCGTGATTTAAGTTTGTGATTATTTTTTAAATTCATGGACCTTTATAAATTCTTGAACATAAAAATATTTGCATGACGGAGGTTGGTCGCAACTTTAAAACACGGACTACACCAAGTCGGGTATCTGGGTCGATGCGATGAGTGTAAACACTTTTCTAAATACACCAAGTCAAGTATCCTGGTCGGTGCTAAGAAAATAGAGAAACTAAAAAACATGACGCATGTAGAGCGTCAGATATGAATGCAAACACAACAATTCACGTCCGTAATTATCCTAGAAAGAAAAGTCGGTCGGCTATGGCTAAGCTTAACTAGAGCGATGGGCATAGCTTTGATTAAGTTGCTGCAATGGTCATCTTCCCCAAGTCTCTTTTCCATGAGCTTGATGTAAATGATTTTTCTTCATCATTGTTGTGCACTAATGGTCATCGAGTTCGTCTTCAAGCTCTTATCCAACAACACAAGATTACGTCGGTCCATGAGTACATCCTCACCATCAAGCCTTGAAGGATGTGTACTCCAAGCGTGCTATCCAACAAGGTTAGCCAAGTCAATAAGGCTCCACCCTTCTTTGGAAGGGCCAATCTCATAGCCCAGAGAATTACAATTGTTTGGAGGCAAATCTTGTTCCTCAAGCACGAAGTTGTCGCCAATACATGAATGCAGGCTACACAAGTTCTTAACTGAGATCTTATGGTGCATGGGGTCATACTCTATGCTCTAAGTGCTTCACTCAAAGTAAACGCTCTAACTAAGAGTATGTAATCACCAACAATTAAGAGGCTATCTAAATCCCAAAATTGTGCTTTGGCATAACTAAGTAAAACATAATAATGGTGATGAATCTTAAACCCTTAGGAAAACTGAGATCTTATGGTGCACTAGGTCATACTCTATGCTCTAAGTGCTTCACTCAAAGACAACGCTCTAACTAAGAGTATGTAATCACCAACAATTAAGAGGCTATCTAAATCCCAAAATTGTGCTAGTGGTGATGAATCTTAAACTCCTAGGAATGCCTTTATTGCTCAAGCACCCTCTCATTTAACCTAGCCATTTTTATTACTGTCCTACCTTCTTGTTCGTAGTTTAGTTAAACCCCCTATTTATCATTTTCCTAGCAACCAATAGGATAGACTATTTCCAAACTCTGGTTTTGGGTGCCAACGTAGCTACGTATGTGAAAACTTAGTTTTGCATTGCTGGTAGTTGCCTTCCATTAGCTCTTTGGTGGGAACAAGCCCATTGGGATACTTACACGAGAGAGTGCGGGACATCAAGCATTTTCTAGCGACATTGTCGGGGAGCATAACACTTGGTCATTACCTTTCCAGTAATAGTTAATTTATTTTGTTTTCTCTCTCTTTATATTACTGTTTTTGTTTAAATCAAAAAGAAACAAAAAACTGCTAATCATGTCTTCTGAGATGACTATTCAAGAACTTATGCAACTTTCAATGGAGGACGAGAGGGACACAAGTCTACCATGATTGGCTGTCGATGAGATCAAGATAAGAGAATTGTTAAAATTGGTGAACAAATATTCATCCATGATATGTGCTTCATACCCATTACCATGCTATGAATGTGAATCTGAGGAGCATATGTCTTATCAATGTAAGTATAATATCAATGTATTAGCAAATTATAATAGTGGTGATAAATACAATTCTAGTTTGGAGGTTGTCGAATTAGTGCCTATTGCAGGTGCCGGTGAGATTCTACGTCGAATAATAGATATGAAAAAGGGAAGCACCTTACTTCTTACGAACTTTGATTCAGTGCACCCTATTTACGATCTTTTTTATAGATAGTTTATGTGATGGTGCATTAGTGATCAATGGCCGAGAGCGGATTACAACCGCCATGGAAGAAATAAATCTTTTACTAGGCTCACAATAAATGAAGAAAATGATGTACACCATGAATAACAAATAACCCGTGATGATGGGTGGCTGTAAGAATTGGTAAGAGAACATGAAATTTGTACTTGCCAAACTAAATTGCAGCAAAATAATGGGGTTGACAAAGAGTAGCACATGTTGCATGAACATGTGTGTTTTGGAAACGAAGAATGCAAAGAGGGAAGAACAGGGAAGACGAGGGGAAGGAACGTTTTGATCACCCTTCCACACCTCCCACTTTTGATAGTAATTTTATGCACACAAATAATATGTTATCGGATGAGAGTATGACTACTATGGACACGAGGGAGCTAATAGACATATTGGACGAATGTGCATTTATGTTATGTCTTCGTATCAAGTTTCATGTAGGTGTTCCAGGATTGAGGACCATCCAGTAAACATATACTTATGACAAGGTGATCGCATCTTACCACAATATTAGTGAGATTGATGACACTAAGAAAATCATACGATATGTGTTACACACAAGGGCCTGGATATTACTTTTTGAAACAAGAGATGTCTAATATCACAATGAGAGTACTAGGCTTGATGAGATGCATGGTGCGGAGAAATCAATAAATTATCATTGTATACAATATCTTTATGACTATAAAGAATCGCAAGATGAATATGAGAAAGAGGGTGAGCACCAAAAAGAGAAGTGCACGATCAAAGAATGACATGAGAATCTTTTCCATGCCGTTAAAATAGCATGCATGAACAAGAGTATGATGATGGCTCTAGTCGGGATGAACTTGATGCTAATGTGCTTGATGTGTAGGAATGTTGCCCTGATGTTGAGGATAACAAATTATCATAAGTTGCTAGGTATCTTAATTAAGTAGTCTACTATTAGCAATAACAATGAACTAGAGAAGGAAGATACTTTTGATTTATCTTTGCTAATGGCTTGTTACAATTCTTTTGATTAATTTCTGAAGCAGTGGACATTACTAAAGAATGGTGAATTTCCCTCTCCCGAAGAATATTGTGAAGTGTTACCCTACAAGGATAGCAAGGTGATATTTTAAAGTTCAATATAAATATCTGACCCTCTTGTTACATACAAATCAGGAGACATGCTCACCATGTTGGTGCATCAGTTCTCGCTTGAGAGCAAGGACTTTACTTACATGATGTCAATGCACCATAAAAGGGTACGACTTTGATTGAACTTTTTATACGAGGTGTTCAAAACTGTGGTCAGGGATGATAATAATTACACTGCGGTTCGATATTCCCTGGGAACCAGGTGGATAAATGGAGAATCAAAGCTTGACTATATGACTATAGAAAGCACTATGGGGAGGCAACCCACAAGTCAGTAGGTGTCTTTATTAGTTTTCAGTCTTTGGGTTTAGTTTGCATTCATGCTTGGATTGGTTGTTTTATTTTCGCATGAATTACTATTGGAGTTGGTTTGGGACTAATCTTCGAATGGTAAAGCTCATTTGTTTGCTCATAATTAATTAAGTATACATCATTGCTCAGTAAATCTTCTTGTTGGATATCCTATATATTGTTGGAACTATCCTTCCAAGTCCTTAAAATATTCTCAAAGAAAGGACATTGTTTTGGGCATCCAAAAGAGAAGACGTCAGATGCTCCTACTGAAGGAAATATGCCCTAGAGGAAATAATAAAGTTGTTATTTATATTTCCTTATATCATGATAAATGTTTATTATTCAAGCTAGAATTGTATTAACTAGAAACTTAGTACATGTGTGAATACATAGACAAACAAAGTGTCCCTGGTATGCCTCTACTTGACTAGCTCGTTAATCAAAGATGGTTAAGTTTCCTAGCCATGGACATGTGTTGTCATTTGATGAACGGGATCACATCATTAGAGAATGATGTGATGGACTAGACCCATCCGTTAGCTTAGCACTATCGTTTAGTTTATTGCTATTGCTTTCTTCATGACTTATACATGTTCCTATGACTATGAGATTATGCAACTCCCGAATACCGGAGGAATACTTAGTGTGCTATCAAACGTCACAACGTAACAGGGTGATTATAAAGATGCTCTACAGGTGTCTCCGATGGTGTTTGTTGAGTTGGCATAGATCGAGATTAGGATTTGTCACTCTGATTGTCGGAGAGGTATCTCTGGGCCCTCTCGGTAATGCACATCACTATAAGCCTTGCAAGCAATGTGACTAATGAGTTAGTTGTGGGATGATGCATTACGGAACAAGTAAAGAGACTTGCTGATGACAAGATGGAACTAGGTATGATGATACCGACGATCAAATCTCGGGCAAGTAACATACCGATGACAAAGGGAACAACGTATGTTGTCATGCGGTTTGACTGATAAAGATCTTCATAGAATATGTAGGTACCAATATGAGCATCCAGGTTCCGCTATTGGTTATTGACCAGAGATGTGTCTCGGTCATGTCTACATAGTTCTCGAACCCGTAGGGTCCGCACGCTTAACGTTCGATGACGATTTGTATTATGAGTTATGTGATTTGATGTACCGAAGGTTGTTCGGAGTCCCAGATGAGATCACGTACATGACGAGGAGTCTCGAAATGGTCGAGACATAAAGAATGATATATTGGACCATGTTATTCCGACACCAGAAGTGTTCCGGCTGGTTTTGGATAAAATCGGAGTGTCGGAGGGGTTACCGGACCCCCCCCCCCCGGGGAAGTAATGGGCCTTAGTGGGCCCGCTACCTCTTGAGCATGCGTTGGTTTTCCCTTGAAGAGGAAAGGGTGATGCAGCAAAGTAGCATAAGTATTTCCCTCAGTTTTTGAGAACCAAGGTATCAATCCAGTAGGAGATAACACGCAAGTCACCTAGTACCCGCATAAACAATCAAGAACCTCGCAACCAACGCGATAAAGGGGTTGTCAATCGCTTCACGGTCACTTGCGAAAGTGAGATCTGATAAAGATAATAAGATAAATATTTTTGGTATTTTTGTTGTATAGATTGGAAAGTAAAGATTGCAAAATAGTAAACGAGATGCAATAATAAAAGAGATGCAATATAATAAGGAAGAGACCCGGGGGCCATAGGTTTCACTTGTGGCTTCTCTCATGATAGCATGTATTACGGTGGGTGAACAGATTACTGTCGAGCAATTGATAGAAGAGCGCATAATTATGAGAATATCTAGGCAATGATTATGAATATAGGCACCACGTCTGTTTTAAGTAGACCGAAACGATTCTGCATCTACTACTATTACTCCACACATCGACCGCTATCCATCATGCATCTAGAGTATTAAGTTCATAAGAACAGAGCAACGCTTTAGGCAAGATGACATGATGAAGAGGGATAAGCTCAAGCAATATGATATAAACCCCATCCTTTTATCCTCGATGGCAACAATACAATACGTGCCTTGCTGCCCCTACTGTCACTGGAAAGGACGCCGCAAGATTGAACCCAAAGCTAAGCACTTCTCCCATTGCAAGAAAGATCAATCTAGTAGGCCAAACTAAACCGATAATTCTAAGAGACTCACAAAGATATCAAATCATGCATATAAGAATTTAGAGAAGAACCAAATATTATTCATAGATAAACTTGATCATAAATCCACAATTCATCAGATCTCGACAAACACACCGCAAAAAATTTACATCGAATAGATCTCCAAGAACATCGAGGAGAACTCTGTGTTGAGAACCAAAGAGAGAGAAGAAGCCATCTAGCTAATAACTATGGACCCGAGGGTCTGTGGTAAAATACTCACACATCATCGGAGAGGCTATGGTGTTGATGTAGAAGCCCTCCGTGATCGAATCCCCCTTCGACAGATCGCCGGAAAAGGCCCCAGATGGGATCTCACGGGTATAGAAAGTTGCAGTGGTGGAAAAGTGGTTTCGTGGCTCTCCTGGATGTTTTTAGGGTATAAGAGTATATATAGGCGAAAGAAGTACGTCAATGGAGCTCTGTGGGGCCCATGAGGGTACGTGGCGCGCCTACCCCCTGGGCGCGCCCTCCTATCTCGTGGAAGCTTCGTGGACTTCCAAACTTCCACTCCAGGTCTCATGGTTTGCGTTTGTTCCAAGAACGATCCTCGCGAAGGTTTCATTCCATTTGGATCCCGTTTGATATTCCTTTTCTACGAAGCGCTGAAATAGGCACAAAAAAAACAAAAACTGGCACTGGGCCTCCGGTTAATAGGTTAGTCCCAAAAATAATATAAAAGAGCATATTAAAGCCCATTAAACATCCAAAACGGATAATATAATAGCATGGAACAATCAAAAATTATAGATACGTTGGAGACGTATCAAGCATCCCCAAGCTTAATTCCTACTCGTCCTCGAGTAGGTAAATGATAAAAATGGAATTTTTGACGTGGAATGCTACCTAACATAATTTTGAATGTAATTTTCTTTATTGTGGCATGAATATTCTGATCCAAAAGATTCAAGACAAAAGTTTAATATTGACATAAAAATAATAATACTTCAAGCATACTAACCAAGCAATTATGTCTTCTCAAAATAACATAACCAAAGAAAGCTCATCCCTACAAAATCATATAGTTTGGCCATGCTTCATTTCTGTCACACAAAATGCTCCCATCATGCACAACCCCGATGACAAGCCAAGCAATTGTTTCATACTTAGCCTTTTCAAACTTTTTCAACTTTTACGCAATATATGAGCGCGAGCCATGGACATAGCACTATGAGTGGAATAGAATGGTGGTTGTGGAGAAGAAAAAAAGGAGGAAGATAGTCTCACATCAACTAGGCGTATCAATGGGCTATGGAGATGCCCATCAATAAATATCAATGTGAGTGAGTAGGGATTGCCATGCAACGAATGCACTAGAGCTGTAAGTGTATGGAAGCTCAACAAAAGTAACTAAGTGGGTGTGCATCCAACTTGCTTGCTCACGAAGACCTAGGGAAATTTGAGGAAGCCCATCATTGGAATATACAAGCCAAGTTCTATAATGAAAAATTCCCACTAGTATATGAAAGTGACAACATAAGAAACTCTCTATCATGAATATCATGGTGCTACTTTGAAGCACAAGTGTGGGAAAAGTATAGTAACATTGCCCCTTCTCTCTTTTTCTCTCATTTTTTTGTTTTTTTGTTTGGGCCTTCTCTTTTTTATGGCCTCTTTTTTTCGTCTGGAGTCTCATCCCGACTTGTGGGGGAATCATAGTCTCCATGATCCTTTCCTCACATGGGACAATGCTCTAATAATGAAGATCATCACACTTTTATTTACTTACAACTCAAGAATTACAACTCGATACTTAGAACAAAATATGACTCTATGTGAATGCCTCCGGCGGTGTACCGGGATGTGCAATGAATCAAGAGTGACATGTATAAAAAATTATGAATGGTGGCCTTGCCACAAATACGATGTCAACTACATGATCATGCAAAGCAATATGACTATGATGAAGCGTGTCATAATAAACGGAACGGTGGAAAGTTGCATGGCAATATATCTCGCAATGTCTATGGAAATGCCATAATAGGTAGGTATGGTGGCTGTTTTGAGGAAGGTAAATGATGGGTTTATGGTACCGGCGAAAGTTGCGCGGCACAAGAGAGGCTAGCAATGGTGGAAGGGTGAGAGTGTGTATAATCCATGAACTCAACATTAGTCATAAAGAACTCACATACTTATTGCAAAAATCTACAAGTCATCAAAACCAAGCACTACGCGCATGCTCCTAGGGGGTTAGATTGGTAGGAAAAGACCATCGCTCGTCCCCGACCGCCACTCATATGGAAGGCACTCAAAGAACACCTCATGCTTCAAAATTGTCACACAACGATTACCATACGTGCATGCTACAGGACTTGCAAACCTCAACACAAGTATTTCTCAATTTCACAATTACTCAACTAGCACGACTCTAATATTACCATCTTTATATCTCAAAGCAATTATCAAGTATCAAACTATTCAATGCACTATATATGAAAGTTTTTATTATATCCATCTTGAATGCCCATCATATTAGGACTAATTTTATAACCAAAGCAAATTACCATGATGTTCTAAAAGACTCTCAAAATAATATAAGTGAAGCATGAGAGATCAATAATTTCTATAAATTAAAACCACCACTGTGCTCTAAAAAGATATAAGTGAAGCACTAGAGCAAAATTATCTAGCTCAAAAGATATAGGTGAAGCACATAGAGTATTCTAATAAATTCCGATTCAGGTGTGTCTCTCCCAAAATGTGTGTACAGCAAGGATGATTGTGGTAAACTAAAAAAAGACTCAAATCATACAAGACGCTCCAAGCAAAACACATATCATGTGGTGAATAAAAATATAGCCTCAAGTAAAGTTACCGATAGATGAAGACGAAAGAGGGGATGCCTTCTGGGGCATCCCCAAGCTTAGGCTTTTGGTTGTACTTTAATTTTACCTTGGGGTGCCATGGGCATCCCCAAGCTTAGGCTCTTGCCACTCCTTGTTCCAAAATCCATCAAGTCTTTACCCAAAAACTTGAAAACTTCACAACACAAAACTCAACAGAAAATCTCATGAGCTCCGTTAGTATAAGAAGACAAAACACCACTTTAATGTACTGTAATTAACTCATTCTTTATTTATATTGGTGTTAAACCTACTGTATCCCAACTTCTCTATGGTTCATACCCCCCGATACTAGTCATAGATTCATCAAAATAGGCAAACGACACACAAAAAACAAAATCTATCAAAACAGAACAGTCTGCAGCAATCTGGAGGGTTAGAATACTTATGTAACTCTAAAAATTCTGAAAAAATTGGGATGGCCTAAATAATTTGTATATTGATCTACTGCAGTTGGAATTGGTATTTTATCGCTCTCTGGTAAAAAATGAAAATTATTTTCGTGAGTGCATACTTTTTGTTTTTTTCAGCAAGATCAAACAACAATCACCCAAGAAGATCCTAAAGGCTTTACTTGGCACAAACACTAATTACATAAAAAACACAATCATAACAGAGGCTAGATAAATTATTTATTACTAAACAGGAACAAAAAGTAAAGAACAAAAATAAAATTGGGTTTCCTCCCAACAAGCGCTATCGTTTAACGCCCCTAGCTAGGCATTGATTATTTCAATGATGCTCACATGAAAGACAAGAATTGAAGCACACAGAGAGCATGACGAAACACGTGACAAACACATCTAAGTCTACCATACTTCCTATGCATAGGCATCTTATATGCAAACAAATTATCATACCAAGCAAAAACTAGCATATGCAAGGAAGCGGAAAGAAACAATAGCAATCTGAACATAACGAGAGTTAATTTAGTAACATGAAAATTTCTACAATAATATTTTCCTCTCTCATAATAATTACATGTGGGATCATAAGAAAATTCAACAAGATAGCTATCACATAAAAAATTTCAACACGATCCACATGCATGCAAAGTTGACACTCTTCCAAAATAGTGGGATTAACATTAACTAAAGTCTTGACCTCTCCAAACCCACTTTTATCGAAAATTGCATAAGATTGAACATTCTCCAAATACGTGGGATCTAAAGTTGACACTCTTCCAAACCCAGTTTCAATATTGCAAACATTATTATCAATCTTATATTCATCATGGGGCTTAAATAAATTTTCAAGATCATAAGAAGAATCACCCCAATCATGATCATTGCAACAAGTAGTGAACATAGCAAAACTAGCATCCCCAAGCTTAGGGTTTTGCATATTATTAGCACAATTGACATTCATAGAATTTATAATAACATCATTGCAATCATGCTTTTTATTCAAAGATCTATCATGAATCACTTTATAAAGTACTTGATCACAATTTTCAGATTCACGGTTTTCAAGAAAAACTCCATAAAGATAATCTAGTGCACTCAACTCACTAGCAGTTGGTTCATCATAATTGGATCTCTTAAAAAGATTAGTAAGAGGATGAGGATCCATAACAATAGATATTTAGCAAGCGAAGATGCAAGCTAATAGAAGGCACATGGTAACACAAGCAAACAGAAGGACGAACGGAAGAGGGCGAATAAAACGGCAAAGGTGAAGTGGGGGAGAGGAAAACGAGAGGCAAATGGCAAATAATGTAATGCCAGGGAGAAGAGTTTATGAAGGGTACTTGGCATGTCTTGACTTAAGCGTAGGTCTCCCCGGCAACAGCGCCAAAAATCCTTCTTGCTACCTCTTGAGCATGCGTTGGTTTCCCCTTGAAGAGGAAAGGGTGATGCAATAAAGTAGCATAAGTATTTTCCTCCAATTTTGAGAACCAATGTATCAATCCAGTAGGAGATAACACGCAAGTCACCTAGTACCCGCATAAACAATCAAGAACCTCGCAACCACATGATAAAGGGGTTGTCAATCTCTTCACTGTCACTTGCGAAAGTGAGATCTGATAAAGATAATAAGATAAATATTTTTGGTATTTTTGTTGTATACATTGGAAAGTAAAGATTGCAAAATAGTAAACGAGATGCGATAATAAAAGAGATGCAATATAATAAGGAAGAGACCCCATGGCCATAGGTTTCACTAGTGGCTTCTCTCATGATAGCATGTATTACGGTGGGTGAACAAATTACTGCCGAGCAATTGATAGAAGAGCGCATAATTATGAGAATATCTAGGCAATGATTATGAATATAGGTATCATGTCTGTGTTAAGTAGACCAAAACGATTCTGCATCTACTACTATTACTCCACACATCGACCGCTATCCAGCATGCATCTAGAGTATTAAGTTCATAAGAACAGAGTAACGCTTTAGGCAAGATGACATGATGTAGAGGGATAAACTCAAGGAATATGATATAAACCCCATCTTTTTATCCTCGATGGCAACAATACAATGCATGCCTTGCTGCCCCTACTGTCACTGGGAAAGGACGCCGCAAGATTGAACCCAAAGCTAAGCACTTCTCCCATTGCAAGAAAGATCAATCTAGTAGGCCAAACTAAACCGATAATTCGAAGAGACTTGCAGAGATATCAAATCATGCATATAAGAATTCAGAGAAGAACCAAATATTATTCATAGATAAACTTGATCATAAATCCAGGATTCATCGGATCTCGGCAAACACACCGCAATAAGAATTACATCGAATAGATCTCCAAGAACATCGAGGAGAACTTTGTATTGAGAACCAAAGAGAGAGAAGAAGCCATCTAGCTAATAACTATGGACCCGAAGGTATGTGGTAAACTACTCACACATCATCGGAGAGGCTATGGTGTTGATGTAGAAGCTCTCCGTGATGAATCCCCCTCCGGCAGATCACCGAAAAAGGCCCCAGATGGGATCTCACGGGTACAGAAAGTTGCGGCGGTGGAAAAGTGGTTTCGTGGCTCTCCTGGATGTTTTTAGGGTATAAGAGTATATATAGGTGAAAGAATTATGTTGGTGGAGCTCCATGGGGCCCACGAGGGTGGGGGGCGTGCCTACCCCCTGGGCGCGCCCTCCTATCTCGTGGAAGCTTCGTGGACTTCCATACTTCCACTCCAAGTCTCCGGGTTTGCGTTTGTTCCAAGAAAGATCCTCGCGAAGGTTTCGTTCCGTTTGGATTCCGTTTGATATTCCTTTTCTGCGAAACACTAAAATAGGCAAGAAAACAGAAACTGACACTGGGCCTCCGGTTAATAGGTTAGTCCCAAAAATAATATAAAAGCACATATTAAAGCCCATTAAACATCCAAAACAGATAATATAATAGCATGGAACAATAAAAAATTATAGATACGTTGGAGACCTATTAGGGCCTTAGGGGAGAGAGAGAGGGCAGTAGCCAGGAGGTGGCGCGCGCCCCCAAGGCGAGTCCGAATAGGACTAGGGGAGGGGGGTGCGTCCCCTCTTTCCCTCTCCTTCCTTCTTCTCCTACTTGGACTAGGAAACACTACAAAAAAAGACACATCCGTGACATTTTGGGCCGAACTAAATTTTTTTCTGTCATACATATGACACTTCTATGACGATAATTGTGACAAAACCCGGTATCATCATAGATGTGGTGGGCTCCTACTTCTATGAAAAAAAATCATGACAGAAAATGGGCTTCTGTCCTGGGCGGGCCGGAGACGCAGCTGCATGACATTCTTCGGGCCGTCCATGACAGAAAAAACCATGGTAGAAGCGAGGGCGAGGAAAATTTCGGGGAGTTCCCGGTTACGGTGGGAGGTCAGGGGCCGAGTGATGCGCGTTTCTCTCGTACACGTACACGCATGTGTGTGAGGCGTTGGCTCTAACTGAACCCGAGCGAGGCGTTGGGCTCTAACTGAACCCGAGCGATTGCACTGCAGGCTATGCGTTACTGAGCCTGAGCGATCGATCGATGGCTGTTAACTGAACCCGATCGAGCGATTCCTTCGCTACTGCTGCTAACTGAAGCCGATCGATGCTGCCTCTGGATGAATAGTGAGCGTTGCGGGGGGGGGGGGGGGTGTGGATGAACAGTTCCCGGTGGGGGTGGATGAACAGGACCTCGATCGATCGAGCTGGTTGGGGCTGGATGAACAAGACCCCGTGGAGGGTAGGATGAACAGTAGACGGTGGAGGGTAGGATGAACAGTAGCCCGTGGAGGGGTGGTTGAACAGGAGCCCGTGGAGAGGGCTGGTTGAACAGTAGCCGGTGGAGTAGCGCGCGGTGGAGGCTGGATGAACAGGAACCCGTGGATGAACAGTCGCAGGTGGAGGCTGGAGGAGGTCGACGGTGGATGAACAGTAGCTCGTGGAGGCTGGAGGGGGTCGATGGTGGAGATGAACAATATCCCATGGAGTCCCGTTTTGTGGTATGCCACACCCCTCCCGATGAACAGGCCCCCGTTTAGACCGTAGCGCTCCAACACAAGTCCGTTTTGTCCGTTTTGCGGTACGCCACACCCCTCCCAATCAACAGGACCCCCGTTTTGACCATAGGAGGTCTGTTTCCTCCGTTTTGCGGTATGCCAGACCCCTCCCGATGAACAGGATCCCGTTTCGAACGTGGCCAGTTGAACACAAGGCCATTTCCTCTGTTCTGCGGTACGCCAGGCCTTGTTTCCATCGCCTGTTCCGTCCAAGCCCTCCCGATGAACACGACGCATTCCGTTGCCTCCCCATGGACACGACGCATTCCGTTGCCTCCCCATGAACACGACAACGACACTGTTTCTCCGTTCCGACCCAGCCATGTACACGAGCCCTCGCCGTACGTATGCGCGAGTAAGCGTTCGAGACCCCGCCCGTATGTACACATACGTGGCCGTATTTTCTTTCTTGCACCCTAGCCGCCTCTACTACGACACGTGCACGCCTCTACATCCACCAGTATATATGTACGTACACGTTCGCGACCAGAATGACAACGCTACATACGCTTCGACCAGGTGGGTCCCGACTGTCAGGCACTTCCTTGAGTGCGAAGATGTAGCTGGTGGGTCCCAGCAGTCAGGGGGGCGAAATACGGTGGCCCGTCCGGTGGGTCCCTGCTGTCAGGTGGAGGAATAATTATTTTGCACGTAATAGGAGGCACTTCCTTGCTGCGGCCATGCACCCAACTGTCAGCCTCTCCATGTACAGTCCACGTCCGATGGAAGCCGTTCCTTGACCACGTTGACCATGCCGTGCCGAGAGCACCAGTGCGGTGGACAACGGTGAGGCCTAGGAAGGGGACGACGCGGAGCCGGGGAAGACGCGGTAGTGGATGCCCACGCGTAGAGGAGTACGAGGGTTCACTGGTTCGCTGCGGTGTGAGGCTGCCATCGCCGCAGAATAACAGGGGGTGTGGGTGAGTAGAGGGATGGCCTGGCTAGCGGTGGGAGTAGTAGGGGGCAGTGAGGCCTCCGCCGCATCGCAGCCGGCCACGGGAGGCAGGAGCACGAGGCACGACCAGTGCTGGTTTGGGCGACTGGAGCAAGAAGACCAGAGGTTGAAGAAGCACTACGGCCGTTGGATGGACATCGTACGGTCACTGGAGCTAGAATCGTGCATATTGACTAAGTTGACAAAGCCCTCCGTCCCCGTCAACTTAATAGGCCCACAAGTCAGCCTCCCACCAAGGTGGGTCCCAGCTAGCAGGGGGTATTCATTTTTTTGTGCGTAATAAGGAGGCACTTCCGATGGGTCCAAGCTGACAGTAGGGGGAACATTTTTTTCGCAAAATACGGTGGCCCGTCGGGTGGGTCCCAGCAATCAGGGGCAAACGTTTTTTTCGCGATATACTGGTGGGCGTCCGGTGGGTCCCTGCTGTCAGGTGGAGGAATAATTATTTCCCGCATAATAAGGAGGCACTTCCTTGTGGCTGCCATGGACCCAGCTGTCAGCCTACCCATGTACAATATTCTTCCGATGGAATTCGGTCGTTGACCACATTGACCACGCCGCGCTGACAGCACCATGGCGGTGGACGACGGCGAGGCCTAGGAAGGGGATGCCGCGGAGCTGGGGAAGACGCGGCAGTAGATGCCCACGCGGAGAGGAGTACGAGGGTTCAGTGGTTCGGCTGCGCTGCCCGTCGCCGCATAATAACAGGGGGTGTGGGTGAGTGGAGTGGAGGGATGGCCTGGCCAGTGGTCGGAGTAGTATGGGGGCGGTGAGGCCTCCGCGGCAGCACAGCCGGCCACGGGAGGCAGGAGCAGGCGGCACGACCGGCGCTGCTTTGGGCGGCTGGAGCAAGAAGACCAGAGGTTGAAGAAGCACTACGGCCGTTGGATGGACATCGTACGGTCAGTCGAGCTAGAATCGTGCATATTGACTAAGTTGACAAAGCCCTTCGTCCCCGTCAACTTAGTAGGCCCACTATACTGGGTCCCAGCTAGCAGGGGGAGTATTCATTTTTTGTGCGTAATAAGGAGGCACTTCCTTGCGTGAGAAGATATAACTGGCGGGTCCGAGCTGTCAGCGGCGGTAACATTTTTTCGCGAAATACAGAGGCCGTTTCAGTGGGTCCCAGATGTCAGGTGGAGGAAATCATTATTTTGCGTGTAATAAGGAGGCATTTCCTTGCGTGCGGCCGTGGACCCAGCTGTTAGCCTCCCCACGTACAGCCCACTTCAGATGCATGTCGGTCGTTGACCACACTTACCATGCCACGCCGAGAGCACCAGAGCGGTGGACGACGGCGAGGCCTAGGAAGGGAACAACATGGAGGCAGGGAAGACTCGGCCGTTGTTTTTGTTTCCCACACGGAGGGGAGTATGATTGTACGAGGGTTTACTAGTTCGTCTGCCGTTGCCAGAGAATAATAGCAGGTGTGGGTGAGTAGAGGGATGGCTAGGCCAGCGATGGGAGTACGGTGGGGCGGTGAGGCCTGCGCGGCAGCACAGCCGGCCGCGGGGAAGAGGGAGCAGGCAGTCCCGCCGGTGCTTGTTTGAGCGGCTGGAGCAGGAAGAGCAGAGATTGAAGAAGCACGACGGCCGTTGGATGGACATCCAACAGTATACAGGCCATCTGTGGAAAGCCTCAAATATGTGGAAAACAGCATACAGCCCATCTGCCATTATTTCAAATAATTTACAGCCCATTTGCTAATTCTTATGGGTTTTTTGGAGCCCATATTCTTTATGTTAGCATTACAGCCCATATTGTGGCCACGGTTAAAAAATTATACGAAATTTTGCATATGTCGGTGCGGTCTGAACTGTTTTTAATCCCGAAATTTCGAGTCACATTCAGACTGATTTTAAAAATAAATGTATATCAATATAAAATCCAATAAATTGTCCACGCATAAAAATCAATGCAATTTAAAATCTCGAAATGAAAAAAAGATATTTGAAAATAATTGCCGGTTTGATGTGTTTTAAAAATGTACAGCCCATTTCTCATTACTGATAGGCCATTTTCTCGGCCAGCCGAATGAAGCTCTCCTCGTCTGGAAAGATTTGCAGCCCAACAGGCATGATAAAGCGACTTACTTGACAAATCACAAAAGAACTGGGCTAGCCATTTTCAGAAAGAAAAAAAAACTACTGGGCTGGTCTGTGGTAAACATAAAAGAAAAGGCTGTCTAGACAGGCCAGAGTGTCCTGCACAGCCCAGTTGACACCCTGCTTCCGTCTCAAAAACAAATTAGATAAATGTCACTCCAATTTTTGCAAACTTTGAAAAATGCCACTGCAATTTCCAAACTTTGAAAAATGCCACTGCAATTTTTGCAAACTTTGAAAAACGCCACTGCAGTTTGCAAACTTTGAAAAACGCCACTCCAGACTTCGAAAAATGCCACTAGAAATGGCATGAAATGACATTTTTCAAAGTTTGGAAATTGCAGTGGCATTTCTCGGATACACCAGATTTGGAGTGGCATTTATCAAATTAACCCAAAACAAAAATAATTGGGCGAGCTGCTGGGTCCCTGGTGTCAGCCGCTCATTGTGCAATTCTCTCGTTTATTGACTACTTTAACAATGGCATGGGACCCAGATGTCAGAAATCCACTAGGAGGAGCCATTTTTTTATTGGCTTGAAATAAGGAGGCACTTGCTTGCGTACTGCCATGACCTTGGCGGGTCCCTGCTGTCATCCTCTTCACGTAGAATCATCTCCTGATTGTGTACGCATCAACTTGCTAGGCCCACAAGTCAGCCTCTAAACTGTGGAGGACAAATACAACCCATTAAAAAAATAACAGCCCATTCCATATGTTCAAACGGAAAGTTCAACATTCAGACCAAAGTAACAGGTCTGATCCACATATAGAGTACTGAACTTCCACGTTGACAACCATCATAGCCAAGTTAACTATCTACTCCCACTAACACTCTAGTAGCGTACAAGTACTAACTTACTCTTAGCTAACTAGACGATGCCGGCCGCCATCTGCTGTCCATGCTAAACGCCGGCACCTGCGTCCTCCGCCTCGCCTCGGACTTGCCAGAGGTGTGATAGGGCGCGTTGCTCGCGCGCGTTGGCCCTTTCCATGCCGGCGTGGTCCACCGAAGCTTCGGCTTCCAAGCGGGAAACCCACTTGACGAGCTGGTAATAAAAATCGGCGTCGCGAATGCGTGCGTGCTCGACAGCCTCCAGGGCTATTTGCCGGGTGCCGGCCTCCACGTAGTCGGCCCAGTTGCGGGCGCTCTGCTCGTGACCCAGAGCGTCGATGCGCTGCTGCTCCATGTCCTGCTGGCGGCGCTAATCGGCGATACGCCGCTCCTCCGCCAGGCGGTCGCGCTCCAACAACTCCTGCTCTTCCGTCATGCGGTCGCGCTCCAACAACTCCTCGATCTCCGCATTGCCATATAAAGACAGATAGAATGCCTCCTCCCTCCGTCTGCCTTCTGGTGAAAACCTGAACACTAGTTTCGGTGGTGACCGCCTCCGGCGTCGCCTACCGCGGACGGGCGGTGGCATGGAGGACATGGCTAGCGACATCGGGCCGGTGGGGGCTTATGAGGATATGGCGAGTTGGGTCACGGTGGCACCTAAGAAGGCCGGGAAACAATACTTATAGGCGGAAGGTAGCACGACGGTCATCGGAATTCAATGCATAATGGCCTAGTGCGCCAGCTTGCCATGGAAAACTAGAGAAACTGAAATTATGACTATGCCGTCCCGTCCCGTATGGGCCGCACGCCGGCATGGCGGTCAAATGAGTGCACTCGAATCATCTCCCTCCCTGTCAATAATGATTCCACGGATTTAAAGCGTATCTTTTTTTGCATTAGTTAACTGCCTTAATTACGGCCGGCTGCATGCAGGCACTCAGAATTGCTCGCAGGCAGTACGCGAAGCAGCATGCAACGAGTCGCAGCCGAGGGCACGCATGTAGCCACTTAAATCGCTGGAATTAATTAGGCTTAAACTTCTGCATGCCGTTAATTATTGCCATGCCTTGGTCCTGCTGCTTTGCTCACGAGACTAATAAATCCCGGACGAAGGGAGTACCTTGGTTGGTGTGAGGTTTGAATTAAGCCCTGCAAACCGGAAAGGAGGTACTCCCTCCGTTTTTATTTAGTTCGCATATTAGCTTTGGTCAAAGTCAAGCTTTACAAACTTTGACCAAATTTATATACAAAAATATTAAGATATACAATAACAAATCAACAACAAAAAATATTAAGATATACAATAACAGATCATATACAAATATGTAGCTCCAAAAGCAGAGATCTAGAAAAAACATCTGTTCTTCCTACTAACATGGATGCTTCTCTTGGCTAACATTCAATACAGATTGAAAGAAAATTTTGTTTGTGAAGTCTACAATTCCTCTTGCAAACGTAAGTGGTTTCACCAACAGCTGGAACCATGAGAATGAACCACACATGATGGAGGAACATCCACTGCAATATGATTTGGTCTTATCTCGATCACACCGCGAGACTATTTTCGGGATACAAACTTTAACTTAGGCAAAATGATGCCCATTGTATAATCAGACCAAAGCAATGAAGCACCTAGTGTTGGCCAATAAATAGTATAGTACTACTTTTCTGCAGTCCATGAAGTGACTATCCAATCTTTCTGTGTCTATTTTCAAATGGCACTGCATGTAGTGACTATATTATTCTCTTGTGCAGTTCAACCAAAATTGCGGACACTTTGTTTGTTTGCCAAATAGGAACAGGCAGACATCTCTATCTGCACAAATATCAAGCAGCTAGTAAACATATACCACACCTTGTATTTTCGGTTTAAACATGTCTCTTCCACTTAGCATCTGTCATGTTCTGCACTGGACAATCTGATACAGTTATGTTTTGCCCTGGACAATTTCATACTGAATTGATTTGCTAGTTCAGAGCAGAAATATAGCGCCTATTCTTCATCAGACCAAGGATATCCATGTTCGCAGTGATGGAAGAGGTGAAATCAATACAACCGAAATTGAGCATCCAATCATTGAATCCTGTCCTGCACCTCCAATGTAGGTCCACCCTACCAATAAATTCACATGCAAACCACTAGTATTACTATCTAATGACAGTACAAAAAGAGTAGCAAGATAGTAGCAAACCATGTACCTTCGTAATGAACAGCTCATAGTGCCACTAATTGGATATAAAGGTTTGTAAAAAAACATGCTCCTATTGTTGAACCAGTTGGACTTTTTGTGCAGTTCCACTAAAATCGAGCATCCCTGTTTGCATAGATATTGAAAGTGTGATTACTCTAAAAGTGGCACTAGTTGAAGCATAGACTCACAAATATAAGCATTCCAATTTCATAATGGGAAAAGGTAGCAAGACTGTTTCTAACCACCTGTTTGAAGGAATAAATAAAGCAACAACGGCTGATGTCAGGAAGGCATACATAGTTTTTTCTGAAAAACTGAGCCATTCCTGACCTTTCCTCCTCTTTTAAGCAAATTTTGTGCAGTTCTACTAAAATAAAATGCCATCACCGCCTTGACAATTCAGTGACACTGTACAAAAGGAAATGACTTAACATTACATCATGATGTCAGGTATGTAGTCGACAGGCATTAGAGACAAACATACAGACCTCCTCCGATAACATAATGAACATTAATTTTAACAAAGGTGTGACTAGATTTACCGGGATAATTTGAGTGAACTCCACACCCTTTGTTCCTTAATATAAGACGTTTTCGCGGTTCAATTTAAAGTACCCAAATGTCTAGTATTTAGAAAAACAGGTAGTAGTTTTCTTAAGCACATATCTGGGAAAGCTTGCCACACTTTATTTATGTCCATACGCTAATGCAACACCATTCGAATACTACAAATATGCACTAATCCAGTGGCTAGTGCAACAGTAGAGTAGTTAGTTTATTACAGGGTACAGTACAATGGTTTTACTGAACAGATTTCAATAAACTCTAGCACTGGAAGGTTTCTATAAGAATTAACAATACAAAATGTAAAGGTAACAAGTTTCAGCATTGGTATACTAGCTCTGCATGAGCATTAAACCAAATACAAAAGTCTGAAGGTAACTAGCATTATTAACTAATGACAGTATAAAAAATTGCAAACCATGTACCTCCAAGGTAAATATCATTTCGAACTCGAGGGACCTTAAAAATTGCTATCCCAATCTTGATAATCGATCAAACATAAAAACTTGATCGAACGAATCAAGAGAACAGCCGGAGGAGGAGGTGCCCACTCTTGACCTTTCCTCTTGTCTTCATAATTGTCTGTGCAGTTTAACCAAAATAAAATGACATCAGCGCCTTGGCATTTTGGTGACACTGTACAAAAAATTAACTTATCTCATGAAAGTGAGGTATGTAATCTATAAGCATTAACAGTGCAAAAATCTGAAGGTAGTAACAAGTTTCATCGTTGGTATACTGGCTGTGCAACAGCATTAGAATGCCTTAGCTGAAAAATCTTTAATACATCCACAATCAACAGCTAACCCTGAAATAATCCAGTGACATTAAATGGAATTGCTTAAATTTATCGGTGGCATTGGACTGAGAGTGGCATTAGTTAAATGTGGCATCACTTTAGTAGTAGCATTGCTTGACTTGACTGCTGGCGTTATACTAACAGCAAAAAAAGTGGCAATAAGAGCATGGGAGGCCCATTCGGACAGTGGGCACACCAGTACGATGTACCTCCACGGACACAGAGTGGTGAGGGAGGTATGGTTGCCCAGAGCAACAAATATCCAGGCAGCATATGTGGATTACGTCCCATTTTTGCTCTCTTTAGCCACCTTTTCCTATGCGAGGACAACAAACCGATTGACCTGGTCATTCTCTATTGCGTTGTCATGCCTTTCTACCCTTCTTCAACCAAGAGACACGAGACTCGTTCCTTAGCTACTGATTTTCCACTTTTCAACCTAGATGTGGGTTCGATGCCTACTCTCTTGGACATTACAATCTCCCTTCCTTTCCTTATTCAACCCAGACATGGATTAGTCTGCATGAAGTAGGGTTTCCTTTAATAGTGCAAATTATGGTTTTTGTCTGCGTGGCTAGCAGAGCAGAGGATAGCAAATTGGGAAGATGGTGGAGTGGAAAAAGATCCACATGCAACGATGTGGCAGATGGGGCAATAGAACAAGGTTATGGTTCGAAAAGAGGTAGCATACCTGAGGGTCGGCGGGAAGTGGCTTCACTCGTGGTCGTCATCCTCCGCACACACTACGGCAGCGAGCTTGGGGACGGAGGCCATCCCGTGCGGGCGCTAGGTCTGAGAGGACCGCCTTGTCGTCAGTGCGTGACCTCGCTCGCCGACGACGAGTGCGTCAACACTGCACGTCCTTTTCTTCCCCGGCGGATCTGTGACCACCGATGAGGAGGGAGAGAGGGCCCGTCTTTTTTAGATCTGGAGAGAGGGTGGTAGTGTGAGAAGCAAGTGGGCAGCCCTTAGCAAGAAAGCGCTCAAGCTCCAGGCTATATATCTTTTTATACTACTAGTACTGGAGGTGGAGTAGTGGTAGAGTAGTTTATAT
This sequence comes from Triticum aestivum, assembly GCF_018294505.1. Classification (NCBI taxonomy): domain Eukaryota; kingdom Viridiplantae; phylum Streptophyta; class Magnoliopsida; order Poales; family Poaceae; genus Triticum; species Triticum aestivum. The sequence continues at coordinate 484,618,999 of NC_057803.1, forward strand.
TTTCTCTGCGTACAATACCAGTTAGCCGTGCTTCAAAACTGATCGGCACACCATTAAAAAAATAAAGGTCGATAACTAATGCGGCACCTCGGGCCAACGCGACCAGATCGCATTTTGCATGAGAATTACACACCATGTTTCGTTGACATGTGGTACCGTTCCAACATATCAGTGAGACGAGGGCGAGTAGTAGGAGTATTTCCGAACAGACGTGTAGGTCGGGGCGCCTCTTCGTGAACCGTGGCAAACTCGCAACCGTCAACTGACTCTTCGTCTTTCCCTCTCGATTTGGAACTGCTGTCGCACGCTCTTCCTCTCCCTCCTCCATTTTCCTTCAGCCCTTCACCCTTTCTTCTGCCATTGTTCGATCGTCTTCTCCATGGACGGAACATGCCGGAAACGACCCCGTTATTCTTGCCCTGATCTGAAAGATGACGTGGTGGAGGAACTCATTGATCGGTGCGACGTCATCACCTCGGCTAGCATGGCAGGTTCGTTCAAGCCCATTCTCGACTCAAGCAATAACATCATTACAAAGAACCCAAGAGTCAAGGAGCGGTTTGATCTCCCCTATCTTCTTTGTCGTGACCCTGATGATGACTGGCGCTGGCACGACGGAGGCCTCGCCCTGTGCAAGTTGATGCCGCTTGATAATGATACATATAATGTTAAGATGCCATCGCTTGAGGGCAAGGCTTGGGCGGGTGCAAATGGAGATTGGGTTGTTTACATTGGGTCCAACTGCGAGTGGGAACTTGTGAATGTGTACACTCGTCAATGGGTTCCACTTCCAAAAATCTCAGCACACTGCCCAGAGGTTTAGCACACTGGTAATGTACGCACGTTCAAATACGTTCATGGTGACTGTATTCTACGGAAGATAGCAATTTGTCGAGTTCCCAACCGCTCTTGGAATTACAACAACTATGATGTTGTTGCTATCTTCGACAAGCTTGTTGCCGTCCTTGATGGTTTCACTCGATGGATATTGCTCAAAAATCAGTTTCTGTACACGGATGAGTACTGTGATGCAATTCAATACGAGCGCCTTGTGTTTGCTGCCACCACTCGTGGCACTGTTTTTGCATGGCATCCTCATAGTTTCAGTACATTTGTCTTCCATCGTAATTATAATTGTTTCATCCACATGCATGCGGGTTAGCAAGTTTCCCTTTACTAATTAACCTTCTTATTGTGTTTCCAAGGTCCTATGAACATCCCACCACCTATACTTGAAAATTTTTATAACCAAGGGGGAGATGACGATGGTGATGATCACGAGCATGAGGACGAGCAGCGCCCATATACTCTGTGGCGCCTGGCAACTAATTCCGATGGATCACCTCTTCTTGTGTGTATACAACCCACTGATGATGTTACTGCTAAGGAAGCAGGTGTCTCCCATGGTCGCACTCTGCGGACCTATTCCAACACCCATTGCATGGTATTCGGGATGGATACTAGTGTGCTAGCGCCAACTCCTTCTCCCTGGTACAGAATTGATAGTCTTGGAGAAAACTCGCTCTTCCTTGGACAAAACTATCCGATGATGGTGAAAGGCAATCCAACTGATGTTGACACATTTATGAGAAGCAACTGTGTCTATACCTCGGACATTTGTGTGGTTCCCTACCCTGGTAGGGATATAGTAGGCTGCTTCAGCCTGGATGATCAGTCCTGCGTTGGTTTCCAGATCGACAATCGATGGCCCGTCCTAGAGAATCTGTGGTTCAAAGCAAGCGTTTCCAACGCCGAGGAATGGTTGAGTTGAAGTTCATTTCATTGCTTGTTATTTGTTGTGTGGTGAAAAATTTAGTATTTATAATGTATCCTCGTTGTTGATGTGGGTTGATGACCTGTTGTATGTAATAAAATGATATGCGTGTGATAAACTTACTAAATTTATGAATGGCTTTCGAGTCGCTTCTCTGAGTGAATGGTGCGACGAGGCAAAAAAATATTTTCCGAATACATAATTGTACGTGCATTGCAACAGGTTATCGGATGAGGCCAATCAACAATAGTAGTACACTATCTGTACTAGCTTCAGATGCTTCGTGCGTCGGGCGGGTGTTTTTACTATAGCCATATGTTAATGTGTTCGCTGTACATAACCAACACCTCGAATCCTCGATACTAGTACTATATAGTAGGAGTAAGTAGTAGGGAGTAGTAGGGTGGCATGGGCCAGAACAAGCATTCACGTCCAGGAGTACGACACACGCCACCACCACGACATCCATCTCACACCATATTATTTCTTGGAGTCTGTGCTAGAGCAATCTCTTCAACCTCGTCGTTTCTGTAACTTCAGCCATCGCGCGGCGGGCAAGGTGGGGGTTTGCCGATAGTCGGTTTCCTTAACTGCGGTCCCACTGGTAAGGCCAACTCCAACGCACGACCCCAAACACACCTCCGTTTTGTATGGACTCCAACGATAATTTTGACTAGAAAAGCAAGACCAAAGAAAACAAGAACCACAAGAATACATTTTACTACTCCTGTAAGTTGGATTAGTGCCTTCTCGATGCATTCATTGTTGATCTGCGGAGGCTCGATCTTGCGTCTATGTTAGCTAAAAGTGATAGAACATCTACTAAATTGTGCTCTATCAATATATGTATGTAGTCTTCTTCCCAATACAAAAACTTGCATCCATTCTACTCCCTCTGTTGCACAATACATGCCTTCTATTTGTCAAAATATATATGTATCTAGACATGTCTTAGTATATAGGTACATCCATTTTTGGACAAATGGAAGTCAAGTATTTTGGAACGGACGGAGTACACAATAAAATTTTTAAGTTAGGACAACTAGTCTAATCCGAGAGCAAAACCGAAGATTTGGTCGGGTTCTTCCTCCTTTTGCCGACACGTGGGACATCCAGCATCCAGGTCGTGTCATGAAAGAAAATAGAGTGGTAGTTGAAGCCACGAGATGGCATCTTGGTTTAAACTGTAAATAAAATCTTACTATTCTTGAGTAACTCCAAAAGCGGCCACCGAAGATCTTTATTGGATTTGTTTTTCATCACCAGCACATCGAGGTGAAAGATGTGTAGGTTCAGTGGGTCCTCTTGCGTTTTCACTGACATGTGGGGCCGCATGTGAGCAAACGGACGATGGGCTCCGCGCATCTGCTGGCTGGCTGAGAAGAGAGATAGAGGAGGGCTGAGCACAGACTACAGGAAATTTGTTCTACGTACCTTGATATAGGCTCGATATAGTGGGGTGGCATGGGCCATAACTCAGTAGCATTCACGTCTAGCAGTACGGCACACGCCACCCACACGAGTCCCATCCGACAGCAATTTTCTTGGAGTCCATGCTATAGCCATCTCTTCTCCCTCCTGTTTTCTCAGCCATCGCGCGGTGGGTGGGGTGGGGGTTTGCCGATAGTCGGTTTGCTCAACTACGGTCCCACTTGTAAGTGAAAATGCAACACCGCACGCATTCTCGCTTGAGCGGTGTGCCAGACCAACCATGTGGGGGTGTGACGCGAACACGGCAAGATTTTCCTTTTGAATTCGTAACTTGTAAAATTTGGTTTTGCTCCATGGCACGATCGATAGATAGAAAATAACGATTTTGCCTAGAGCAATGAGAAGTTTGGTTCTGGCGCCGTTCATGCATGGAGTACGTACGAAAATTATGAAGTTGATGCGAAAGGTAAGATAATTACTGTAGTATCATATACTACTACATGGATTTGACGGAAAGATAAAAATACATACGGATCCATCAACGTTCAACGACATCCTCATGCCCTAGTGCGCCGGGTCACCAACCGACGTGTGAGGAGCAGCGGCATTGGCGGCGAGCTCAACGTGCTTCTGAACAGTGCCGTCCAAGGTTGCCCTGCGCTCCAAGAAGGCCAGCGTCCTATCGTCCTCCTCTTGCATGTAGTAGTCCTTATGGATGATTTGCGCATAGACGTGGGTGATTATGTCGATGGTGTCTTGCTGCGCCAGGCGCTGCGCGGGAAGCGCGACCTTGAGGTGGACATTCTCCAGCGCGACGGCGGGCAGTCGTAGGGCCACCAGTGCGTCCAAGCGGTTGTTACCATAGTGGCTGTTGAGGGTGGTGGGCATTGCAGAGCCTGGGCACGTCGGCTGGAGGCTTATGTCAAAGTCGTCCGCAAGCTTCTTGACGACGATGAACTTGTCGAGGAAACCGACGAGGACCTCGTCGAACAAGGAGACGAAGCTGTCGTCCAAGCGGCCCCTCGCCCTGGTGGCCTCAAGCAATACTACCTGGAGACGTTCCTCGGTGCGGGTGGACGTGGTAGTACTCCTAAATCCAGACGGTGGTGCTACTAGTACTACTAGTAGTACTACCAATGTAGTAGTAGGAGTAGTAGCACTGTACTACCCGTTAGTCAAATTATTACGTGCTGCTCCTCACAGTGAAGTGACAAGACCCTGTGCCGGAGATGACACCTGAGTATAGGCGCCGTGTTTGGCATACCATAGTCAGCCTCACCGTCTGCAGTCACTATCATCATGGTTGTAGAGCTAGCCTGCTTACAACTAGCCCTGTTCGACATAATTTCCCGTGCGTAGATGCCCGTGCATTGCACGGAACACCAAGATTGGGGGTGAACGGCTCCGGCAGCAGCCATCGCGCCAGATTTTTCCACGACCTTCTACTCCTAGATGTGTACACGTGTGCTGGTGTGTGTTGTGTGCTGGGTGTGCGCGAGTGCGTCCTTCTATGCATGCCGCCGCGCAGTGGTGAATTAGGCGCGAGTGCGTCCTTCGCGCGCAAGAAGTTTGTCCTCAATGCGCCCTCAATTACTAGCATGTGGGGTGCTACCCCGAGTAGTTTCGACTTTGTTTACTTCACCATGTGTCAGATGGGCCTCTAGTTTACTTATTTTCACCCACTACCACATGGGCCAGCACACGAAGATACAAAACACGAGCTGACAAGGCAGCCTATGGATTGGTTGACCGGTCAACTAAACAATATACAGAGCTATACGCTGACACAGTGAGCGTATAATCCGTCGGTATAGAGAGTTTGAGTGAGAGGGGAGGCCCGTGAGAGATAGCAGAGAGAGAGAAAGAGCTGCTCATCCGTTCGATAATGCAGTTCCAACATTTTTTTAAGTCGAACTTTTGAAACTTTGACCAAGTTTATAAAGAAATTACTTATATCTACAATACCAAAGATAAATGATAGTATGAAGTAAGTACATGTTGTGATGAATCTAATGATCATTCCAGATGTAAATGTTTTTCTCCACATATACCTGGTCAAACGTTTCTGAGGTTTGACTTTTGAAAACATCCATATGCTTATGGACGTGACAAAGTCCCTAACAAGAGAGAGAGAGAGAGAGTGAAAAAAGTGTGTGTGCGTGTGTGAAAGAGACATGGACAACACACGATAAAAGTAGAGAAAAAGCGTGTGTGTCTTATGCAAACATATCACACATGCATCTTCGACAACGGAGGCAAGGTGAGGAGATAGTGTTTGGTTGTTTGGAACCGAGAGAGCAAGACCCCTAGCACGTGGCCAAGAGGGGTCTGACAAACAAGGGAGAGAGGTCGAGAGAGACGTACAGAGAAAATGCAGACATGGGGAGGAGAGAGTGTATGTTTGTCATAAAGAGATCCCCTGGAGATCGTGATGGGACTACATGGGTGGGAGATCGAGTGACAAGGTGTGTGCGCGATAGAAGATGCCCCGAGAGATATCGAGATATACATACGGATGGAAGGAGACAATACGTGTGTTCCTGTTGGCTAGTAAGAGATAATCATACTTAGGAGGGGGGAGTGCTTGCACCTATGATGGATTGAGGGATTATGGTACTTAGGGGGGTGCGTGTCACATGGAGTGAGAACAAGGGCGGAGAGTGTTGGATGGGTCTATATGTATAGCGCGAGCGAGACATGTGTATGTGTGAACCAGGGAGATATAAGGCCAGTTTGGCTTGCGTCCTGAGCATCTTTTGCCTGGCCTGGGGTTGTGGCTGGATTTCATGCACGCTTGTTTGGTTGCTACCCTGTGAAAAAGAAAGCCTGACTGGCCTGGGTTCCCTTGCACTTTAATTAGCCTGGCTGAACTCCAGACACTGCAAGTAGCCTGGCCCAGGCGACCGATTTCAAACGCCTGGTCGTGCCTGGTCGTGTGGCCACGAGGCTAACAGCAACATGGATGGATATTAGCATTAAATAATTGATGCATGGATTGATTGATGGGACGTTGATGCTTTGCCTGGCCCAAGCATGAACCAAACGCTTCAGCACCACACAAGCCTGGCCACGCAGAAATATTTTAAATCTCACGTCCACACCAGGCAGTACCGGCCATCAAGGCATGAGGGTCAGGTCACGAACCAAATTGACCAATAAAGTTTGAGAGAGATTGAGGAGCCCCGATAAGGCTGAGTGGTGCGTCAGATAGCTGAGAGGGGGAAAGAGATATTCCATCCACTCGATAATGCAGTGCATGTAATTTTTTTAGAAGTCAAACTTTGGAAACTTTGATCAGGTTTACGCAAATGTTATTTATATCTACAATACCAAAGATACCTCATACAAAACTACATCTCATGGTGAATCTAATGGCATATGTTTGCCGTACTAGATGTAATTCTTTTTCTCCACGTACATGGTCAAACTTTGTGATGTTTGACTTTTCAATAAATCTATATGCTATGGATCGAGGAGAGTGCCTCAGTCGAGACAAATCAAGTGCGTGTGAAGGAGAATGAGTAAGTGTGCAAAAAGAGTATGTGTGTGAAAGAGAAAGTGACAACAAACGATAAATTAGAGAGAGAGTGTGTTTTTTCGTTTCTTATGTGAATATATCACGCATGCATCTCCGAGATGGAAAAGCAAGGCAAGGAGATACATGAAGATAGCTAGTGTGTGATTGTTTGCAACGGAGAGAGACACCCCTATAGCACATGTCCAATAGAGGTGTGGCCAACAAGGAACAAGGGTCGAGAGGGACACATGGATGGCATGGATGCATGAGGAGGGAGAGAGGGTGTGTTTGTGATAGAGAGATCCCGTCGAGATCGTGAGGGGACTATATGGGTGGGAGGTCGAGGGAGGGCATGCGCGATAGAAAGATGCTCTGAGAGAAATTGGTGAGGGGACTATATGGGTGGGAGATCGAGGGAGTGCGTGCACGATAGAAAGATGCCCCGAGAGAAATCGAGATAGACCATGCACATGTTTGTGATGGAGACTAAGATTAGCTAGTCATATACATATAGTGGGGACTGCGTGTGCCTACAATTGAGTGAGAGACCATCATACTTGGCTAGCTGGGCATGAGATTGTGTGTGTGTGCGTGTGAGATGGAGAGAGAACGAGGGGGAGAGATAGAGTTTTAGATGGGCCTATCGAGTGCGAGTGAGATATGCATGTGTATGTGTGACCCAGGTGGATGGAGAGTTTGAGAGAGGGGGTGAAGAGCTCCGAGACGACATAGTGGTGTGTGAGAGAGTTATAGGCAAAGAGCCAAGGAATCTGTGTGCGTACAATGAGTGCACCCAAGATATCTAGCTTGGACTAGCTAGAGTATCATACATAGTGTGCGAGAGAGACCTATAGATGGTGTATATATGCATGCAAACTAGAAAGACCCCCCCCACACACACAAAGAGAGAGAGAGAGAGAGATGGAGAGAAAGGGAGAGGGACGAACAAGGTTTTTGCGTCGGATGCATGTGACAGAATTGAAGATTGTCGGTGAGAGAGAGAGAGCGAGAGAGAACAGGAGTCCGGGAGAGGGGGAGGTCGCGTTTTATGCATCAAAGACTGATATAAACCATGTTTCGATATAAACTTGCATTCAAATATTTAAATTGGAGAACATGTTGTCCGCAATCCACACATGAACGGATATATGCGTATATCAAACAAGTTCATTAATTTGAATTTCAACATGTTCATGGAGTACTATAATACTGTACAACATGCTACTCGATTGAGGTGTTGAATTTTGGATTTAGTTCACTATTTTGACCTACTGAACGAGCTATTTCATTGAATCGAGATATTTCATTTTGGGTTTGATTCACGTTTTTGAGTGGGTCAACTATTTTTCATATAGTAAATCGCTAGCAACGAGCATGTAAAAACACATTACTCCCGAGCATCATCTCTCCATCTAAAAAAGAAGTGGCAATCTAATATTTCAAAATTTGATCCGAATCGACTTGGTAAGGTAGACGTGGATGCTCGTTCTCCCAAAATTTGAACGAACCGTTAAACATCCTCTCTGCTCGGTGGAATTTGCCCGAGCAAATAAATGGGAGACGCGAAATTACCATACTATGTGGGACACACATCAATTGTCCCGTTGTACATCGAGGGTAGGTTCGTAACTTCATCCAAGCACGCCTTCTCCTCGGCCGAAATGACATGTGCCAAATAATTCATAAACCATGGTCGGCAAAACATGCTCTCCTTGCCCGAAATAGCTCGCGCCCACTATTTCAAAACACGCTCTCCTCGCCCGAAATCGCTCGCGCCCACTATAGTTCAAAACACGCCCTCCTCGCCCAAAATCGCTCCCGCCCAGAGAAGCAAAGTTACTCTACTATCCCCGACCCTCAGTACACAGACCCAAGCCGAGAAGCCTATAGGCAAGGGTAGAACTGTAACTCCCCCTCACATTTCAGACAAATGCATCCGTAAGACATGGTTCCACTCCCCTCCCAATTTCCCCCGCCCGCCCCCATTCATACCTCGTGGGCGCCAAATCACCTTCTCCCCGGGAAGCTCCCTTCTCCCGATCCGCGAAACCGCAGCCCCACCTCCATGGCGCCCCCACCGCACCAATTTCACAGCCGCCCTCCTCCCTAATGCCGAAGACGCTGTCCATTTGCCGTCATGCACTGGGATGTGTGCCTCTTACTCCGTGCTGCTGGTGCTGCCTCGACGACGGTCACGTGAACCGTACCGGAGCCAATTCACCCCCGCCGTTGTTCACGGCGCCGGAGCGGCTCCAACTTTGGATCCGTCCAGAGTCTTGGCACTGCTTCGGCGTAGCCATCGACCGTCGCGACATCGCTCTTTCCCCGCCGCTGGTCGCCACCGCAACCGCGCCGGCCTCACCGACTCGGTAGCTGGACCTGCCTACTTCACCATGCCGCTAGATAGGTCACACCCTCATCTCAAATCACTTTATTTAGGCGTCAGTTGTCTGAATTTTTATTCTGGGCCAATCGATTTGCAATGGGAAGCAGCACCCCTCGAGGCGGCGGAGCTCCTAGGCTGCCGGTTGGCTGGTGTCTAACGTAAGGGTGCGGGGCCGCAAAGTTCGCCGCGGAAGCAACGCTTAGATGGCTATCTTTTAGAGTTGCGTGGGTTGAAGGTACTGCCGCCGTCGGATCTGGATGACGGGGAGTCTTTGTGGATTGGCCTCGGGGCGGCGCAACCACGGCAGTGCGGTGGGGCGGGGAGCGGGGTTTTGGCCGGGGCCACAGATGGCGGAGGCAGGCTGCTCTGCCGTTGGTCACTGGCTCTTCGGGGAAGATTCCGAACAGTGTCAGCCGGGAGGCACAAGACGGCCATCCATCCGGCGTAGATCGGACAATACCAAAATAAAATAAAATCGTTTGACCCCAGTTTAGTCTTCAGTTAACAGACGTGTGACCACTCTTGTACCTTTCTGTTGATCTCTTGGTGTATTTCTTCAGATCAAAGAGATATGTCGTTCTTAACATTATGCGTTATCTGCATCTTCAGACACATCATCTTCCGACTCACCGTAGCTGCTCCAACAAGGGAAGCATACACCAGAAGGGAGCTATAGTCCCCACTCAACAGTTCCCTGCATCGAATGCGCGTGCCCGACATGCACAGCCACAACAACTGCAGGGCCATCCACAAGTCAGCACATGATGCTCACTCCTATGGATGGCAGCCAGATAGGTTGTACACTCATCTTACTTGTGTGCAACATTTATGGCTTTGTTATTCATCTAAGCATGGAAAATAGATCATCACATTTCACTGTATATTCATGCTGATCTCTTACGGGTCTTGTTCAGGAGTTAACGTTGTTCCATAGTTCAGCTAAGATACTTGTTCTTTAGGTAACACTGTTCCATAGTTATCATCCATCAGCCAATGCTATCCCACAGGCTGGTGATTATAGTATTATACCACTTCTAGTATTTCCTATGTTGTTCTTTAATACTTTTGTGTGCCATCTAGTTAATCTCGAGTACAAACGATACATATTCTGTAGCTTTCATCTGTGTTCTCCCTTTAGTTTATGAGACCTGTTGCTGCTAGTTAACCCCAGTACTACTATTTATGTCGTCTCCTACAGGCACTCATTACATAAATCTAACTACTAGTTGTCTTCCATGCATGTCAGATATAATTGCACACACTGATATATCCACAAGAACCTCACGGAGCAATGTAAAGGCCAATAAACTTGATGTCAATGATACCCAATATGATGGAATATGTAAAGGCAGTTCTTTAGAAGACTTGCAGAAAGATGATGAATCCTCTTCACCCCACAAGGTCCTTGCTCTAACTTGGCCTGTGATATGGGTACAACATGCATATAATGTCCTGGAGTGTATCTACTCTGTTGCAATGCCATGTGCTTAGCATGCTGATCATGCATGTAATTATGTCATGCCTTCTTGTTTTTCATTACCTATTCCATTCATGATAACATGTTTTCAAATTTAAGTACTGTCATTCTACTCTATCGCAATGCCATCTGCTTAATTTGGACATCATGCTTCTGAATATCTTATGCATTGTTATTCATCAGTATGTACTTCATCTGTCTACCATACCATGTTTTTTTACATTGAAGTGCTGTTCTAGTGCTCTGTTGCAATGCCATCTTATTTTCCCAATCATACACGTGTATGTTGCCTTAGTTATTTCTGTATGTATTCCGCTAGCATACAGTTTTACATTCAACTAGTGTTTTTTTGCTGTGTTGTCCTGTCGTATCCCTAGCTCTTACACCATACTCCCTCCGTCCGGATTACATGTTGCTGAAATGGATAAAAAAGGATGTATCTAGAACTGAAATACGCCTAGACCCATCCATTTTTTTCTGGATGCAGGGAATACATGTCAATATGTCATGCCTTTCTATTCTTCAGTACCTATTCCATCTCTCTTCTGCGGCATGTTTTATAAATTAAGCACCATTCTTCTATACAAGGCATGCAAGGGGAAGACGACTATGTTAGAATCTGAAGGGTTACAAACAAGGCCTTTGCAAAAGATCCAAACGCCAGGAGATAATAAACCAACTCTAGTTTTTAAAGATACTGCTCCAGCATAGAGAAACCCAACTCCTACTGATAATAAGCAGATTCCAGTGGCCAAAGAACTAGTCCGCTCCAGTCCAACAAAAATATGTCAACTCAATTCTAAGAAGCGTGTGCGTATCCTTGCATCCTGAAATTTTATAGCATGCTGATCATATTTTCTACATGTTTCTTACACATCTCTCTTTTAGAAAATAAGCTTAATAGATAGAAGATTTTCTGCAATGGTATCATTTATGAGGAAAGATTCTTGCAAGAATTCTCTGTGCTCCAATGTAGATGTAAGTACCTGTTGTATATCACTATATTTTTACATCAGCATGTATTTTGTTAATTGGTGTGAATCCAACCTTTATATGATCTAAATTTAGTTGTAGCAAAATGGATGATTAAAGGCCACAATGTTGATTTTTGTAAGGAAAATTGCCTGGTAGTTTTGCATCCTGAGCTGCATGAGTGTACTATCTCATATTAGTGGGTTTGAATACTTTGGTTCTGCAGTGGGGTTTTCATTGTTTTTTTACTGTGTTGTCCTGTCGTATCCCTAGCTCTTACATCATACTCCCTTCGTCCGGATTAAATGTTGCAGAAATGGATAAAACTGGATGTATCTAGAACTGAAATACGCCTAGACCCATCCATTTATTTCCGGATGGAGTGAATACATGTCGATATGTCATGCCTTTCTATTCTTCAGTACCTATTCCATCTCTGCTGTAGCATGTTTTATAACTGAATCACCATTCTTCTACATGAGGCATGCAAGGGGAAGATGGCTATGTTAGAATCTGAAGGATTACAAACCAGGTTTTTGCAAAAGATCCAAACGCCAGGAGAGATAATAAAACAACTCCATTTTTCATAGATACTTCTCCAGCACAGAGAAACCCAACTCCCACTGATAATAAGCAGATTCCAGTGGCCAAAGAACTAGTCCGCTCCAGTCCAGCAAAAGAATGTCAACTCCATTCTAAGAAGCGTGTGCGTATCCTCGCGTCATGAAATTTTATAGCATTCTGATCATATTTTCTACATGTTTCTTACCCGTCTCTCTTTTAGAAAATAAGGTTAAATGATACAAGACTTCCTCCATTGGGATCGTATTTGAGGAAAATATCTTGCCGGAATTCTCTGTGCTCCAGTGCTGATGTAAGTACCTGTTGTATATCACTATATTTTTACATCAGCATGTATTTTGTTAATCGGCCTGAATCTAACCTTTATCTGATCTAAAATTAGTTGTAGAAAAATGTTAAAGGCGCCAATGTTGATTTTTGTATGGAAAACTGCCTGGTAGTTTTGCGTACTGAGCTGCATGAATGTGCTATCTCATATCACGCACATTACTGAATTGTAGTGCTTCTCTGGTTGCCCATTCATTCATTGTGTCAATGTTGCTTTCATATTACCTTACCTGGCTGATGATAGATGTGCCATATTGTGTTAATTTGGTGTAGGCTAGTTGCCCAAACGTTCGTTGTGTCAATGTTGCTTTCCTATTATCTGACTTGGCCAATGATAGCAATGCTAATGCGTTAATTTTGTGTAGGCTGCTGAAGATAAGAAGACAAACTCTAAAAACAGCAAGGCAACCCCATTGTTTCTTTCCAGTAAATCTAGGCCAAGTAATATGGCAATAACTCATGATTAATCTATTTGGTTCCTGTCCTAATTTATGTTATGATGCAGTGGTCAAGACACTCTCCACTATCAATAATACAAGCCTGCCAAAATCGCCATCTGAATCTGTTTAGTATCCTCTGTCTCAAATGCGACGGAATAAATGTATGTTTGTGAAGCAATTAATGGCTGAAGCAATGATGGAAATGGTGGATGAATCAGAGGTGCAGAGTCGTGCGACACAACAACTGATCAATGTTTTTAGAGACAGTGTGGCAAAGCAGCAAGAACTTGCCCACATGCTTATGGGCGTCATCTGTGCTGAGGTTGCAGATTGTGACGTTGTAGATGGTTAGGTTCTGCTCATTTATTTGCACTGGCATCAATCTTTGATTGCCCAGTGGATGTAATTTCCTGTAATATATTCTGGATGTGCAACGTTATTCCCTGTATGCCGTACCTTTGCTCGTCGTAATGGGCTCAAATTATCTAATTTGATCTAAAGACATGAACGAACTTTAGTGGGCCCATTAAGTTAATGGGTCGTTACTAGGCCGGAAGTTAATGGTCGGCCCTCTTACCTCCCGGGTCGTTAACAGGCCGACATCGAAGCGGGCAACAGGTGGCCCCAATTTATTTCACGGGTCGTTAACAGGCCGTTACTAAGTTTGGGCTACATATGACCCAACTATACTGTAGGCCTTTAGCAGGCCGAAAGAGACAGCGGGCTTGTATTGGACCATGAAGAGCATGGGCCGCTAAGAGGCCGAAAGTTAGGTCGTATTGTAAACGGCCCAACTGTGTTGTGGACCTTTAGCAGGCCGAAAGAGAAACCGGGCTGGTATTGGACCATGAAGGGCATGGGCCGTTAAGAGGCCAAAACTAAGGTCCGACTACAAATGGCCCAACTCATTTATGGTCCGTTAATAGGCCGAAAGGCACACAGGGCCGGGAATTGGCCCAACACTTAAATGGGTCACTAAAAGGGCAAAACTCAGGTCTGACTACAATTGGCCCAACTGATTTATGGGACGTCAACAGGCTGAAAGTGACACCGGGCCAGAAATTGGCCCAACACTTAAATGGGCCGCTAAAAGGCCGAAACTCAGGTCCGACTACAAATGGCCCATCAGATTTATGGGCCGTCAACAGGCTGAAAGACACACCGGGCCGGAAATTAGCCCAACATTTAAATGGGTCGCTAAAAGGCCGAAAGATGTACATCCTAAAAATTGGCCCATCCATTAAATGGGCCGTTAACAGGCTGAAATCTCATCGGGCCGATATTGAGCACAAATATATAGTGGGCTGTTAACGGGCTCGAACTGACGATGGGCTGCAATGGTGTCAAATCTTTAACGGGCCGAATTGGCACATCTCGTATGGGCCATTGGCTTAAATGGACCTGACACAAGTAGGCCTTATATGGGCCGACCTGCTAATTTTTACTGGGCTGGCCTTTTTCACCGGAATGGGCCACTGTTGGGCCGTGCCACGTGTTGACCTATCATATGCGCCTCCTTTCCAATGAGTGGATGACATCTGTCCCAAGGATGAGCCGACACGTGTTTCCTCTGGCCAATGATGATTTTACACGTGGAAAATCCCCATTGGTCGGGGCTGTTAACGGGTTATCGGATCCAAAACCCGACCCGATAGCTTAACGACGTTCCGTTACGGTGGATGCCACGTGTCGGTCACCCTTGACGAAAGCACTTCTGTGACGCGCGATTTATCGTCATGGAAGTGGACACTTCCGTGATGATAATTTTGGTAATGTCATGGAACACTTCTACGACAGCACATGTATGACTATCTTGATTCTGTCATAAATTTGTCATGCATGTACATGCATGAAAAAAGCGACCTACTGTGACAAACACGTATCATCACGGAAGTGTATTTTTTTGTAGTGAAAGGGGGGACCGATTCCTACTTGGAGTAGGATCCCCCCTTGGGTGCGCCCCTTGTGGCCGGCCGACCTCCTCCTCCCCTCCTTTATATACAGGGGAGGGGGGCACCCCATAGACACAAGTTGATCTTTAGCCATGTGCGGTGCCCCCCTCCACAGTTTACACCTCGGTCATATTGTCGTAGTGCTTAGGCGAAGCCCTACGTCGGTAACTTCATCATCACCGTCGACACACCGTCGTGCTGATGAAATCACCCTCGGCCTCAACTGGATCAAGAGTACGAGGGACATCACCGAGCTGAATGTGTGCAGATCGCGGAGGTGCCGTGCATTTGGTACTTGATCGGTTGGATCACGAAGACGTTCGACTACATCAACCGCGTTACTAAACGCTTCCGCTTTCGGTCTACGAGGGTACGTAGACACACTCTCCCCTCTCGTTGCTATGCATCTCCTAGATAGATATTGCGTGATCGTAGGAATATTTTTAAAATACTGTGTTCCCCAACAGTGGCATCCGAGCCAGGTCTATGCGTAGATGTTATATGCACAAGTAGAACACAAAGAGTTGGTGGCGATAATAGTCATACTGCTTACCAGCATGTCATACTTTGATTCGGCGGTATTGTTGGATGGAGCGGCTCAGTCCGACATTACATGACCGCATTCATGAGACTGGCTCTATCTACGTGCTTCGCACACAGGTGGCTAGTGGGTGTCTACTTCTCCAACTTTAGTTGAATCGAGTGTGACTACGCCCGGTCCTTGTTGAAGGTTAAAACAGCACACTTGACGAAAAAACTTAGTGGTTTTTGATGCATAGGTAAGAACGGTCTTGCTAAGCCCGTAGCAGCCACGTAAAACTTGCAAAAACAAAGTAGAGGACATATAACTTGTTTTTGCAGGGCATGTTGTGATGTGATATGGTCAAGACGTGATTATATAAATTGTTGTATGAGATGATCATGTTTTGTAACAAAGTTATCGGCAACTGGCGGGAAACATATGGTTGTCGCTTTATTGTATGAAATGCAATCGCCATGTAATTGCTTTACTTTATCACTAAGCGGCAGCGATAGTCGTGGAAGCAATAGTTGGCGAGATGACAACAATGCTACGAAGGAGATCAAGGTGTCAAGATGGCGATGATGGTGATCATGACGGTGCTTTGGAGATGGAGATCAAAGGCATAAGATGATGATGGCCATATCATATCACTTATATTGATTGCATGTGATGTTTATCTTTTATGCATCTTATTTTGCTTAGTACGGCGGTAGCATTATAAGATGATCTCTCACTAAATTTCAAGGTATAAGTGTTCTCCCTGAGTATGCACCGTTGCTACAGTTCGTCGTGCCGATACACCACGTGATGATCGGGTGTGATAATCTCTACGTTCACATATAACGGGTGCAAACCAGTTTTGCACAAGCAGAATACTCAGGTTAAACTTGACGAGCCTAGCATATGCAGATATGGCCTCGGAACACTGAGACCGAAAGGTCGAGCGTGAATCATATAGTAGATATGATCAACATAGTGATGTTCACCATTGAAAACTTCTCCATCTCACGTGATGATCGGACATGGTTTAGTTGATATGGATCACGTGATCATTTAGATGACTATAGGGATGTCTATCTAAGTGGGAGTTCTTAAGTAATATGATTAATTGAACTTTAATTTATCATGAACTTAGTACCTGATAGTATTTTGCATGTCTATGTTGTTGTAGATAAATGGCCAGTGCTATTGTTCCTTTGAATTTTAATGCGTTCCTAGAGAAAGCTAAGTTGAAAGACGATGGTAGCAACTACACGGACTGGGTCCATAACTTGAGGATTATCCTCATTGCTGCACAGAAGAATTACGTCCTGGAAGCACAGCTAGGTGCAAAGCCCGCTGCACGAGCAACACCAGATGTTATGAACGTCTGGCAGAGCAAAGCTGATGACTACTCGATAGTTCAGTGTGCCATGTTTATGGCTTAGAATCAGGACTTCAACAACGTTTTGAACGTCATGGAGCATATGAGATGTTCCAGGAGTTGAAGTTAATATTTCAAGCAAATGACCGGATTGAAAGATATGAAGTCTCCAATAAGTTCTATAGCTGCAAGATGGAGGAGAATAGTTCTGTCAGTGAACATGTACTCATGTCTGGGTACCACAACCACTTGACTCAACTGGGAGTTAATATTCCTGATGATAGTGTCATTGACAGAGTTCTTCAATCACTGCCACCAAGCTACAAAAGCTTCATGGTGAACTATAATATGCAAGGGATGGATAAGACAATTCTCGAGCTCTTTGCAATGCTAAAATCTGCGGTGGTAGAAATCAAGAAGGAGCATCAAGTGTTGATGGTCAACAAGATCACTAGTTTCAAGAAGAAGATCAAAGGGAAGAAGGGGAAATTCAAGAAGAATGGCAAACGAGTTGCTGCTCAAGTGAAGAAGCCCAAGTCTGGACCTAAGCCTGAGACTGAGTGCTTCTACTGCAAAGGGACTAGTCACTGGAAGCAGAACTGCCCCAAGTATTTAGCGGTTAAGAAGGATGGCAAAGTGAAAGGTATATTTTATATACATGTTATTGATGTGTACCTTACTAATGCTCGCAGTAGCGCCTGGGTATTTGATACTGGTTCTGTTGCTCATATTTGCAACTCGAAACAGGGGCTACGGATTAAGCGAAGATTGGCTAAGGATGAGGTGACGATGCGCGTGGGAAATGGTTCCAAAGTCGATGTGATCGCGGTCGGCACACTACCTCTACACCTACCTTCGGGATTAGTATTAGACCTAAATAATTGTTATTTGGTGCCAGCGTTAAGCATGAACATTATATCTGGATCTTGTTTGATGCTCAACAGTTATTCATTTAAATCATAGAATAATGGTTGTTCTATTTATATGAGTAATATCTTTTATGGTCGTCCACCCTTGATGAGTGGTCTATTTTTATTATATCTCGATAGTAGTAATACACATATTCATAGTATTGAAGCCAAAAGATATAAGTTTAATAATGATAGTGCAACTTATTTGTGGACCTGCCGTTTATGTCATATTGGTGTAAAGTGCATGAAGAAACTCCATGCTGATGGGCTTTTGGAATCACTTGATTATGAATCACTTGATGCTTGCGAACCATGCCTCATGGGCAAGATGACTAAGACTCCATTCTCTGGAACAATCGAACGAGCAACAGACTTATTGGAAATAATACATACTGATGTATGCGGTCCGATGAGTGTTGATGCTCGTGGTAGGTATCGTTATTTTCTGACCTTCACATATGATTTGAGCAGATATGGGTATATCTACTTGATGAAACATAAGTCTGAAACATTTGAAAAGTTCAAAGAATTTCAGAGTGAAGTGGGAAACCATCGTAACAAGAAAATTAAGTTTCTATGATCTGATCGTGGAGGTGAATATTTGAGTTATGAGTTTGGTCTTCATTTGAAAAAATGCGGAATAGTTTCGGAACTCACAACACCTGGAACACCACAGCGTAATGGTGTGTCCGAACATCGTAACCGCACTTTATTAGATATGGTGCGATCTATGATGTCTCTTACTGATTTACCGCTATCGTTTTGGGGTTATGCTTTAGAGATGGCTGCATTCACGTTAAATAGGGCACCATCGAAATCCGTTGAGACGACACCATATGAACTGTGGTTTGGCAAGAAACCCAGGTTGTCGTTTCTTAAAGTTTGGGGCTGCGATGCTTATGTGAAAAAAGTTTCAACCAGATAAGCTCGAACCCAAATTGGAGAAATATGTCTTCATAGGATACCCAAAGGAAACTGTTGGGTACACCTTCTATCATAGATCCGAAGGCAAGATATTCGTTGCTAAGAATGGATCCTTTCTAGAGAAGGAGTTTCTCTCAAAAGAAGTGAGTGGGAGGAAAGTAGAACTTGATGAGGTTACTATACCGTCTCCCTTATTGGAAAGTAGTTCATCATAGAAATCAGTTCCAATGATCCCTACACGATTAGTGAGGAAGTTAATGATGATGATCATGAAACTTCTGATCAAGTTACTACCGAACCTCGTAGGTCAACCAGAGCAAGATCCGCACCAGAGTGGTACGGTAATCCTATTTTGGAGGTCATGTTACTTGACTATGACGAACCTGCGAACTATGAGGAAGCGATGATGAGCCCAGATTTTGCAAAATGGCTTGAGGCCATGAAATCTGAGATGGGATCCATGTATGAGAACAAAGTATGGACTTTGGTTGACTTGCCTGATGATCGGCAAGCCATAGAGAATAAATGGATCTTCAAGAAGAAGACTGACGTTGACGGTAATATTTCTGTCTACAAAGCTTGACTTGTTGCGAAAGGTTTTCGACAAGTTCAAGGAGTTAACTACGATGAGACCTTCTCACCGTAGCGATGCTTAGGTCCATCCGAATCATGTTAGCAATTGCCGCATTTTATGATTATGAAATTTGGCAAATGGATGTCAAAACTGCATTCCTTAATGGATATCTTAAAGAAGAGTTGTATATGATGCAACCAGAAAGTTTTGTCGATCCAAAAGGTGCTAACAAAGTGTTCAAGCTCCAGCGATCCATTTATGGACTGGTGCAAGCATCTCGGAGTTGAAATATACGCTTTGATAGTGTGATCAAAGCATATAGTTTTATACAGACTTTTGGAGAAGCCTGTATTTACAAGAAAGTGAGTGGGAGCTCTGTAGCATTCTGATATTATATGTGGATGACATATTGTTGATCAGAAATGATGCTGAATTTCTGAATAGCATAAAAGGATACTTGCATAAGAATTTTTCAATGAAAGACCTCGATGAAGCTGCTTATATATTGGGCATTAAGATCTATAGAGATAGATCAAGACGCTTAATTGGACTTTCACAAAGCACATACCTTGATAAAGTTTTGAAAAGTTCAAAATGGATCAAGCAAAGAAAGGGTTCTTTCCTATGTTACAAGGTGTGAAGTTGAGTCAGACTCAATGCTCGACCACTGCATAAGATAGAGAGAAAATGAAAGTCATTCTGTTTGCCTCAGCCATAGGTTCTATCATGTATGCAATGCTGTGTACCAGACCTGATGTGTGCCTTGCTATGAGTTTAGTAGGGAGGTACCAAAGTAATCCAGGAGTGGATCACTGGACAACGGTCAAGAACATCCTGAAATACCTGAAAAGGACTAAGGATATGTTTCTCGTTTATGGAGGTGACCAAGAGCTCGTCGTAAATGGTTACATCGATGCAAGCTTTGACACTGATCCGGATGATTCTAAGTTACAAACTGGATACGTATTTTTATTGAATGGTGGGGCTGTCAGTTGGTGCAGTTCTAAGCAGAGCATCATGGCAGGATCTATGTGTGAAGCGGAATATATAGCTGCTTCAGAAGTAGCAAATGAAGGAGTCTGGATGAAAGAGTTCATATCCGATCTAGGTGTAATACCTAGTGCATTGGGTCCAATGAAAATCTTTTGTGACAATATTGGTGCAATTGCCTTGGCAAAGGAATCCAGATTTCACAAAAAAACCAAGCACATCAAGAGACACTTCAATTCCATCCGCGATCAAGTCAAGGAGGGAGACATAGAGATTTGCAAGATACATACGGATCTGAATGTTGCAGACCCATTGATTAAGCCTCTCTCACGAGAAAAACATGATCAACACCAAGACTCCATGGGTGTTAGAATCATTACTATGTAATCTAGATTATTGACTCTAGTGCAAGTGGGAGACTGAACGAAATATGCCCTAGAGAAAATAATAAAGTTTTTATTTATATTTCCTTATATCATGATAAATTTTTATTATTCATGCTAGAATTGTATTAGCCGGAAACTTAGTACATGTGTGAATACATAGACAAACAGAGTGTCCCTAGTATGCCTCTACTTGACTAGCTCGTTAATCAAAGATGGTTAAGTTTCCTAGCCATGGACATGTGTTGTCATTTGATGAACGGGATCACATCATTAGAGAATGATGTGATGGACTAGACCCATCCGTTAGCTTAGCACTATGATCGTTTAGTTTATTGCTATTGCTTTCTTCATGACATGTTCCCATGACTATGAGATTATGCAACTCCCGAATACCGGAGGAACACTTAGTGTGCTATCAAACGTCACAATGTAACTGGGTGATTATAAAGATGCTCTACAGGTGTCTCCGATGGTGTTTGTTGAGTTGGCATATATCAAGATTAGGATTTGTCACTCCAATTGCCGAAGAGGTATTTCTGGGCCCTCTCGGTAATGCACATCACTATAAGCCTTGCAAGCAATGTGACTAATGAGTTAGTTGTGAGATGACGCATTACGGAACGAGTAAAGAGACTTGCCAATGACGATATTGAACTAGGTATGATGATACCGACGATCGTATCTTGGGCAAGTAACATACCGATGACAAAGGGAACAATGTATGTTGTTATGCGGTTTGACCGATAAAGATCTTCATAGAATATGTAGGAACAAATATGAGCATCCAAGTTCTGCTATTGGTTACTGACCGGAGATGTGTCTCAGTCATGTCTACATAGTTCTCGAACCCGTAGGGTCCGCACACTTAACGTTCGATGACGATTTGTATTATGAGTTATGTGATTTAATGTACCGAAGGTTGTTCGGATTTCCGGATGAGATCACGGACATGACGAGGAGTCTCGAAATGGTCGAGACATAAAGATTGATATATTGGACCATGTTATTCGGACACCGGAAGTGTTCTGGATGGTTTCGGATAAAACCGAAGTGCCAGAGGCGTTACCGGAACCCTCCCGGGGAAGTAATGGGCCTTAGTGGGCCTTAGGGGAGAGAGAGGGCAGCAGCCAGGAGGTGGCGCGCCCCCCAAGGGGAGTCCGAATAGGACTAGGGGAGGGGGGTGAGGGTGTCTTGGACTAAGGGGTCCTCGGGCGTCCGGCCTGTTAGCCATGGGTCGGACTGATGGGCTGTGAAGATATGAAGACCGAAGACTGCACCCGTGTCTGGACGGGACTCTCCTTGGCGTGGAAGGCAAGCTTGGCGATCAAATAAGTAGATTCCTTTCTTTTTAACCGACCTTATGTAACCCTAGATCCCCCCAGTATCTATATAAACCAGAGGGCTTAGTCCGGAGGGAGGACAATCATTATCATAGCCACACAAGCTAGACCTCTAGGGTTTAGCCATTACAATCTCGTGGTAGATCAACTCTTGTAATACTCATATTCATCTAGCTCAATCAAGCAGTAAGTAGGGTATTACCTCCATAGAGAGGGCCCAAACCTGGGTAAACATCGTGTCCCCTGTCTCCTGTTACCATCGACCTTAGACGCACAGTTCGGGACCCCCTACCCGAGATCCGCCGGTTTTGACACCGACATTGGTGCTTTCATTGAGAGTTCCACTGTGATGTCGATGACAGGATCGATGGCTCGCCTTGTTCTCAAGGACAATATCACCGCCAGAGGAGCACTGGCCCCAGGCCAAACCCTCCGGCTGGGGCTTTACCATGACCGCCCGTTCGGTTGTTAAGCCGACGATGACCTCCTGAGTCATCGAAAATCCCCTTCGTATTGACTCCGAACACTCCAAGCAGATGGATCCAGCGGAGCTTTCGTCTTTAAACGAGCTCCTAGATTGCATCGCCGCCTTGGGGGTCGCCACAGACTACAATCGAATTGGGCTTAAACCCGATCAGAGAGAAATCAAATCTCCACCGATCACCCACCAGATAGCGATAGTCAAGGAGCGAGACGACAACTCTTCCTCCATGCTAAAGATGGACTATGTCCAGATCTCCGGCTTCGAAGATCCGGACACCCACTTGCGAGGAGATGAATCCTGCCCTCCGAACATAGAATCGGACGACGGGCCTATGAAATCAGTGGATATCCTAGAGCCCAATCTGTTAAGTTCGGAATTCCTTTAGAATCTAGATCCAAAATTGGGTCAGGGTTCAGATTTAAAACCAACTGTCGTTGTCAAAACCGGCGGATCTCGGGTAGGGGGTCCCGAACTGTGCGTCTAGGCCGGATGGTAACATGAGGCAAGGGACACGAAGTTTTACCCAGGTTCAGGCCCTCTTAATGGAGGTAAAACCCTACGTCCTGCTTGATTAATATTGATGATATGGGTAGTACAAGAGTAGATCTACCACGAGATCGGAGAGGATAAACCCTAGAGGCTAGCCTATGGTATGATTGTTGTTCTGTATGTTGTCCTACGGACTAAAACCCTCCGGTTTATATAGACACCGGAGAGGGTTAGGGTTACACAAAGTCGGTTACAATGGTAGGAGATCCACATATCCGTATCGCCAAGCTTGCCTTCCACGCCAAGGAAAGTCCCTCCCGAACATGGGACGAAGTCTTCAATCTTGTATCTTCATAGTCCAGGAGTCCGGCTGAAGGTATAGTCTGGCCATCCGGACACCCCCTAATCCAGGACTCCCTTAGTAGCCCCTGAACCAGGCTTCAATGACGACGAGTCCGGCGCGCAGATTGTCTTCGGCATTGCAAGCCGGGTTCCTCGTCCAAGTACTTCATAGAAGATTTTGAACACAAAGATAGTGTCCGGCTCTGCAAAATAAGTTTCCACATATTGCCATAGAAGTATTTACACAAATCTAATCTGCCGACGTATTTCGTAGTGTGACAGCGCACCACGGCCAAGCCTTTATTCGAATCGTTTTATTGTCCCACCTCAGCGGGTCATGCGAGGCGGTTTCCTTGGCATGTCTCGTCGAAGCAGAGATCGTGTCCCCTTATTCCGGGATTCTCATCAATACGGGCGTGGGTAACCCAACCGCTTCTAGGAATCCTAGACTATAGGCAAGTCCAAACGGCCACGGAGAGGCTTTTATTTTTTCCCTCCCGTGCTCAATCAAATCCTTCCCCCACCTCAAGCTCAAACACCCAAAGTTCAGGTCAGGTGCTCCGAACCTTCAATCATGTCCGGATCTAGCCTTCAAGGCCGATGGATGCCTTCCTCCGTCATGGAAGAAGACATCAAAAAGTTGAGGGAGGCCAGATATCTGACCACCGAGGTTTCGCATCGGTTGCCTGCCCGAGGGCAGGCCGTCCCCTCCCCCAACCCAACGAGAACGTCGTGTTCGTCTCCCACTTCCTCCGAAGTCTAGGCCTTGCTCTGGATCCTTTCGTCAGGGGTTTGATGTTTTATTACGGGCTAGATTTCCATGATCTAGCTCCGGACTCCTTTCTTCATATCACGACATTTATTGTCGTGTGTGAGGCCTTCCTCCGGGTTACCCCTCACTTTGGCCTATGGCTCAAGACCTTTGAAGTAAAGTCGAAGATAATCAAGGGGCAACATGCAGCGTGCGGAGGTGCCTCAATATGCAAGATGACGGGAGCTCCATGGCCCAAAGGTTCCATTCCAGAGGTGTCTGAATTGTGGCAACAGGAGTGGTTCTACATCACGGCTCCTAGAAGTGCCAAGTGGGTGGCCGCCCCTGTTTTCCGCTCGGGCCCTCCCCCACAACTGATGTCATGGATCAGCAGAGGTCTGAGCTGGGGTCCAGCCAAGGACGTGCCTATACTGCAAAGCTGCATTCGAGATCTCTTCAATGGAGATTTTAGTTTGGTTGCGGTAATACAAGTTATGCTGGTTCGTCAAGTCCAGCCTTGCAAACGCCGGCCCCTTCGCTTGTGGGAGTTCAATCCCGAGGGACCGCGTGTCATTCAAAATTTCCTTGGCCTGACGCACGAGGAGATGTACAAGTCATTCTTCGGACCTCAGGTAGAGTGTCCGGAAATCACCGAGGACATGGGCCTGAGCAGTAACCGCGCCGCCGAACAGGTAAGGAATCTTCTGGCCGAACATACTATCTCTCATTTGTTACGAAGTTATTTCTGAGAGTTTGCTTTTTGACCAGGACTGGCTAATAAAGGCGAAGTTGATTCGGTGTTCGCCCCCCCCCCTCCCTGAGGGTTTGGACAATTCGGTATTGGAAAAGATGCTCCAGGTCGCACCTTGCCAGGAGCCCTTGAAGGAAGATACTGGGGAGGATAATACGGGCGGACGCGGGCCCCCAACGCTGCCCATTCTAACCGAGGGAGCGAGCGTCTCCATGAAGGAAGATGACCGAAGGAGGAAAAGGACTGCACCCAGGGATTCGGAAGCCGAAGCTTCCAAACAGGAGAAGAAGTCTCCCACAGAGGGACCTACCTTGGGGGGTGCTTTTGCCGCACAAAGTCCGCGGGGGGATCAATTCTCCAGCGAGTCGTAAGTGACCCGAAATACTTTAATAGTACAGGTATGCCATCTTTTTCTTCTGAGAAAATAACCACCGCATATATCTTTGCAGTTCGGGCCTTAGCCCCTCTCAAATGAGCTCATCTTCGGGGGATCTTCTTCCAGAGATGATGGAGAGCGAAACGCCTCCTCCGGACTCCTCCGCTCCGGAAGCGGGCGACCCCGAAGTGTCATCGTGGAGGGCCTCTCCGAGTCCAGTTAGGCCAGAAGATAATCCCATTGACCCCCGAAGCTCCCTGTGTCCGGCTCCCGAAGAGAGCAGACAAAAGAGTCCAACACCGTCTGGTATGCGATCGGATGTTCTGAGGGAGTTGGTGGGGCGAGCGGCCATCTCAGATGAACACCGTATGCTGATGAATACGGTGATGGAGAGAATCTCGCCCGCTGAAAGCGGATTGCATGAAGCTTTTATGAGTCTACTGACAGGTTTTGAGGTACGTAAAATAATGTATGATAGTCCTGCACATGCTAGGTGTGCCCTGTGTAGATAGTAGCCCCTGAGACTCTGGTTGTCGTCGGAAATGACGACGAACAAATGATCATATTCCCAGGTAATAACCATACTGCCTCTATGTGCAGGTGATGGAAGCTCCGGTGGCTAGCCGGACTAGTGAGTTTGCCCATTTAAAACGGCAGTTGGATGCGGCAGACGCCGACATCGAGCTTGTGAACAAAAGGCTTGACGAGGCACATGGTAAGTGTCATTATCTGGTAAACACCACATAGTAAGAGCAGCATGATGCTAGTATCTTTAATATGTTGTGACTGTAGATGGAGCTGCCACTGTTGAAGCCTTGCGGGCAGAACTTGCCCGAGCCAAGGAACAAGCGAGGTTTGGTAATGCGGCTGCTTTGAAGGCGGCCGAAGAGTTGAAAGCCGAGAAGGCCGCGCATGGCAAGAGCCGAGATAAGATGGCCATATAATTAAAAGCCGCCGCCGACCGTTGCCAGGTTCTTGAAAAGGAAAACCTAGCGAAGGCATCAGACCTTGAGAAGGCTGCTGCGACGAGAAAAGACATCCGCTCTGCTATGAGGGCGAAGAAGGAGGAGCTGCGGGAAGCCGGGGATATTGTAGCTGGGAAATCCTTTATGTTGCGGAGGAAGTTTGGAGATCCACGGTATGCCCCTCTGGATCGGCTATGGAGTTCGGAGGATGTGTATATGGATTTGGCGGCGAGCGCTGCCGATGCGGCCAAGTACTTCTAGGGTCAGACGGACCATGAAGTGGACCAGCTGTTTTGGACACAATTCCATTCTCCCGAGCGTCCGCTTTCATTGACTGACCAATTAGCCGAATGGGCCAAACTGAATAGGTTGTCCGGACTCGCCATGAGGTCTGTTGTGGATCAGCTATGGCCGGAAAGGACAAAACCGAACAGCTATTTCAGCTTGGTGCAGCAGTTCCTTGACGTGGTGTCGCACATTAATGCGATGAAGAGGTCGGCATGCATAGAGGGCTCACGGATGGCCTTTGCCCATGTTAAAGCATACTGGGCGGAGATGGATGCTACCACTGTTGCAGCGCGGGGTTCAGCCATTGGCCGAATGGCTCCTGAGCACTACTTTGAAGAAGTTCTTGAGGGTGCTTGTTTGATAGAGACCCAGTGCTCAAAAATATTATGTTTGAGTGATATGTAATCTCATTGTAAGCTAAATGCTTTTATAAATTTTTATAAGGCTATTTTTATACTTTTGCTTGAAAGTAATATGATGCCTCCTGGGCGGCCGTTTATGTATACATGTGTATAACCTGAAAGATTGCAGCCGTCGGCTTCAACCCCCACGCATATAATGCGGAGGTGCTCGCAAAAAACACGCATTCACACTTAACCCAACGTCTTGGTCCTATTAAGGAGGTGATAGCGGAGCGAGCGAGGCAACCGGACTATAATGCTTTAGCACTTTCACTTAGCCATAGGAGTTTGACAGTGGGGCTACTAGATAGCCCCTGGTGGCTCCGCACTCTCCTGATCCTGGGGTGCGTATATGCCTGGCCGCAAAATGGCCCTTCGTTAAGGCGGAGGAATTCTAACATTCCAACAGGTCATCGAGTGGTTGACCAGTCTCACGCTATATCATGACAGTCAGTTTTCGGCTTTCTCTACTGAGGTGCTCGTCCGGATGAACCAGGGCACAATCGTAGTAGTTCTCCTGGTGCTACCTTAGCCAGTAAAGCAGAACGTAAGGCACCAAAACACAGGAGCCGGGCAAACCCAACATTTGACCAAAGACAATGATTCGGAGTTGATGCATATAGGGCCAAACTCGCGACGCCGAACACTCCCTAAGGTATTCGGTCTTTGTGGTATAAACCGGGCCTAAGGAATGGCCTTTGTAAGAAGCCCCTTGTGTCCAGGTACGTGCATTGTTCTGGTGTGGCCACATGCCAAGACGTTAGCATCCTTCTCAATGGTGGATATGTATCAACAAGAGACAGTAAAAAAGGTTTACGCAGGGTCTTAATCTAAAAAGAATCCTTGGAGCGGGTCTCTGCTGCACGTCTGCGCCCGTGTCTCCGTTGTGCCGTATCCTGGACGGGTGTAGCACGATGATCGTCTGTAAAAGAGAGGAATTTAGGTGAAACAGTTGTCGTGCAAAAAGATAGTTTTTAAAGAAACCATGTATAATTCAAGATGAGAAAAAAATTGCCACTTGTCTGCGCGCGTTGAGCCCCTTGTATTGACAAATAGGGGTGTGACCATTTATTCGGAATAAATAGCGGCGCCGGACTTGATTAGTTGTGTCTGAGGTCTTGACGACCTATTGGATGCTTTCGCTGGTCCGGGCGCCTTTAGTGTGCGGCTGCCAAGGCAGCCGCACTCTCTTCGGCGCGCAGGGATCGCTTGATATTTCCGTTCACTGAAATGATGCCGCGTGGACTGGGCATCTTGAGTGTGAGGGAGGCGTAGTGTGGTATTGCATTAAAGCAAGCGAAGGCTTCGCGTCCGAGCAGTGCTTGATAGCCACTCTGGAACGGAGCGATGTGGAAGGTTAAATGCTCGCGACGGAAGTTATCGGGGGAGCCGAATATAACTTGTAGTAGGAGGGAGCCCGTACAACGAGACCCTGGGCCTGGCGTTACTCCTTTAAAGGTAGTATTGCTATGGCGAATTTTTGTTGGGTCTAACCCCATCCCGCGGATTGTATCCTGATATATTAGGTTTAGATTGCTGCCACCGTCCATCAAGACTCGTGTGAAGTGATATCCGCCAATTACTGGTCTAATACCAGGGCAGCCCATCCTGCGCTTCGGATACTTGCTGAGTAATCGCGATGGTCGAAAGTGATCAGTTGAGACGACCAGTGGCAGGACTTCGCGGTGACAGGCACTTGGGTATATTTTCTTGGGAGTGCCGCGTTGTTTTTTCCCTTAATCACGTGTAACACGTTTACTGTTTTGACTTCTGGTGGAAATTTCTTTTGTTCCCCAGTGTCTTGCTTGGGAGGCTCGTCCTCGCCTTCACTTGGTGTATCCTCCCCCTTGTGTACGGCGTTGAGTTTGCCGGACTGCTTGAAGACCCAACATTCTCTATGGGTATGATTAGCAAGTTTACCAGGGGTACTATTGATCTGACATACTTGGTCCAGAATTTTGTTGAGGCTGGACAGTTCATCCCTGGTGCCTGTAGAGGGCGGCTTTTGCTGACCTGGCCGAGAGCTTTTGAATCTGGTGTTTACTGCCGTGCCCTTCGTGCTGTCTTCTTTATTCCGGCATTTGTTATTGCTGTTGCGCCGTGATTTCCCGTTTCCATCTCTAATTTCAGATGTACTGGGGTCGCTGGTGCTACATCTGGCTAGCCAGCTGTCCTCACTCGCGCAAAAGCGGGTCATGAGGTTTGTTAATGCGGCCATCGTTCTCGGCTTATTTTGGCCGAGGTGTCTGGCGAGCCATTCGTCACGGACAATATGCTTAAAAGCTGCCAAGGCTTCGGCGTCCGGACAGTCGACAATCTGGTTCGTTTTAGTAAGAAACCTATTCCAAAGCTTTCGGGCTAACTCTCCGGGCTGTTGAGTTATATGACTCAAATCGTCCACATCCGGAGGTCGGACATAAGTCCCTTGAAAATTTGCCCGAAAGGCGTCTTCGAGCTCTTCCCAACTTCCAATGGAGCTTTTGGGGAGGCCTTTAAGCCACTGACGAGCTGGCCCTTTGAGCTTGAGGGGTAAGTACTTGATGGCGTGGAGATCATCTCCTCGAGCCATATGGATATGAAGGATGTAGTCCTCAATCCAGACCCCAGGGTCTGTTGTTCCATCGTATGTCTCTATGTTTACAGGTTTGAATCCCTCTGGAAATTCATGGTCCAGCACCTCATCGGTGAAACATAGGGGGTGTGCGGCACCCCTGTAGCTGGGTGTACCGCGTTGTTCGGATGTTTGTTGTGTTGCATTGTATGCTGGGGCGCGCTTGCGTGGTCCATAGATGGATCTTGTTGCACCGTCCTTTGGGTGCGAGCCCTCGCATGGGTCGTGTGTTGTATTGTGAGTGGCATTGTATGCCGCTCTGTGTTGGTAGAGGAGTCGTCTATTC
Organism: Triticum aestivum; assembly: GCF_018294505.1. Taxonomy (NCBI): domain Eukaryota; kingdom Viridiplantae; phylum Streptophyta; class Magnoliopsida; order Poales; family Poaceae; genus Triticum; species Triticum aestivum. The sequence goes on from NC_057803.1 coordinate 484,648,612, forward strand.
GGCCAGGTGGCTGCTTTGATATTTGGTTGTGGGGGGTCTGAGGCCTCCTCATCGAATTCAGGTAGCAGCTTCCGCTTTGGGTAGCTCTTGGAGGGGCGATTGTCGCCGTACCTCGCTGCTGTGTTGAGTATTTTACTCCATCTGATTTGGAGTGTGTCTTGCGCAGACTTGAGCCTTTGCTTCTGCTTTTTAAGACTCCTCGCAGTGGCAACAAGCCTTTTACGGGCATTCTGCTGCTCCGGGTGCCTGTCCGGCGTTATGTTGTCCGGACTATTATCCTTGATAGAATTTGTTTGTTCGGTTTGATTATCCGGATTGCCGTTGTCCGGCAGCGGTTCACCCTACTCCAGCGTTGGGTCTGTGTGATCGTTATTTCTGTCGAGGCGGGATTTGGGGCGGCGCTTGCGTCGCCGCTTTGACTGCTTCTCGAGGGAACAAGCCTTCGGTGCGTCCTTCCGCTCCTCGTCGTCATCTTTTGGTGCATCCACCATGTATACATCATATGATGAGGTGGGCGTCCAGCGCCCTGTGGGCGGTGGTTCTTCTTCGCCTCCCGCATCGTCGTCCATACCGTCGATGTTTTCAGAGTCGAAGTCGAGCATGTCGATTAAATCGTTGACAGTGGCTACAAAGTGGGTGGTGGGTGGGCGTCGAATTTCTTCGTCTTCCGCATCCCAATCCCGCTGGCCATGATCCGGGCAGGGCTCTCTTGAAAAAGAGAGAGACTTTAGTGATTTCATAATATCGCCGAAGGGCGAGTGCTAAAAGATGTCCGCGGCGGTAAACTCCATGATCGGCGCCCAATGAGATTCGATCGGCAGGGGCGCGGAAGGTTCGGAGTCCGGGGAGGAGTCCGGCTCCTTGGAGTCACGAGTCTCGCTGAGTGCGGGGCTGGTGTTCGGCTCGATCGTCGTTGGGATCGCAGCCCCCGAGGCGGCGTCCAACCACCCATCCTCGATCGGCGCAGTTGGCTCCGAATTAAGGGTCGAAGCCGATGCGGGTGCGGCCTCCAGGGCACTATTCGGCAGCAGAGCTAGATCATGCCCGTCGTGACAGTGCGGCGCGCTCGGCAGTGGCTCGACTCCGTCGAAGATCAAGTCCCCGCGGATGTCAGCCGTGTAGTTTAAACTTCCAAACCTGACCTGATGGCCAGGGGCATAGCTTTCGATCTGCTCCAGATGGCCAAGAAAATTAGCCCGTAGTGCAAAGCCGCCGAAGACAGAGATCTGTCCGGGGAGACAAGTTTCACCCTGGACCGCATCACTATCGATGATAGTAGGAGCCATCAAGCCTAACGGCGACGACACAGAGGAACTCTCAATGAAAGCACCAATGTCGGTGTCAAAACTGGCGGATCTCGGGTAGGGGTCCCGAACTGTGCGTCTAGGCCGGATGGTAATAGGAGGCAAGGGACACGAAGTTTTACCCAGGTTCGGGCCCTCTTAATGGAGGTAAAACTCTACGTCCTGCTTGATTAATATTGATGATATGGGTAGTACAAGAGTAGATCTACCACGAGATCGGAGAGGCTAAACCCTAGAAGCTAGCCTATGGTATGATTGTTGTTCTGTATGTTGTCCTACAGACTAAAACCCTCCGGTTTATATAGACACGGAGAGGGTTAGGGTTACACAAAGTCGGTTACAATGGTAGGAGATCCACATATCCGTATCGCCAAGCTTGCCTTCCACGCCAAGGAAAGTCCCTCCCGGACACGGGACGAAGTCTTCAATCTTGTATCTTCATAGTCCAGGAGTCCGGCTGAAGGTATAGTCCGGCCATCCGGACACCCCCTAATCCAGGACTCCCTCACCAACCAACCACCCAAATATAATCGCTCTCATGAGCATACAACAGCAGTCTCAGGAAACGGTCTACCACTTCTGGGCCAGATTCCTTCTTTTCAAAGACAAGATTGAAGATTGCCGCGACGAGGAAGCGATCTCAGCATTCTGCAACAATTGCACGGATGAAGGAATCCTCAACGCCGTCAACCGCCGTCACATACTACAGTTCGCTGACTTGGCAACTATGGTATAGAAGTACAACACAACGGAAAGCGCCTGGAAAACTCAGGCAGCCTGTTGGGAACCATCGGTCCCCACTCAATCCCTCATTCACGCAAAAAGGGCGCACCCTTGCAACACACCCGGTCCAATAGTAAAGAAATATAAGTCCAGTACGAGGCGCGGAACCATTCTAGAAGGATGGCTTGATGGGCCATGCCAAATACATGCAACACCGGATAACATACCAACACATAGCCTTAGAGCATGTTGGATACTCCAGCAAGTGGCCAAGAGCGGCGAGGATATCCTCACCAAGAATACCCCAGAACAAAACCCCCAGAAGACGACGACCCCAAAGTACTGACGGTCTTCGAGACATCCGCCTCAAACAATAGGCGCAAAAGAGCACTACGTGAACTCGCCGAAGTCTGTCAAATAGCAGCAATAAACCCTTGGAACGACACGGCTATAACTTTTAATTCCGGTGACGAACCAAAATACAGGACTGCCCGAGCACCAGCCGCCTTGGTCCTCAGTCCAATCGTGGACGACTTCCGGCTCACCAAGGTCCTCATGGACGGCGGCAGCGGACTAAACCTCATCTACGAAGATACACTCCACAAAATGGAAATAGACAGGAGCCACATTGAGCAAAGCAGCACGGCCTTCCGAGGAATCATTCCCAGTCGGGAGGCGCGGTGTGCGGGAAAAATAACACTCGACATGGTATTCGGCATGCCAGAGAATTATCGGTCCGAAGAAATAACCTTCAAAGTGGCCCCTTTCAACAGCGGATATCACGCCCTCTTGGGGCGGGAGGCATTCACACGCTTCCAAGCTGTACCTCATTACAGGTACATGAAGCTTAAGATGCCCGGGCCCAAAGGCATAATCACTCTCGCCAGTGATCCGGACATAGCACTTCGCGTCGAAAATAAAACCGCATCCTTGGCCCTTGAGGCATTATCTAAAGCCCTCACGGCCGAGGAATTAACCGCATTGCGCTCCACAGTGGACAGGGACGATGTGATCTTAGACAAACGCCCCAAATCCACCTCCTTCAAGCCAGCGGAAGAAATAGTCAAATTCCAGGTCCATCCAACGGACCCCAAAAAGACAGCATATATTGGGGCACAACTAGACCCAACGATCGACGCCGCGCTACGGGATTTTCTTCATGAAAACTAGGATATATTCGCCTGGCACCCTTCTGGCATGCCAAGAATCCCGCGCAAGCTGGCCGAACACAGCCTCAACCTATTAAAGGGATACACTACAAAAAAATACACTTCCGTGATGATACGTGTTTGTCACAGTAGGTCACATTTTCTGTCATGCATGTACATCCATGACAATTTTATGACAGAATCAAGATAGTCGTACCTGTGCTGTCGTAGAAGTGTTCCATGACATTACCAAAATTATCATCACGGAAGTGTCCACTTCCATGACGATAAATCGCGCTCACAGAAGTGCTTTCGTCAAGGGTGACCGACACGTGGCATCCACCGTAACGGAACACCGTTAAGCTATCGGGTCCGATTTTGGATCCGATAACCCGTTAACAGCCTGGACCAATGGAGATTTTCCACGTGTAAAATTTTGACTGGCTGACGGAAACATGTGTCAGCGCCGCGTTGGCACAGGTGTCACTGATCCAATGGGCAAGATGCGCCTATGATATGTTGACACGTGGACCGGCCCAAAAGTGGCCCATAAAGTTTAAATGGGTTGGACAACTAAAGGCCTGCAAGATTTTGCGGATCATAATGGGCCGGCCCAGCTAAAGGCCCACGAGATTTTGTGGGCCATAATGGGCTGGCCCAGCTAAAGACCCACAAGATTTTGCGGGCCATAATGGGCCGGACCAGGTAAAGGCCCACAAGATTTTTGCGGGTCATAATGGGCCAGCCCAGGTGAAGGCCCACAAGATTTTTGTGGACCATAATGGGACGGCCCAGCTAAAGGCCCACGAGATTTCACCGACATTAATGGGCCGGCCCAGCTGTAGGCCCACAAGATTTTGAGGACCCTAGTAGGCTGGCCCATTAACTGGCTGCCATGTTTTGGGCCAAATGTCGACCCATATTTGATCTGGTCCATTAATGGACTGCCACGTTCCGGGCCTAACAATGGCCATATGAGATCCGTCCCGTTGAAAGCGGGAATGTATCCGGTGCACCCGCACTTGTGGTGCTACCGGTGCACCGGATGGCATAGAATGTTTTAAAAATGTGAAAAAATGTAGCATGTTAACACAGCATCAATGTATGATGTCACAAAAATTCATACAAAAATTTGAAATATTTTTTGAGCTACAAAAATGACAAATTTGACATCAGTGTGATAATGGGCCAAACCTAAAGCCCAAGTTATGTTATGTACTATTTAGTGTTGAATTTGTCATTTTTGTTTTTCAAGTTATATTTTGAATTTTAACTTGATTTTTTGTGACAACCTACAATGATGTTGTATGAGTGTGCTAAATTTATTTTAGATTTTTTGAACATTTTAAAAGCATAATGTGAGTTCGGTGCACCGGTAGCACCACAAGCTCCGGTGCACCAGATATTTTCCCCGTTAAAAGCCTACCACGTTCTGGGCCAAATTATGGCCCAGATCAGGTCCGGCCCTTTAAGAGGCTTTGGGCTAAATTATGGCCCATATCAGATTTGGCCCGTCAACTAGACGTTATGCTTTTGGGCCCACTTGCTAAAGGCCCATTTAGTAATTCGGCCTGATATTAGTTTCGGCCTGTTAAGGGCCCGTTTAACATTTCGTCCCTATATTAATTTCGGCCTGTTAAAAGCCCATCATATAGTTGGGCCTAACTACGACCCGGTTTGCATCCGGCCTGCTCATAGCCGATAATCTGATTGGGCCAAACAAGGACCGAGACAATTTTGGCCTGTTAAAAGCCCGTGATTTGATTGGCACAATCATGGGTCGGGGTCCATTTCGGGCTGCTGCCGGCCCGTGAGCTGTTCAGCACGTTTCATGCCCAACCTACTTCTCAGCCTCCTAAAAGCCCATTGAGTTTTCTTGCGAAAAGAGGGCCGACGGTTTACTCGGCCTATTAAAGGCCTGAATCTACTAGTGGGCCAGTATACATTTAGGCCTTCTAACGGACCAAGATGACGGGGCCCATGATGCGGATCATACACCATGATTGCATGACGATCCGATTATGTACCGTAATTTTATGGTTTGGCCGGTTTAATGCGAAGACATGATATATATACAGTAAAATATCTGCAGCATCATGAATAAGAAAAAACCTAGACTATACAATAAAGAAATTACGGCATATTACATCAACTGGGCATCAAAGTTCGCCACTATGATAATAAAGCACAAGCAGACAACAGATTACATACATGGGGCATCAAAGATCGCCACTAGTGCAACTAAACACGCCGACAAAATAATATACAAAACCGACAGCACTTCAATAGAGTTCAAGAAAGGTTAGCCCTACTGGGGAGCTGCAGCGCAAGTAGCTGAGCAAGCTGATGAGACTGCGCTTGTTTAACGCTTATATCATCCTCACTCTGAAAGATAAACAAGCAGACAGATGACATGTTTTGCACATAAAAGTATCAGTGCTGACAATTCATCACATTTCTTACTAACCAATAAAGTGACACAGTTTAAAATTGCATTAACACAATATGGTATTGTTCGGGTCAAGACATGGCAGGAAATGGCATTGTGAAGGAGTTGGCAGCTTCACGACACCACTCGATTACAGATCAAGAACTCATAAGTATCAATGGTTAGTGTGCTGTCAATTTATCCCATTTCAGATTGGCAAATAAAGAGACCATTTAAATAATTGTATAATGATATGACATTGTTCATAGTTAAGACATTACAGAATATGACATTGTGATGTAGTGGGTAGGTTCATCACACCACTGGATTACGGATCAAGAACAGAAGCATACATGCAGTGCAAAAGAAGATCACTTGCTCTGTATTGTTTAATTTACATGGTATGAAGAAGGAACTTGGTTGTACAACTGAAAACTTAAATTGAGAAGGACAAACTTTTGTTTATGAACTACATAATCAACTTTAAACATGCAATTTAATGTAAACACCAAAAATAAATGGCTGTTGGAGTCATGCGTAACCAAATATACACAACAAAGTTTGAAGGCTTGAGAAGGACAAACTTACATTATTGGTGAAGGCAAGCTCTATAAAGCCCTTGTCCATGCTGATGGGGGGGGGGGCAATTCAAGAAGTTTACCACAGAATCTTCTTCATAAGCATTGCCTTTATTCTACATTTTGTTAAGAGTAAATATAGATGTGACAATATAAGAAAAAATGGAGAATATTTAAGATAATATGAAGAGTGATGCTACATAACCAAGTAGCTATAAATGTAAGTACATCGATACAGGCAAAAGGTACAGCCAAGAGCAATGCAGAGCTAAACTTCTTTAGTACCATCGGTGTTATTCAACCTTATGGTAGGAGTAAATATAGATCTTATGTGTAGAAAATGAAGGGCAAAGGAAAATAAGCTGTAGAGTGATGGTACATGAACCACTACCTATCAATATAAGTACACTGATAAAGGACAACAGGTACTTACAAGAACAATGCAGAGCTAAAAAATTTCATTGGAATTGGATATATTATACACTAATGTAACCATTCATACAGATCAGATAATTTGGAGCGAACAATTGATAAGAAAGCTATCATGCATACTGATGTCACATAATGAACCAGGTATGTATGCAAGTACAGTGATACAGGACAACATGTACTAACAAGAGCAAAGCAGCGGACAACATATTTGCGATATCCTGTCGTTCTTTTCGAACCGAATTCTTTTTCGAGCATATTTCCTGCAAAAAGGATCCATAAGGCACATGCGGAAAAGTAGAAGTTCAAATTGTTATGTGATATCATAGACAGTACCTCATCCTCGAAACGAGACCAGTGCATAACAAGGTTTCTCCATTCAATGTCTTCTAAATTTAGCACAGGAGACTTCACCATAAATTTGTTTATAGACTTGCCATCGAAGTGTGATTTCCTCAGGTAACACCAATACTGTTGCAATGTGATACGTCTCTGTCGTATCTATAATTTTTGATTGTTCCATGCCAATATTCTACAACTTTCATATACTTTTGGCAACTTTTTATATTATTGTTGGGACTAACATGTTGATCCAGTGCCAGTTCCTGTCTGTTGCATGTTTTATGTTTCGCAGAATATCCATATCAAACGGAATCCAAACGGGTTAAAAACGGACGGAGCTTATTTTTGGAATATTTGAAAAATTCCGAAAGAAAAATCCACGCAAGACGGTTCCTGAGGTGGCCACGAGGCAGGGGGCGCGCCTGCCCCCTAGGCACGCCCCTGACCCTCGTGGGCCACCCGTAAGGCGGTTGATGCCCTTCTTCGGCCGCAAGAAAGCTATTTTTGGTAAAAAAATCATGGCGAAGGTTTCAGGCCAATCAGAGTTACGGATCTCCATATATATATATATATATACGAAACGGTGAAAGGGCAGCAGAAGAGAACGCAAAAACAGAGAGACAGAGAGACAGATCCAATCTCGGAGGGGCCCTCGCCCCTCCCATGCCATGGAGGCCAAGGACCAGAGGGAAACCCTTCTCCCATCTAGGGAGGAGGTCAAGGAAGAAGAAGACGAAGGGCCCCCCTCTCCCCTTCTCTTCCGGTGGCGCCAGAACGCTGTCGTGGCCATCATCATCATCATCATCATCATCATCACCGCGATCTACACCAACACCTCCGCCATCTTCACCAACATCTCCATCACCTTCCCCCCTCTATCTGCAGCGGTCCACTCTCTTGCAACCCGCTGTACCCTCTACTTTAACATGGTGCTTTATGCTTCATATTATTATCCAATGATGTGTTGCCATCCTATGATGTCTGAGTAGATTTTCGTTGTCCTATCGGTGGTTGATGAATTGCTATGATTGATTTAATTTGCTTGTGGTTATGTTGCTATCCTTTGGTGCCCATCATATGAGCGCGCATGTGGATCACACCATAGGGTTAGTTGTATGTTGATAGGACTATGTATTGGAGGGCAAGAGTGACAGAAGCTTCAACCTAGCATAGAAATTGATGCATACGGGATTGAAGGGGGACCAATATATCTTAATGCTATGGTTGGGTCTTACCTTAATGAACATTAGTAGTTGCGGATGCTTGCTAATAGTTCCAATCATAAGTGCATAGAATTCCAAGTCAGGGATGACATGCTAGCAGTGGCCTCTCCCACATAAAACTTGCTATCGGTCTAGTAAAGTAGTCAATTGCTTAAGGGGCAATTTCGCAACTCCTACCACCACTTTTCCACACTCGCTATATTTACTCTATTTCTTCTTTACTTACAACAGCCCCTACTTTTTACTTATGTAATCTTTATTATCTTGCAAACCTATCCAACAACACCTACAAAGTACTTCTAGTTTCATACTTGTTCTAGGTAAAGCGAACATCAAGTGTGCGTAGAGTTGTACCGGTGGTCGATAGAACTTGAGGTAATATTTGTTCTGCCTTTAGCTCCTCGTTGGGTTCGACACTCTTACTTATTGAAAACTATTGCGATCCCATATACTTGTGGGTTATCAAGACCTTTTTCTGGCGCCGTTGCCGGGGAGCAATAGCATGGGGTGAATATTCTCGTGTGTGCTTGTTTGCTTTATCACTAAGCAATTTTTATTTGCTGTTCTTAGTTGTTCTTTATCTTTAGTTATGGATATGGAACACGAAATACCAAAAAAAATTAGGTGTACTTGCTACTCATGGAGATGGGGAACCTCCGAAAACCCTCGATGCTGGTTATGTGAAAGAGATTATGTACTACTTTAATAATCCTGAGAAAACCCCATTCAATTATGTAATGGGAGTAACGTTGGATCAACGTGAATACTTTAGGAATTATCGCTTGACACAAAAAGGGAAACTATTATGGGATCAAATTCATATATTGAATTGGTATGCTAGGCAACTATGCTTGAGATATGATTATACTTGTTGCTCTAGGATGAAGGCTCCACACCTTTCCTTTTTATGCAAATTTAATGATAATAAAAACTTAGCTTCTTATGCTAATGGTATATATGATTACTATGATGTGGAACAAATAGAAGAATTTGTTGCTTTTATGGGTGCTTATGAAATTGAATCTATGTTTAAAGAGTTTGAAGGTTTTGATGATGATGTTTATAGGCCTGAAAGTTTATCTATCATAAAATATTGCGATGATAATTATGAATATAATTCCTATATTAATGCGCTTATTGAGAAAGCCTCCGCTATCCAAGAAGAGACTAATATTTTGCAGGAATCTATGGAAGAAGAAGTTGATGAAACAGTGAGCTCATTGGATGAAAAAGATGAGGAGGAGAGCGAAGAACAAAAGGAGGAAGAGCGGATTAGCTACCCGTGCCCACCTTCTAATGAGAGTAACTCTTCAACTCATACATTGTTTAATTTCCCTTCGTGCTTACCGAAGGATGATTGCTATGCTGATTGTTATGATCCCGTTGATTCTCTTGAAATATCCCTTTTTGATGATGCTTGCTATGCTTGTGGCCAAGATGCCAATATGAATTATGCTTATGGAGATGAACTTGCTATAGTTACTTATGTTAAAAATGAAATTGTTGCTATTGCACCCACACATGATAGTCCTATTGTCTTTTTGAATTCTCCCAACTACACTATATCGGAGAAGTTTGCCCTTATTAAGGATTATATTGATGGGTTGCCTTTTATCATTGCACATGATGATTTTGATGAATATAATATGCATGTGCTTGCTTCTCCTACTTGCAATTATTATGAGAGAGGAACTATATCTCCACCTCTCTATGTTTCCAATATGATAAAATTGCAAGAAACTGCTTATGCTATGCATTGGCCTTTACTATGTGTGCATGAATTGTTCATTTATGACATGCCGATGCATAGGAAGAGAGTTGGACTTCGTTTTTATATGATATATGTTACTTTGTGCTCACTACTAAATTACAAATCATTGTTAATTAAAATTGGCTTTGATATACCTTGGGATCCGGGTGGATCCATTACTTGAGCACTATATGCCTAGCTTAATGGCTTTAAAGAAAGCGCTACCAGGGAGACAACCCGGAAGTTTTATAGAATCATTTATTTCTGTCGAGTGCTTTCATATAGTTTAAAAACAAGAAAAATAAAGAGGGTAACCCAAAACTTTTTCAAAAAGGAAAGTGAAAGTGAGAAAGACAAGCATTGTTTAAGTGGGAGAGCTCCTTGAACTTTGTTCATGCTCACGGCAACTTTGTGAATCTTGATTATAGAAACTTTTCAACAAAAATAATTATACCCTTGTATAATTCCATTTTATTATAAACATAATGTACCAAGGTTTGCCTTTAGGATGTCTACTTTGCTTGTTGGTTTGTACGGTGCAGGACAGAAACTTTGGCTGTAGAATGCGATTTTACATTTTTAGATGGAACGTCAAATGGTTCTGATTCTTTTTGCACTGTCTTTATATACAAATTGTTTATTTTTCCTAATTTTGGCAGAATGTTTCAAGTATCATAAGTATGGTGAATGTTCAGATTGTTACAGACTGTTCTGTTTTAGACAGATTCTGTTTTTGATGCATAGTTTGCTTGTTTTGATGAAACTATCAATTTATATTAGTGGATTAAGCCATGAAAAAGTTATATTACAGTAGAAACAATGCAAAAACAAAATATTAATTGGTTTGCAATAGTACTTAGAGTAGTGATTTGCTTTATTATACTAACAGATCTTACCGAGTTTTCTGTTAAAGTTTTGTGTGGATGAAGTGTTCGATGATCAAGAAGGTCTCGATGTGAGAAGAAGGAAGAGAGGCAAGAGCTCAAGCTTGGGGATTCCCTAGGCACCCCAAGTAAATATTCAAGGAGACTCAAGCGTCTAAGCTTGGGGATGCCCCGGAAGGCATCCCCTCTTTCTTCAACAAATATCGGTATATTTTCGGATTCGTTTCGTTCATGCGACATGTGCAATCTTGGAGCGTCTTTTGCATTTAGTTTTCACTTTTATTTTATGCACCATGCTGGTATGAGATAGTCCCTGGTTGATTTATAGAATGCTCTATGCACTTCACTTATATATTTTGAGTATGGGTTTATAGAATGCTTCATGTGCTTCACTTATATCATTTGAAGTTTGGATTGCCTGTTTCTCTTTACATAGAAACCCACCATTTGTAGAATGCTCTTTTGCTTCACTTATTTTTGTTAGAGCGTGGGCATATATTTTGTAGAAAGAATTGAACTCTCATGCTTCACTTATATCCATTTAGAGAGATGACAGGAATTGGTCATTCACATGGTTAGTCATAAAATCCTACATAAACTTGTAGATCACTGAATACGATATGTTTGATTCCTTGCAATAGTTTTGAGATATAAAGATGGTGATATTAGAGTCTTGCTAGTGGGTAGTTGTGGATTAGTAGAAATACTTGTGTTGAGGTTTGTGATTCCCGTAGCATGCACGTATGGTGAACCGTTATGTAACAAAGTCGGAGCATGAGGTATTTATTGATTGTCTTCCTTATGAGTGGCGGTCGGGGACGAGCGATGGTCTTTTCCTACCAATCTATCCCCCTAGGGGCATGCATAGTAGTACTTTGCTTCGAGGGCTAATAAACTTATGCAATAAGTATGTGAGTTCTTTATGACTAATGTTGAGTCCATGGATTATACGCACTCTCACCCTTCCATCATTGCTAGCCTCTCTAGTACCGCACACTTTTCGCCGGTATCATACACCCACCATATACCTTCCTCAAAACAGCCACCATACCTACCTATTATGGCATTTCCATAGCCATTCCGAGATATATTGCCATGCAACTTTCCACCGTTCCGTTTATTAGGACACACTCCATCATTGTCATATTGCATATCCAGGTACACCGCCAGAGGCATTTGTATATAGTCATATTTTGTTCTAAGTATCGAGTTGTAATTGTTGAGTTGTAAGAAAAATAAAAGTGTGATGATCATCATTATTAGAGCATTGTCCCACTGAGGAAAGGATGATGGAGACTATGATTCCCCCACAAGTCGGGGTGAGACTCCGGACGAAAATAAATAAAAGAGGCCAAAGAAGCCCAAAAAAGAGAGAAAGAAAAGAGGCCATAAAAAAGGCCCAAATAAAAAAAATAAAAAATGAGAGAAAAAGAGAGAAGGGACAATGTTACTATCCTCTTAGCACACTTGTGCTTCAAAGTAGCACCATGATCTTCATAGTAGAGAGTCTCTCATGTTATCACTTTCATATACTAGTGGGAATCTTTCATTATAGAACTTGGCTTGTATATTCCAATGATGGGCTTCCTCAAATTGCCCTAGGTCTTCATGAGCAAGAAAGTTGGATGCACACCCACTTAGTTTCTTTTTTGAGCTTTCATATACTTATAGCTCTAGTGCAGTCGTTGCATGGCAATCCCTGCTCACTCACATTGATATCTATTGATGGGCATCTCCATAGCCCGTTGATACGCCTAGTTGATGTGAGACTATCTTCCCCTCTTTTTGTCTTCTCCACAACCACCATTCTATTCCACATATAGTGCTATATCCATGGCTCACGCTCATGTATTGCGTGAAGATTGAAAAAGTTTTGAGAATGTCAAAAGTATGAAACAATTGCTTGGCTTGTCATCGGGGTTGTGCATGATTTAAATATTTTGTGTGGTGAAGATAGATCATAGCAAGACTATATGATTTTGTAGGGATAACTTTCTTTAGCCATGTTATTTTGAGAAGACATAATTGCTTTGTTAGTATGCTTAAAGTATTATTATTTTTATGTCAATATAAACTTTTGTCTTGAATCTTTCTAATCTGAATATTCATATCACAATTAAGAAGATTTGCATTGAAATTATGCCAAGTAGCACTCCGCATAAAAAATTCTCTTTTTATCATTTACCTACTCGAGGACGAGTAGGAATTAAGCTTGGGGATGCCTGATACGTCTCCAACGTATCTATAATTTTTGATTGCTCCATGCTACTGTTTTCGACTATATTGGGCTTTATTTTCCACTTTTATATTATTTTTGGGACTAACCTATTAACCGGAGGCCCAGCCCAGAATTGCTGTTTTTTACCTATTTCAGTGTTTCGAAGAAACAGAATATCAAACGGAGTCCAAACGGAATGAAACCTTCGGGAACGTGATTTTCTCACCGAACGTGATCCAGAAGATTTGGACCCTACGCCAAGGCATTAGAGAGGCGGTCACGAGGGTGGGGGGCGCCCCCCCTAGGGCACGCCCCCTGCCTCGTGGGCCCCTCGGAGCTCCACCGACGTACTTCTTCCTCCTATATATACCTACATACCCCAAACGATCAGAACAGGAGCCATAAACCTAATTCCACCGCCGCAACTTTCTGTATCCACGAGATCCCATCTTGGGGTCTGTTCCGGAGCTCCGCCGGAGAGGGCCGTTATCACGGAGGGCTTCTACATCATCATAGCCCCTCCGATGAAGTGTGAGTAGTTTACCTCAGACCTTTGGGTCCATAGTTAGTAGCTAGATGGCTTCTTCTCTCTTTTTGGATCTTAATACAATGTTCTCCCCCTCTCTCGTGGAGATCTATTCGATGTAATCATCTTCTTTTTTGCGGTGTGTTTGTTGAGACCGATGAATTGTGGGTTTATGATCAAGTCTATCTATGAATAATATTTGAATCTTCTCTGAATTCTTTTATGTATGATTGGTTATCTTTGCAAGTCTATTCGAATTATCCGTTTGGTTTGGCCAACTAGATTGGTAGTTCTTGCTATGGGAGAAGTGCTTAGCTTTGGGTTCGATCTTGCGGTGTCCTTTCCCAGTGACAGAAGGGGCAGCAAGGCACGTATTGCATCGTTGCCATCGAGGATAACAAGATGGGGTTTATTTCATATTGCATGAATTTATCTCTCTACATCATGTCATCTTTCTTAAAGCGTTACTCTGTTTTTAACTTAATACTCTAGATGCATGCTGGATAGCGGTCGATGAGTGGAGTAATAGTAGTAGATGCAGAATTGTTTCGGTCTACTTGTCACGGACGTGATGCCTATATACATGATCATGCCTAGATATTCTCATAACTATGCTCAATTCTGTCAATTGCTCAACAGTAATTTGTTCACCCACCGTAGAATACTTATGCTCTTGAGAGAAGCCACTAGTGAAACCTATGGCCCCCAGGTCTATTCTCATCATATCAATCTCCATCACTTTAATCTTGCTTTGCTTTTTTTACTTTGCCTTTTGCTTTTCACATTTCATCTATATACCAAAAATACCAAAAATATTATATCTATCAGATCTCACTCTTGTAAGTGACCGTGAAGGGATTGACAATCCCTAATCGCGTTGGTTGCGAGTAGCTATCGTTTTGTGCAGGTACGAGGGACTTGAGCGTGGCCTCCTACTGGATTGATACCTTGGTTCTCAAAAATTGAGGGAAATACTTACGCTACTCTGTTGCATCATCCCTTCCTCTTCGGGGAAATCCAACGCAAGCTCAAGAGGTAGCACATTGCTATGCTAGATCATTGCACATCCCGGTATACCGCTGGAGGCATTCATATAGAGTCATATCTTTGTTCTAGATATCGAGTTGTAATATCGAGTTGTAAGTAAATAAAAGTGTGATGATCATCATTATCAGAGCATTGCCCCAGTGAGGAAAGGATGATGGAGACTATGATTCCCCCACAAGTCGGGATGAGACTCCGGACTTTAAAAATAAATAAAAGAGGCCAAAGAAGCCCACAAAAAAAAGAAAAAAATGAGAGAAAAGAGAGAAGGGGCAATGTTACTATCCTTTTACCACACTTGTGCTTCAAAGTAGCACCATGTTCTTCATATAGAGAGTCTCTTGAGTTATCACTTTCATATACTAGTGGGAATTTTCATTATAGAACTTGGCTTGTATATTCCGATGATGGGCTTCCTCAAACGCCCGAGGTCTTCATGAGCAAGAAAGTTGGATGCACACCCACTTAGTTTCAGTTTGAGCTTTCATACACTTATAGCTTTAGTGCATCCGTTGCATGGCAATCCCTACTCACTCACATTGACATCTATCGGTGGGCATCTCCATAGCTCGTTGATACGCCTAGTTGATGTGAGACTATCTTCTCCTTTTTGTCTTCTCCACAACCATCATTTTGTTCCACCTATAGTGCTATGTCCATGGCTCACGCTCATGTATTGCGTGAAAGTTGAAAAGGTTTGAGAACATCAAAAGTATGAAACAATTGCTTGGCTTGTCATCGGGGTTGTGCATGATGTGAATATTTTGTGTGGTGAAGATGGAGCATAGCCAGACTATTTGATTTTGTAGGGATAACTTTCTTTGGCCATGTTATTTTGAAAAGACATGATTGCTTTATTAGTAGGCTTGAAGTATTATTGTTTTTTATGTCAAATGATAGACTATAGCTTTGAATCACTCGTATTTTAATATTCATGCCATGATTAGATATGTGATCAAGATTATGCTAGGTAGCATTCCACATCAAAAATTATCTTTTTTTTTATCATTTACCTACTCGAGGACGAGCATGAATTAAGCTTGGGGATGCTGATAGGTCTTCGGCCGGTGGACTTGCTGTACTTTTTGCTGGAGTGGGATTTTTCTGTGGAACGGCTGGTGCTATGACAACTGAAATCGGCATACCTTTTGCTGGAGTGCAGGTCCTGTGTGGTGCGGCTAGTGGTGTGGCCAGTGAAGTATGGGTACAGTTTGCTGGAGTCGGTCCTACGTTTTGTGTCACTGGTTGTACAACCAATATAAGTGGGGTGATGTCTGATTTCTCCGACACAACCATGTTTTTCAAGGACTTTGCTGGTGCTCCTTCAGGTTCGACAATCACCCTCTTCCTTTTTGATGTCTGATGCACAAGAACAACATTTGAGTGGAAAAACATGGTATGATGACAGATGGAAAATGTATTGATAATGGATGGGCATGGTATCTCGACATATATGATGAGTAAACTAAGCAGATGGCGGTGCAACAAAGTAGAAGAAATGCAAGACAACATATGCAAGATACGTGAAATCAATAAAACCTTGCCAAATTAGAACAAGCACCTTGACGGGTGAACAGGACAGGCCATTTGCCTTTGACTCCTCGAGGTTAGAATAGTCATTAGGATCATATTCTGAACAAGAATCAACAGGTGGGGAGCGTATGAGTTTCATTGCATCCAGAATGGCACTCAATGCCTTGGTGCCACTTTTGTAAGTCATTGCGGTGTTTAGCTTCAAGAGTGGACTGCTGCTAGTGTGACACAAAGCAGCTACACATATCATAGTGTAGGTAGAACGGGAAAACCGTAAGCATCAGAGTAAAATCAGCAAAGTGGAACTTGCTGGAATATATGTGCTAGTATTGCCGGTACGGCTAGAAAGGCTTCAGATACCAGCTCTCTTCAACGGAAGGTGAAATACTGTTAATATCAGTGTAACTCTCAAAGGCGACACAACTCCCCGCATTTCCTTGCTATTCCTATAGGATTCAAGTGGGTAGGCCACTACAAATCCTATTCCCATGTTTACAAAATCCTACGAATCAAAGAGGCCCGAAGAGTTCAAAGTGTCCATACCAACCGACCGTATAGACCTCTACACTGCAAATGTCCCTGCTCATCTTCACTACAAGGAACATACTGTACTACTATCATACTCCCTCCGTTCCAAAATATAAGTCTTGGTAGAGATTTCCACTATGGATCACATACAGATGTATCCAGATACATTTTAGAGTGTAGATTCACTCATTTTGCTCGATATGTAGTCCATGGTGGAATCTATACAAAGACTTGTATTTAGGAACAGAGAGAGTACTTATTAAAGAAGAACGGAAGAGGAACATGCTAAAGAAGAGCAAGCAGATTTTGGATAATAAAATGTTCATTGCGCAGTTCCCACACATGATGAACCAGAGCGCATTAAGAAAGCAACTCCCTGCTGTCTCTCTATATGTGGTGCACGTGCTTTTTCGAAAGTAAAGTAGGAAGATTAGCTAACCAATTAAATGTTATCTGTTTTAGTAATATCAGCATCATATCAAACTCGTACTTGAGCAACAAGTTTGGAATTACGAGTGGCACGTTGTTTAGCTTGATGGATTCAGGAGCAGTGCTAAGTAGGTACGATGATGGTACTTAATATAAAGGCATGTCTCCATGCAAGTCGCGTGACTTTTGTCATTTGGGTCAGTCAACCATTTCAGGTGGTTGGATGAAGATCCTACGTCTCCTAACCCTTCTTCTTCCTCGTCTCTTATTCTTCCCATATAGAACATCGCACGAGCTGCCGACCGGACCACCGGCCCCACCGCATGTGTTCCTCCGCCACCCCTACCCCACCCCGCCCCCAGCCGTGTCGAGTTTTCTTCATTCGGCGAGGCCCCACCATCGCCCCCCACAACCAAAGTCTCCACCCGAGCCCCTTTGTTCGCATCGGCGAACTCCGGCAAGCTCTGAAAAATCGACTGACTCAATTTTGAAATTTAGTCTACTGTGATTTAACTAGTGTGGAATATAAAAGGGGAAAACCATAAGCATTGGGAGGATAGTGTTGAGCGTGCCATGGCAGATCTGAAGGTGCAAACCGGACAAAGGCAACTTCGCAACCAATGTTTGCTTTCAACTAGAAAGTAAGTGATGGATAAGAAATCAGAGTAAAGCAGTGGCGATCTATTTTCTTGCTGCGATAAATAAGTTGAGGAGATATGAAAGAGTACCGCCTCTAGTGCGGCGCCGTGTATGCATCTGCTGAGAATTTTACGGTGTTGCGGTAGCGATGGCTATCGGCGGCGTGGAAGCAGATCTAGGAGGGTAGACGGTGGCGAGGGGGCGTGGTGGACGAGACGGTCGTAGGAGCGGCGCTAGCAAGGTGGACAACGGCGGGGATGAAGCAAGAGGACAGGATGCAAGGATCCTGGTCCGAAGCCGTGGATGAGAGAGGTCGATCTCTTGTAATGGACGGCGGCGTCAGGGTATCAGCTCCGACATGGTGGAGGAGGATGGCGGTGGATGGGGTGGCAGACGGAGGAGGCTGGGGTGGAGAGGGTGTTTTGGCTCCCATGGAGTATGAATGGGGAAATGGAGGTGGAGAGGAAGGGGGGAACCATGTCTTCAGGGCGTGCTTGTCTCAAATGCGAGGAAATTTACAAACTTAGCCCCCGTTTCAAATTTCCTACATCACAACAATATTAGTCGGTTGTGGATAGGACGGTAATCTCGCATACACCAAATATTTCCTGATGAGAGTTTGTTTTTGGCGCCCATGGTGTATGAATCGGGGAGGGAGTCGATTTCAGCCGAGGACACACTATGTTTTGGCGCCCACCGTGTATGAATCCGGGTGAGAGGCGGTTATGTCACGTTTGAGTGAAATTACAAACTTACCCCTATCGAAACCTATAGAAATGGAGCAGATAGGCTTTGCGTGGCAGTGATAGGCAGTAGTAATTTCCATCTTGCAGATTTTGTTTCGGGCGGTTACCGCGACTTTCCCCGCTTCGTTCAAATTTTGCAGAGTGCACGTTTACCATGCCAACTCAATTCAAATCCCGTTTGTATTCTATTTTTTTCGGTCGGGATCCATTTTCGATTGGAATAAAATTCTATATACATCATTTTTTATATACTTTCAAAAGCACAACAAAGAATTCTGCTCCTTTATATGTATAATATGATTTACAAATACAATGATCTCAAAATCATAAGGTTGAATTCAAAAAATTAAACCAAAAATATGTTCTACTAAAATGTATGGATCAGTAATATCTACATATTAAATAACATAGATGCGCGTGAATTCATATGAGTATGCATGTTTGATAGATCAATTTTGGTTCGAGTATGGATTACATGTATCATCATCTCGAATTGAAATATTTGAATCCCTTTTATGTTCACTCCTTTCACGCCCAGCTCTCTCGCATGCATGCTCCTTCATGTAGCTATCACTCTCTTTTCTCCAGCTCACCCGCACACTCACTTCATGTTTCTCCTATCCTCGCAAACATGGTCTCTTGACATCTCCCTTGAGAAGTGTCACACTCTCCCTATCATTATACATTACATGGTTTTCATTATCTCTCACGTCTCTACCGTTCTCTCGTATCACTAGTTACCTAAGATTTCTTTTTCACTACAACACACACAGTCTCCACTCGTCTTTCACTTTGTCTTTCTCTCTATGGGATTCTCTCACACACCCTATATGTCTCTAGATATGAATCATACCACTAAAATTACTCTCTCTCTCCTGTAGACACAACATTTGTTGCGGTCTCCTTTTCGTCTCCATCCCAGACTGACATTATTCATTTGTTTACCGATCAGACAAATGCCCCCCCTCTCTCTCTCTCTCACACACACAACTCCTGCTTCCACTTCCCTTCCCGACTACCGTCTCTCTCTCACACACACAAAACTCTCGCTTTCGCACCCCGGCTCGTATTTCTCTCACAAACATTTATCGACTAGCCTCTAGATAGGTTTATACACCCGCACACTCGTGCTTCCACTATCGCATACATGTCTCTCTCCCGCTCCTTGTATCTATGTAGATTTTTCTTCCCTTCTTGAGACACGCCCTCTCGATCGTGTGCACACACACACACTATCGGCTCATTTTAAGCTGATACCTCTCGCACACACACTCTTTGTGTCTTTGTCACACATGCACTCCGTCCTCCTCCTCTCTCCCTCTCTCTCACACACACATGGGCTTTTTGCAACAACTAGCAAGATGCTCATGCGTTGCACGGAACATGAAGATGCATTTGTATGAGTAGTTTATCTTATGGGAGAAAAGGATGAACAAGGGAAGGCCTTATTTGCAAGTGTGCAGAGGGGTGTGGGTATATTTTTGCAAAATTGCCGTAGTTTCCTTCTTATCCGTCAGATATAGATCGGACAACCTATATTTCAGGATGTCAGGCACACGATCATCACCGACTATGCTTTTTATAAGAGTAGGGATAAAAAACAGAGTTGGTGATGATGGTGGGCCTGCCATCCTCCAATATAGGCCGTCTGATTTATATCTGACGGATAGGAATGGAACTATGGCAATTTACCCGCACTCCTCTCCACATTTGCAGATAAGGCCTTCCCTCGTTCATCCTTTTCTCCCACAAGATCTTGATGTTCTGTGCAACGCACGAGCATCTTTCTAGTAAGAGTAGAAATTAGACATATACCACTTTCTTGAATCTTGAAACCAACAACATTCCTCCCTTATCTCATCAAAACCGTCAAAGGAATATATTTGAGTGAAACATAACATTTTTTAGTGATATATGTATTTCAAAACTAGACTTTTTTTCTATCAAATTGGTGAATATGTATTAATCTACTCTGATCGTGTGGCAACGCATTGGCACATTGCTAGTAGTTATTGTAATTTTTTGGACACCAGACAAACGGTGGAGTACATATACGAAGAGAAGAGGCGCACGCATGCAGTCGGTCTCTCGCTATCTCGCACACATGCGTGTTACGTAAAGGAAACATTAACAAATAAATCCTAAAACCCTAGGTGCATGATTGCTGCATTTGCGGGTACCGGGTACGTGGTGGAGCGCACCTTTGTAGGAATAGTCAGCTCGCGTGATAATTTGATCCGTAGGAGTTGATGGTTGGGACCACAGGTGAACGACTTGGAGGCGGTGGCTCGCCAGTTGCCACAGATCAAGTAGCCATGTTTAAAATATCATTTTTTAGCGGGGTTAAGAGTTCCGATTTTCAATGGCGCGTTATAAGTACTAAGTAGTTTTTAGAACGATTGGTATGGAGCGAAAATGGAATTCATAGTACTACGCACCTCCTTGGCGTATGGTTGTATGGGTTTATGTTGCGAGATGTTGAACCTGGTAGTTCTAGGGAAAATACCATGGTTTAGATTTAGATGTTGGTTTTCAGTAATGAAAATCGGAAGGGGGAAACCCTTCTTTGATTAAAAAAACTATTACCTCTGTTCTGGTTTACTAGTCCCCATCGTGTTTTGGGTCAAAGTTTGTCCATGAATTTTACTTGTAAAATGTGAATGGAAAACGAGATTTTGTTATACGCAAAGAAAAAATGAATGGAGGGAGTGATTGCTCTGACACGTATGCGACCTCTCATAGCGCAGGCATTGAACTGGCGCGCCGGCCAAGAGGGCCCCACTCGCTGCAGGCCCGGATGAACACGCCTCCTCGCCGCATGCAACCGGCTTCAGACTGCCCCGCCTGCCTTCATTGAATCCACGCATGTGCCGGAAACACGTCCTTCCGCGAGCCGGCAGACATTTTAGAACACAAAAAATGACCAAAATATAATTAATTACGCATGGTCTTGACTTGTTGTGCTCGCACTGGTAGCAGGAACTAGAGGTTTTTCTTTATTCATAACTCTCCTCAATTTTTTTGGCTTTGAAGTGAATCATGGTCGTGGACATTATGTATGAATGTGGAGATATCTATGAACATGAGTTTGACGTGGAAGTTGAACTTGGAATGCCGGGCTTGCACGTGAACTATACGATGTCCAATGCTTCATCTATTATTGTTTGGAAAGTAATTGCTGTTATTACATGACCCAAAAAAAATTGTGCCACATCAGTAGATGCACGGACATCACAACAGGCATGCTGACTGGATAAACATTTGAAGTTATCTACTATGAAGGAAATTTTGTATTGACAACCGTTTTAGATAGCAGGAGATGCCTAGCCTGCTCTACTAGCTTATTTCTAGCTTCTTCCATCTCTTCTTTAGCATGGGTGAATAGAGCATCTGATTGCTCTTTTCACTTCTTTAGGAACTCAGCTACATTCTCAAGGACTGTTGCACGCTTTCTTTCAGCCTTTACTAGAGCCACGAGGACACGAGCAGCTGATGACTCCACCTGGCTTGTGTTTAATCCAGCATCATCTAGGAATTTGGACCTTGTGTCTAATCCAGCATCATTAGGGAACCGACACCTTGTGTGTAATCCAGCCTCATTCTGGAAACATGATCTCGAGGTTGACCATACTTCCCTCCTCGCAGGATCTGCATCCTGACATGAAGTTACTTCTTTTTTAGATCAATACTCAGAGCAACCCATATCCATTTAGTAGAAGCCAGATAAACAGAACTAGGAGAAGTGAATTCAAAAGGAAAAAAATAATATAAAAACAGACTACAAGGTGAGAACACCCACTTCCTACATCAAGCTAAAAATGAAAGCATTAGGACGATTAAGACTCTTCTTATGACACATCAAAGAACACGAGGCTTAAGAGAAACAGAAACTACAAGTATATACACATCGAAGAACACGAGGCTAAACGAAAGTAATTGAAAGGGTGTTACTCACCAAAGCTCGTTTTACAGGTTCGGTGTAGCTCCTCTTTAACTTGCCACGCTCCTTGAAGATGTCCCCAATATCCCGTGTTTGGTCTTCATTGCTCCTCTGCATGTTCGCGCTCGTGGTTTTAAAATCTCAACATGGCAAGAAAAATGGAGGCTATAACCAATTACTTTTACGGGAACAATAGCACCCAAGAAATTTGAAGGGTAGGTATGAACAAAATTGGAACTGCACATGTATTGCTAAGTGATTCAATACACACATTACCAATCAAGGAGGAGAACGATGGTCATGGCGGCCTCTGTGAGTCATGGTCGGCAACGGGAGTCAGTTCATTGTCCACGATGGTGGTGCTTCTGCACTTGGCGCCGGCTTCCGGGAAGCAGGTCCGAGACCGTGGAAGACGGTGCCGGGGAAGAGGCTCCGTGTACGACGATGACAGTGGACTGGCTCTAGTGCGGTGTACGAGGTTGACGATGAGGCAGATGTGCTGTGGTGGACGAGTGCGCTGATGTAGAAGGGGAGGAGCATGAAGGCCGCGGTGCCGTGGAGAAGTCTATTTTGTGGCGGGGATAGAAAATGGGGCGTATTCAGGTGTACTACTATGGGTGCCGGGGTGGGGTTGGCTGGGCAGGGTGAGCCTGAAGTTACGAAAACAGCCCCCTACCAACCGTCATCCGTAGGCCTGTTCCGAAGGCTATGATGGTAACTTCCCACTGCTCGAATCAGGGTCGCGGGAGATTTTCCCGCCGACCTCAAAATTTTGTGACACTGAACTCCCCGTGTGGCGTGTTGGGTGATTTGGCTAAGAAACTAGAGAGTAGTACTAGTAAACTCCTCATATTAGGTTTGATTGAAGTCAAATGTAGCGACCCGACCCGAATGGATCAAGTCTTTGTGCTTAAGTGTCATCCCTGGATCGGTATGTTAACACACACAGTACTCGAAGGATTTATAACAGAGGTAAATCACATGTATAAAGTAATGTAAATACTATTACCTCAATCCATATAGCGGAAGCAACAAGGTTGTGGATTCCCATCAACACCAACGGCAAAGTTGAGTGTAGAAATCGTAACCCTAACGTATCACTTACTCATCGTAAGATAATCCTGCAACATGAGACGTTGCAGCCACAGAGGGTCAGTACATTGAATGTACTGGCAAATTCACACCATAGAGAATGATGAATAAAGACTATCACTACATGCATATTTGGCTGGTGGAAAAGCTCTATGGTTATAAGGTTTTTGCGTAAAGCCAATTTTTCCCTACTGCAAAGGAAATAAATTTTTTTAACTATCATGGTGGTTGTTGAACATTGAGAATGGTTGACAGCATTCTCAATCCCAATTAAGTAACATCATTAAACCCAACAATATTCATTTAAAGTAACGTGATGAGATCAACAGGATAATCCAAGAACTAGATACTCAATATGTCCATAACCGGGGACTCGGCTAATCATGATTAGTTTGTACACTCTGCAGAGGTTTGCGCACTTTTCCCCACATGACTCGATCGCCTCCGTTTGTTTTCTCGCACTACATGGTGTTTGAGAAACGGATGACCGAGACATAGTCTTTCAGAAGCGCTAGCACCTTACATGTGGGGTAGACCGTACCACCTACAACCCCTACATCTGCTAGTCCACCCCGTAAGAGTTCGCACAACTTAGTCAACTATGCCAGAGCCCATAGTAGCATGTGGCTGCACACGGAAGTTTCTAGCATGAATATCTTATGATCCCTTTGAGCCTGGGTGGCGGTCCAAAATAAAACAGGCAAGTCCTGATAGACATCAGGTGCCTCAATCCACCCAGATGTGTGTTTAAGTGGCCACCTTAGATAAACCATTAAAAATTATCAACTCACATCTGTCATGGATATCACTCACCCAATCCACGTCTACTAGCATAGCATGGCATAATAAGCAAACGTAGAAGTAGCTCCCAAAGGTTTCATAATAATACAGGTAATAGGTACTACCTCATCTACTTCCCATCCCACAATTTAATTAGATCCTAATCATGCAATGTGTGAGGATTGATCTAATGCAATAAAACATGGGTTGTAGAAAAGGTATGATCAAAGTGTGAACTTGCCTGCAAGGTAGATGAAGATGATTCGTACTTAAAACTCTTGATAGATCTACTCGTCACACTCCGGTCAATCTATCGTAAGCAAACAATAGTAACCACACAATAAGTACTCATCTAAAGCACAAGTAAAACTCGAACGAGAGGACGAACCAGAAAGTTCAACTTAAGAACTCCGGTTGCAAAGAAAGAACGAACTGAACAAACGACGGAAAACAAATGGCGGAAGAAAACAACTCGGTTCTAGCAAGTTGAAACTAGGTCAAATTTTACCATAGCAAAAACTTGTTCAAGTTGATTAGACAGAATGGCGGTTTCGAGATGAAACTCCAGGCGCTTGAATCACCTGATTCCGATAAACGGGCGAGAAGATAAACTAGAACGAAGATCGGATCTGAGATCGCGATCACGGAATAAATCCGACAAAAAGAAAGAGACGAACGGTTAAACGAACGGGCATCGTTAACCGGGAATAATCGGTGATCATGTTCGTTGAGACGAACGGTCCGAATGAAGAACGAAAACCGATCTAGGGTTTTTCGGAAAAGAAACCGAAAAAGAAAACGGAAAACCGATCTAGGGTTTCGGAAAACAAACCAAAACGAAGAATCGGAGAGAAAAAACGGAAAAGAAAACCGGAATGGTTTCTTTTAAAAGAACCAAACCGCGGGGGAAGAAAAAGAGAGGCGTGGGGCTACCTCCGGCGAGGCGGGGCGAACGGTGGCGACGGCGGCGTGCTAGGGCGGCGGCGGTGCTATAGGGGCGGCGGCGGCGGGTGAGGGGCGCGGGGTGGGGCGCGGCTTGGGGAGGCGCGGGGTGGTGTGGGGCTTGGGGTTTGATTTGATGTTTTGGAGGGGGGGGGTTGGTATTTATATAGGTGAGGAAGGGGATTTACTTGGGGTAGGGGACAAGAAATAGAGTAGGAAAAGGAAAAGGAAACAAAGGAAAAAGGGCTAGCCTAGAGTCCTAGAGGGACTCGGCTAAGAGGCGAGGCGGCGGCCTGGCACCTGGCGCCTGGCGCTGGCGCACGCGCGCAGGGAGGCTGGGGCGGTGGCCGGCTGGCTGGGCCTTTGGCCCGGCTGGCCTGGCAGGAGGCTCTTTTTTTTAACTGGTTTTTCGCGCACAGAAAACAAAAGAAAAACTATCTAAACGAACTCCGAAAAATCTAAAGTAAATTTTCCCCGACTCCTAAAAATGAGTCGAACAAAATGAACTTTTCTCCGGGCCTAAAATGCAATTTTTGAAAACACGCATTTTTCCCTATCCAAGAAAAACAAACAAACACTGGAAAACGAAATTTGATCTATTTATTAAATCTTCATTTTTCCTATATTTTGGGAAAGTCATATTATTCCCTCTCTCATATTTTGATATCGGAAAAATAATTGAAGATGAAATAAATAAATCAAATGATCCTCTTTTCAAATTCGAGAAAACTCTCAAATATGAAAATAACAAAATCTCCAACTCTCTCTGAAGGTCCTTGAGTTGCGTGAAATTTCTAGGATCGACCAAAAATGCAAGAAAATAAGATATGCATGATGATCTAATGTATAACATTCCAAATTGAAAATTTGGGATGTTACAAACCTACCACCCATAAAAGGAATCTCGTCCTCGAGATTCAGAGAGGCTAGAGAGAAATAGGTTAGGTTTGGGGTCTTCTCGAAATCCATCGATCATCACACGGTGTCTAGGGTGCTACCACCCTTAGAATCATTGTTACGGTTTCATCAAAACTCATATACTCCATCCTTATTCTTGACAGTGTCATCTTCTCAGATTGTAAGGATAATTCCTTCTCTAGGCTCTTCAGGTAGTGGCATAACCTTTTACTCAATTCTTCTGTCATTTCCTCTTAGTAAGGTTATTCCGAGATTGGGTCTTCTTAGCTGACGGGTCTAGCGCCAAAACTAAACAACTATCGATATCTCATGGTGGTCAACAATGTATGGTTTCTCCTTGCAGGAAATGGGTCTTAGTTGATCCTCACCGTATAACCTACGGTTGGTACAACTGCCGTGTACAAGGGAAAAAATACTTATACCATTCTAAGGTTTAATATCACCGTCTCTCTACTATAGGTAAGTCACTCAGATTTACCATCCCATATAGCAAGGCGAATAATAAGAGTAAGTCGGTATGGTGATCAATCCATCCCGCACCCAAATCATTACCTTGTATATGCTTTAGTGAATCTCGCATTCTAACACTCGGTCATCCTCACAAGCATTGCAGAATTTCTCTTGTCGACGAACCAAGTTCGGAATAATCCATTGATTCTGCAAGCCAGACAAACATCTATCGTTCCTTCACAACTCTCAGGTTTTGCGTAAACTCCTATAAAATTGTCTGTCGACAAAGGTATATCCTCTTCCAGGGTTCTTCCTTCAGCAAGAATGTGCTTGCTTCTTGGCAGGTCCTGGGCCTGTGGGTTATGGCCCATCTCGTCACTTGAAATCCTTGAACACATCCTCGGGGCAACTAGTCATTGTTCCAACTTCCTAGTATTCTTAAATCCATCCAATTGTACTGTCTTCCTTCTGTCTATTGGCACCAAACTAGGACATGTTTACTCAGACTCATCATGGAGTTTCCATTGATCCATATTTCCAACATCATACCTCCTTTATATCCAATAGTAATTTATCTCATCATCCTCATGGGATATCCCTCATACCGAGATAAAACTTATACTTATGAAGTCCATATTCCACTTCGTGGAACATCATTATCCTTTCCGCGGTCAAGCGTCCTTACAGGGGAATATTGACCATCTCTGCATGGCACTTCTTCAACTGGGAAATGTGAAACACATCATGAACTCCTGACAGTCCTTCGGGTAACTCCAACTTGTAGGCCACTTCTCTCATACGCTCCAAAACTCGGTATGGTCTTACAAATCTCGGGGCTAACTTTACCTTAACTCCAATTCGTTTAACTCCTCGCAGAGGGAACACATGAAGACATGCTCGGTCTCCAATTTCATAGACTACCTCCTTGAGTCTACATAACTCTTCTGCCTGGACTGAGCTACCTTCAGTCTATCTCGAATCAACTTAATATTCTTTTCCGACTCCTTGATCACATTTGGTCCAACGGACGGTCTCCAACTTCATCCTACTTACTCTTAGGGTATCACACATATCGAGACAAAACTCATATTCATTTTGTCCGAAATCCACTCAGTGGAGTATGCTTATCTTTTCCAGGGGTCAACGGTTCTTACAGGGTACTACCACCCTTAAAATGCTCCAATATTTTATAGACCATATTTCTCATATCCTCAAAAATGGTCAACATCTTTCCTCATAGTGTAACTCATAAAATCCAAATCAGTACCAACACTGCTAACTTTATTGATTCTCCAATGATTACAATCTTTTGCTTTTCCATTACATGTCTCAACTCAACACCTCAATATAAAAGAAAATGTCACTACTACGACTATATTTCTTCTGTTACAAACTCAACTACTTATCACAAGTCTCCTTCTCCTTCAGACAATCTTTGGCAAAGTGCCCTGCTCCATTACAACTAAAACATATTACTTCTGACAAGTATCGAGGTTTCCTTTTTGGGCAACTGTTGAGGTAGTGCCCTGACTCCTTGCACCTATAACAGGTAATATGACTCATGTTCCTCCTGGAATCCAATCTGCTTCTCTTCCTGGACCTTTCCATTCCAATTAGGGCTTCTATTTCCTATGGGTCATACTCTACTTCCTATGTCGGGAATTCTACTAAATCCCCATTCGAACAATTTTGGGAGATGTGTCCTTCTTCTCCACATGAATAGCAAGACTTAGTGCAGGGTTTACTTGGGTCTTCTTTAGGTGTGTCCTCCATCACAGCTTCTTCTAAAATTTCCATGAGGGCTCCTTTCATTTCTTCTTTCTTCTATTGGTTGGTTCATTGTACCATGGGGTAAATGTGACACTGAGCAGGTTAGTGGGTAGTCCCTTCACACAAGAAACAAGTAATCTGCCTAGTTGGGCATTCTTCAACTGGGTGACTTCCTTCACAATAGTGCATTCATCCTTGTGTTCTTTATGGGTATGTCCTATTTCTCCATAAATCTTGCATGCACAAGGTTTCTTCATATCCTTTCCATAAGGCTTCAACTTCTGGGACACAAGTCGAGACTTTGGCAGAGTCAACTTAAATTCTCTCCAGGTGGTTACTCCTTGCCATCCATTCATGGTTTGGTATATCCTCCACCAAGTAGCAGCACCTCTTTCAAAGCACTAAAGAGCATGCTGGGTCATATCCTTTTCGACTATAGGGTTATTCTCCAAGTGATCCTCCATGTTCTGAATCCATCGGTCTGTCTCCAACTGACTCATTGGTCCCGAATATACAAGCTCATCTCCACTCATCCTCTATTGGGTCCATGGGTTTTGGGGTGAGATAAGAGAGATCAAGAGAGAGGGATGCACACAATACAAACAAAAGTTTTTGAAAAGACAGATTTTATTTGTGGCCATCGGGAAAACATCAAACAAATGACAGCTCACGAACGTCGCATCTAACGTAGGTATATAACAGGGGTTTGGTCTTCTAAAGGTCAATAAATCTTCAACGTCTCCAAACTCTTCAAGCCTTGTTCATGTCTCCAATGGCTTCTTCCGACCATACTTGTCTTTCTCAAGTTCTTTTGCCAGATCATCTCTGTTGACGCAAAGTCTATCGTGGCGTCCTTCAATATTTCTGGAGTTGCATTCCAAACTTCTAGATTTCAACATCCTTGGCATGAGCCATGGTCATACTATCCTTTAGTTCTTGACAAATCTCCGGTATCTCGAGGTTGTAGCTCCTCCATCTTGGCTACTTTCAGCTTTTGGTTCCTGAGTTCTTCACGAAATGCTTCCTTGTCTAATATGCTTTCATGGAGCTCCACCTTAAACTTCTTTATGTACTACTCCAGATCCTGGTGATACACCGGCTAAGGTTAAAACTTCATCTTACTAATAGGTGCTCCATCAGCCTTCTTCCATCAAATCCATTCTGATGACATGCATCCTTAACTCAGCATGGTGACAATAGCATAAGCGGGCGATGACATCACGGATAACCATGTTTCTGCTCTTGTCATTCCCTATGAGCTATCATTCCATAATAGATATCTCCTGCCTTAGGGTTTTCTTTGACAAAACTTCAAGTTCTAATGCTCCATGCTCTGGTCTTTCTCTGATACACCTTGATCTCGGGCATTGACAACTTCCATAATCTGTCAAGTTCCATAAGGGTAGCCTTCCTAGGTCATACAAATCTGGAAATGCTTCGTAGCCTCCGAATTCTACTAGTCCCCAGAGTCTTCAACCGTTGTAGTTTCCATTATTCAGATGCACAGTAAAATCCTCTTCATTCCGAAGCGGTCTTAGTTGTCCAATATCTTGTACTTCTTGGAGTGGTCTCATCAGTGGAATCTTCGAGTGGTCAAAAAGGGGAAAGGGGTATGGTCTAACTAAAAGGGAATATTTGAATAAGCTCAGAAGAGAAGAGAGGTAAAAGATCTTTTTGAAAGGGAAAGTTGTAGAGAAAAATCTTTGCTATGGGCTTGCCAGTTTCTAGGGTCACGTCCTACAGTCAACATGTGCTCTGATACCATCTTGTAGCGACCCGACCCGAATGGGTCAAGTCTCTGTGCTTAAGTGTCATCCCTGGATCGGTATGCTGACACACACAGTACTCGAAGGATTTATAACAGAGGTAAATCACATGTATAAGTAACGTAAATACTATTACCTCAATCCATATAGCGGAAGCAACAAGGTTGTGGATTCCCATCAACACCAACGACAAAGTTGAGTGTAGAAATCGTAACCCTAATGTATCACTTACTCGTCGTAAGATAATCCTGCAACATGAGACGTTGCAGCCCGAAACGGGTCAGTACATTGAATGTACTGGCAAATTCACACCATAGAGAATGATGAATAAAGACTATCACTACATGCATATATGGCTGGTGGAAAAGCTCTATGGTTATAAGGTTTTGCGTAAAGCCAATTTTTCCCTACTGCAAAGGAATAAATTTTATTTAACTATCATGGTGGTTGTTGAACATTGAGAATGGTTGACAGCATTCTCAATCCCAATTAAGTAACATCATTAAACCCAACAATATTCATTTAAAGTAACGTGATGAGATTCACATGATATTCAAGTACTAGATACTCAAGTTGTCCATAACCGGGGACACGGCTAATCATGATTAGTTTGTACACTCTGCAGAGGTTTGCGCACTTTTCCCCACATGACTCGATCGCCTCCGTTTGTTTTCTCGCACTACATGGTGTTTGAGAAACGGATGACCGAGACACAGTCTTTCAGAAGCGCTAGCACCTTACATGTGGGGTAGACCGTACCACCTACAACCCCTACATCTGCTAGTCCACCCCGTAAGAGTTCGCACAACTTAGTCAACTATGCCAGAGCCCATAGTAGCATGTGGCTGCACACGGAAGTTTCTAGCATGAAAGATCTTATGATCCCTTTGAGCCTGGGTGGCGGTCCAAAATAAAACAGGCAAGTCCTGATAGACATCAGGTGCCTCAATCCACCCAGATGTGTGTTTAAGTGGCCACCTTAGATAAACCATTAAAAATTATCAACTCACATCTGTCATGGATATCACTCACCCAATCCACGTCTACTAGCATAGCATGGCATAATAAGCAAACGTAGAAGTAGCTCCCAAAGGTTTCATAATAATACAGGTAATAGGTACTACCTCATCTACTTCCCATCCCACAATTTAATTAGATCCTAATCATGCAATGTGTGAGGATTGATCTAATGCAATAAAACATGGGTTGTAGAAAAGGTATGATCAAAGTGTGAACTTGCCTGCAAGGTAGATGGAGATGATTCGTACTTAAAACTCTTGATAGATCTACTCGTCACACTCCGGTCAATCTATCGTAAGCAAACAATAGTAACCACACAATAAGTACTCATCTAAAGCACAAGTAAAACTCGAACGAGAGGACGAACCAGAAAGTTCAACTTAAGAACTCCGGTTGCAAAGAAAGAACGAACCGAACAAACGACGGAAAACAAACGGCGGAAGAAAACAACTCGGTTCTAGCAAGTTGAAACTAGGTCAAATTTTACCATAGCAAAAACTTGTTCAAGTTGATTAGACGGAATGGCGGTTTCGAGATGAAACTCCAGGCGCTTGAATCACCTGATTCCGATAAACGGGCGAGAAGATAAACTAGAACGAAGATCGGATCTGAGATCGCGATCGCGGAATAAATCCGACGAAAAGAAAGAGACGAACGGTTAAACGAACGGGCGTCGTTAACCGGGAATAATCGGTGATCACGTTCGTTGAGACGAACGGTCCGAAAGAAGAACGAAAACCGATCTAGGGTTTTTCGGAAAAGAAACCGAAAAAGAAAACGGAAAACCGATCTAGGGTTTCGGAAAAGAAACCAAAACGAAGAATCGGAGAGAAAAACCGGAAAAGAAAACCGAAATGGTTTCTTTTAAAAGAACCGAACCGCGGGGGAAGAAAAAGAGAGGCGCGGGGCTACCTCCGGCGAGGCGGGGCGAACGGTGGCGACGGCGGCGCTATAGGGGCGGCGGCGGCGGGTGAGGGGCGCGGGGTGGGGCACGGCTTGGGGAGGCGCGGGGTGGTGTGGGGCTTGGGGTTTGATTTGATGTTTTGGAGGGGGGTGTTGGTATTTATATAGGTGAGGGGGGGGATTTACTTGGGGTAGGGGACAAGAAATAGAGTAGGAAAAGGAAAACGAAACAAAGGAAAAAGGGCTATCCTAGAGTCCTAGAGGGACTCGGCTAAGAGGCGAGGCGGCGGCCTGGCGCCTGGCGCCTGGCGCTGGCGCACGCGCGCAGGGAGGCTGGGGCGGTGGCCGGCTGGCTGGGCCTTTGGCCCGGCTGGCCTGGCGGGAGGCTCTTTTTTTTAACTGGTTTTTCGCGCGCAGAAAACAAAAGAAAAACTATCTAAACGAACTCCGAAAAATCTAAAGTAAATTTTCCCCGACTCCTAAAAATGAGTCGAACAAAATGAACTTTTCTCCGGGCCTAAAATGCAGTTTTGAAAACACGCATTTTTCCCTATCCAAGAAAAACAAACAAACACCGGAAAACGAAATTTGATCTATTTATTAAATCTTCATTTTTCCTATATTTTGGGAAAGTCATATTATTCCCTCTCTCATATTTTGATATCGGAAAAATAATTGAAGATGAAATAAATAAATCAAATGATCCTCTTTTCAAATTCGAGAAAACTCTCAAATATGAAAATAACGAAATCTCCAACTCTCTCCGAAGGTCCTTGAGTTGCGTGAAATTTCTAGGATCGACCAAAAATGCAAGAAAATAAGATATGCATGATGATCTAATGTATAACATTCCAAATTGAAAATTTGGGATGTTACATCAAACTTCCTAAAGTTTGACCAAGTTTATAGAAAAATATAAACATTTACCATAACAGATATGTATGATGTGAAAGTACATTCAATAATGAATCTAATGGTATTTATTTGTTATTGTATATGTTAATATTTTTTGTTATAAACTTTCTAAGAGTTTACAAAACTTGACTTTGACCAATGCTAATACGCGGACTTAAATAAAAACGGAGGGTGTACACATTTGTTTTCTTAGTATGTAGTGAATTAATCATTTGTTGAAATTGTGAAATAAATATATTAGGCTACTGACTTCGAATGTAATGGTCTAAACAATTCAATAGTTACAATCATTGTCGAATTCCAATATGTATACGAGGTCTATAGTACTTCACAACATGCTCAAACTCGCATAATCCCAGTCAAATGACAATCAAAATGCATTTCATACTTATTACTTTGTAGGATGCAACAAAACCAACAATAACTCTACATCAGCCATTATAAAAGCAACATTTTGAACATATCCCAATGTGTGAATGAAATGTGCAGAGAGAGCTTGCAAAGATGGAGCACATAGGGCAGGAAAGACTGTGTGTATGTGGACGAGAGAGTAGGATACAAACCTAACGGAACAGAGAGATGGAGATAGAGAGAGAGAAAGAGAGAGGAAGAAGTTAGGTCTGTGAGAAAGATGGAGACATGTAATATACGTGAGATGCGTGTGCATATGGATTCTGTACACGTGGAAGGAGAAGATACAACAGGTTTGATGAGAGAGCTGGAAAAACATAGACGAGAGGGGAAGGATCTTGTGGGTTGATGGATTGATAAATTTGTGCGGGGGAGAGAGGGATTGGTAATTTTGTGCGAGAGAGAGAGGGTGGGGGGGGGGGAGTCTGTCAGCCGTCGTCACATCATCCTGCTTCCAAATGGCCCCGCATTCTCTAGCGCAGTGTGGTCGCCATCTTCGATCTCCTCAATGCCCTCTTTGAAGATTGACATGTTGTGCATGCTAGGGTGTAGAGAATCACAAGCGAGAGTGGTCGCCATATAACCTTGGATGGGGATGAATTGTGTGCTCGGGGAAGGGTGTGTGCGTGTGTGTGATTGAGAGAAAACAAACCTAAGGAGAGAAATGTGTGTGTGTGTGACGGAAAGCTACATGCTAAATAGGGTATTCACGAAGAGATTGTGCGTGCGAGATAGAGAGCGATGTGCGGGCCTTGAGGTGGGCAAAGGCCGAGTGAGGGTGTCAAAATGTGCGCATTGATGCATGTGTTACATGCGATCGTGCGAGGGACGGACGGATCAAGAGAGATGGTTGTTGTGTTACGGATGCTCCTCTCTCTCTCACACACACACACAAGTAAAATAGAAGACCGTTCTCTCATGTATACACAAGTACACAACGTATCGGCATCTGTCTATGTCTCACTCATGCATGATCATTTGCACATCCACACCTCTCTATGTCTCTATCACACGCACACCGTCTCCACATTGCCCTTCCGCCACAACACACATATGGACACATACACACATTATCTCTCAGTCACACACACAAAATTAGTATTAAACAAAACTAGGGCGCACCTAAAACGTCCAAATCCAAATAAACACGAACTGGAGCTAAATTCAAATATATGGAAATATTGTAGCGTCAAGAACTTTTCCCGGAAAAAAGTTGAGTAATATTCGGGCACGACACGGTGATGCACCGTTCGATCGACCGCGTGGCCGCGGTTCACGCGCTTGCACAGGATTCCGTATCATGGCTATGGTAACTAATAAAAGCGCTGCCTAAGTCTAATGTTTACGTGTACTAGTACGGTTTTCTTTTAAGTTTGACCAACCCTATATAAAACTAAACTAAGCTCCCATACGCGCACTCATCAATATGTCGCCGCCGCCATTGCGCATGCCGACGCTTGCCTGCTCCGGCCAACAATTTCTCGCCCATCACCGCCGTGTCGCCGCCAAGCCAAAGGCTGGCCCGCTCACGTCGTCTGCAGTCCCTCCTCGCGATGCCGCCGCACTGCGAAGCACGCGAGCAGCTGGTGGAGCCGCGTCTATGCAGACAACACAGAGTTGTTGGCTTGCCCGGTGGATAAACGGCTGCAAGCCCCCAAAGAGTTCTGAAGAACTATGCGGGACCCACTAGATGTCATGTCTACTAGACCCGTATCATAGGCCTGACGGTATAGCTTCTGCCTGTTTGCACGCCATGCCGGCGCGTGGGTAACGTCATTTAATTCCTCAACCATCGCGCCTCCCACGACCTTCGCCTGACGGTATAGTTTTTGCAGTTCTTCACAAAAAATGTGTTTACCAATGCATGCATGAACACTAGTTACTCTAATCCCCCTCTCTTCTTTAATTCTTTGCCACATCAGCATGTTTGCTATTCCCGTGTGCATGATACTAGCTAAGATACCACCATTATGGCTAGCCTTAATCATCACATGCAATAATTTAGTGCACCTTGAAATATGAACATGTGTGGGGTGTGTATGTTTTTAATGACTTGAGACTATACCTAGCCCGGCATGCAAGATGAGACTTATTATCCACCGTTCCCCATACCTGCAGGAAGCCCGTTCATCTCCGAATCTTTTCCTCTCCATGTGTGGAAACAATATGCCTGCCAGACTCTCCTTCTCCCTCCGGCGGTCCCACCACTCCACCCCGTGTGGAAAAAATCTGCATGCATGACTCTCCTCCCCCCGCGCTCGTCCAATCCGTTATGACCAGCAATATTTCCACCCCTTCCCTCTCCCGTAATTTACTCCAACAAATATGCCCACGTAGCTGTTACACGCAACTTATCTTCCGGGACGCTGCTTCAGTTACTTAAATGTACGTGCATTGGGTCACTGACATATGGTCCCAACAGGGGTCTGGCCCACATGTCAGTGACGCAACTGGACCTGCAGTTAAGTCAGTGCAGCTTAGTCCATATCTTACGTAGGTGTGCCATTGCTCGCTATAAATACTGTGCCTCCCATGACATCGCTATCTCCTCCCCCTCACGTTCACGTTCATTGCTATCTCCTCCCCCTCCCTCTCATGTGGACCACCATGGCATCACCCCTCCCAAGCCCTAGGCGCCCCTCGCTGCACCGCGCGGACGGTCACGTGTCGCCGTTCCATTCCTCGCCGCCAGTAGTCGAGGAGGACACGTCGGCGTTCCTCTCCTCGCCGCGACGCGTCGAGGTGGACGCGTCGCCGTTCCGTTCCTCTCCGCCACTAGTCGAGGAGGACGCGTCGGCGTTCCGCTCCTCACCGCGACGCGTCAAGGTGGATGCGTCGGTGTTCCTAATCTCGCCAGCACGCGCGTCGGAGGACACATCGGCTCCCCGCTACGAGGAGAACGCCGCGCCACCCGCCGAGCCCCCCCAGCCTTGAGGAGCTTTGGAAAGAAATGGATGTCGCCTTGTGGGAGGCTTTGCCTCCAGCAGAGCGCGCCAAAATAGAGGCGGAGAAGAAGGCCGAGGAAGAGAAGCGCACCACGGAACAAGCTGCCTGGCAGGCCTATGTCGCGTCCGAGAGAGCCAGGCAATTGGCTCTTTGGCAGAAGGCTCGTCCAAGGGCCGTGAGGGTGGCGGAGGACGCCCGTGCCGAAGCCCTGAGTGCAGTTGGGCCCAAGCGCCTCATCTACGCTTCGCGGTACATGGACCGGGTGCATGCTTCCAGCGAGGAGGAGTACCTGTTGGCGCCGGATCACCACACCGGTGAGATCGCGCTCGCCCACCGACAAGCCGCCAATCAGCACCTCGCGAGTTGCGAGGCTGAGGAAGAGGCATTGTGTCGGCGCGCTGGGAAATGGCCGCACACCAAGGCAATCGTGGCGCGCCGCAAGCACTCCTGCGAGCGCTGTGGCTTTTAGTAGGAGTATAATTTTTGTTTCGTAAGGCGATCTCATTAGTTTTGGGACGCAAATGATAAATCCCGAACGTTTAGGAATTATTAGCATCCTTAATTAAGTATGTAAAAGGGAAAGTTTGTAAACCTTGTGTATTCATACGCATTTTGTAAGTATGTGCATATAGCACAAACTTTACTATATACTATCGCACTACACGTCTCTCTCTATTTATGCTTGCAGACTGTGCTACTCCCTCCGTCCAGGTCAATAAGTCATCTTTGGTTGTGCATCATGACCAAGAAGGACGGAAGACTTATAAACCTAGACGGAGGGAGTACTACTATTACTTATGTACGTGTAAATGCTTGTTTTAACATTACAATGCGGTTTTTGTAGAAGTAGAAAAACATCACTAGTCAAGCTTGTGAACGATTCAATGCAAAACAAATGCAAAAGTGCTTGTTTAATTGTTTACTTTTAGCTTCCTTCTATGTGGTTATTTGTCTGTCGTACTTTGTATGGAGTATCTCACTGGTCGGAAAGGCATGCAAATTCCCAAACCGCTTCCTACACCCTGTATCGAATTTTTTGCCTAACAAGTTGTGCCGTGAAATTGGAATTCCAACTTGAGTACTACTACTAGTAGGAGTATCAGGGGCCAGTTCTTTTAGGCTTCTAGACTAGTAATCCCATAACTACTACCTCCGTCCTGCTTTATTGGTTCCCATTGTAATCTGTGTCAAATTTTGATCATAAATTTAACTAATGAAATGTTATCTTTGGTCAAAATTTAGCACAAATTACAATGGTGAGGAATAAACCAGAATGGAGGTACTACAAGTAGTAGTTTAGAAGCCCAAATAAATGAGTGAGGCTCCTTAATGTTACTCTCCACTGTGACTAGTCTTATGGGAAAATCCGGGGAAGCCGCCAAAAGAACTGGCCCTAGGAGTAGTAGGTAGGGATACTAGGAGTAGTATCTAGGAATCGAGTGTGCGAGATGAACCGGAGAAAGTAAATGCTGAGAGATGAAATGCAAAAAAGACGAAGGGATGTGATGGTTGCTTGTCCGTTTATTTTACCAGGCCACTTATTACTGGGAGTGGTTGGGTTTTGTGATATGACGACTTTACTGCCGTGCCACGAGCGGGGTGAGACTCCCGTGCAGCGCCACCCTCTACACTAGTACTCGGTCGTGGTTTACTACATCGGTCGTGGTTTATCCCCCATTGAATTTGACTGAAGATTTAACTGACAAAATGTTAGTGCATGTCAACAAAAACAATATCGTTGGATTCATATTTGAACATAGTTTTCAATGATATAAATCATCATTTATCATACTATATATAATGTTAGTTCAATTTTTGGTCTTACTAATCTATAGTAAGGTGCCCTTGCGTTGTACGGAAGAGTGAAATGCATTGATCGGGGAGTTTTTTATTTTGACAAGGGATGTGGGGGGTCATCTCATGTGTAACGGGTATCGATAGGTTTCTTCGGATATTATTTCATCTCTAGAGCTCACAAACATCCGGGTGAAATAGATAAAAAAGTATCTTTTGCAAACAAAAGCGTTCAACTGTTTAACATACATCCATAACTTGTGAAGAAATAACTCTTATTGTGCTTTGCAAGAAATGATCATCAATAATTAGTTTTTGAGTATCCATTGTTATACATGTTGGCTACAGATGACATCTCACTTTCTTATAGTCAACAGTTGGCTATACTATTTAAGTATTAACCATGCCCTTATACACCTAGATGGAGGGATTAAATCAGGATGACTTGGAAGGGGGCAGCGGATATGTAAGAAATGGTTCATCATAAGTCTTTCACCAGTACTGTAGTAAAAATTCATACATGGAAGATTCTAGACTAAACCATAAATGGATACACTTTTATTCATGCGCAATACTCCAATAGAGCAAGATCATGCATGGAAGTCTCCACATGCTTAGACAGCGGATTACATTGAGCGAAGGTTAATGATCAACATTTAACTTGATAATTCAGATGTCCAGGTGAAACTCCTTGGAGTCCCCGTGCACATTGTTGGGGGTCAAATAATACTGTGCGTCTTCCATGTCCACATCGGCGGGAAGGTCCCAGCTCGGCAGAGTCCAAGTCAGCTTGATGTGGCCAGTGTCGCCGCCCACGTACCTCCGAGAGGTAGTAATAGTGAGCATGCACCCGTACATCGGCCTCGTGTCAGTGTCAGCGTCAGCGGCGTCGCCCCTGACGCACACTACAGAGATGGGGCGGCGGCATGCGCGGGCCCCACCGGTGCGCACGATCAAGAGGAAGACGTTGTCGTCCTCCTCCGAGAATAGCAGACGATGGTTGTCAGTGTCAAAACCGGCGGATCTCGGGTAGGGGGTCCCGAATTGTGCATCTAAGGCGGATGGTAACAGGAGGCAGAGGACACGATGTTTTACCCAGGTTCGGGCCCTCTTGATGGAGGTAAAACCCTATGTCCTGCTTGATTTATTCTTGATGATATGAGTATTACAAGAGTTGATCTACCATGAGATCGGAGAGGCTAAACCCTAGAAGCTAGCCTATGGTATGATTGTCTGTTGTCCTATGGACTAAAACCCTCCGGTTTATATAGACACCAGAGAGAGCTAGGGTTACACAAGGTCGGTTACAAAGGAGGAGATATCCATATCCGTACTGCCTAGCTTGCCTTCCACGCCAAGTAGAGTCCTATCCGGACACGGGACGAAGTCTTCAATCTTGTATCTTCATAGTCCAACAGTCCGACCAAAGGATATAATCCGGCTGTCCGGATACCCCCTAATCCAGGACTCCCTCAGTAGCCCCTGAACCAGGCTTTCAATGACGATGAGTCCGACACGCAGTGTTGTCTTCGGCATTCCAAGGCGGGTTCTTCTCCAATTTTCGAGTGTTCATAAGCAGTGTCCGACCTCATAAATGTTGAACCTCTTGGATTTTGTGCCCAATAAGGGCTATCTCCCACGCGTCGAATGAATGCAAGGCACCATGGTGTTTTTACATTGGCATCCCTAGCCAGATAAATAAATTGTCTATTAAAGGGATGGGGATTCTTAGATCCGTTCCATACCATCCTCCCCCCAACGAGAATCCATCAGAGCACTTTTCGGAAAGATCCATTCCAGCATGGCCGACCTCCGCACCTCCACCTCCCGCCCCCGTGGCCCTAAGCCCGGTGATTGGGAGAGGTGTTCAGTCCCACACAGTCGATTAGTCGAACTACAGACTAAGGGATTTCTCCCTCCAGCGTATATGGTGCCTGTCCGAGCCAGGCTCGCCACCTACAATGGCTGGGAGCAAGCGGAGAGCTTCCCCAGCCCCTCTTCGGGGGAGCGGGTATGCCTTGTCCCCTATCTATTGAGGGGACTCGGATTTCCAATTCACCCATTCCTCCGCGGGCTCCTGAAGTTCTACGGCCTCCAACTGCATAATTTCACCCCTGCTTCCATCTTACACATCACCGGCTATGTTGCCCTCTGCGAGCTGTTCCTGGGCTGCGAGGCCCATTTCGAGCTGTGGAAAAGGTTATTTTGCCTCGTCCCTCGCACACATAAGGGATCACTTTATCAAGTGGGCGGAGCCGAAATATGGCGCATCGCCAAAACCGGATACCTGTCCGGTACTCCGAAGAAGTCGTCCGAAGACTGGCCTTCGGAATGGTTTTATATGGAGGTCGTCCCCCTTCCAGACCCTGTTCGGCGGGGCCTCCCCGAGTTCAGGAATGCTCCTCTGAAGAAACACCGAAGTTGGCGCCCACGGAGCCCCCAGGAGGAAGACAACGGGGAAGTCCTTTACCTGATGAACCGGATTAAAGCGCTAGCTGAATCAGGATTGACAGTAATCAAGGTTATGTCAATATGCATAATGCGGGGAGTGCAACCGCTTCAATATCGAGGGCACTCCTTGTGGTGTTTTAATGGGGAAGATGACGCCACCTTTTGTGGGCGTAAGGCTCCGAACAACGCTGCCGCTTTGGCAAAAATTCTATCCAAACTGTTCAAGGGAGAGGAAGAGGAGTTCCTCCGCATCAAGCCACAGGATGGATTCTCTATGTACAACCCTCCAAGCTGGGTGAGTTATATCTCCTTACTTCCCGCATTCTTCATCGTAGGCACTCACCTTGCCATTTTTGCAGCAGGAACTGCGAAAAGCCATAAGGGAGGTCAGCAGCCCATCTCTACAACCAGAGGACTCTGACCGGGCTCTCGATCCCGGACTCGAAGAAGATCCGGTCATATTCGTGGAGCTGATAGACCAGCAGTTCTATCAACTGAGCTGTGATGACGCCATGGTGGCCATTATGGCCGACTATCCCGGACTGCTTCCTGCATCGCACGTAAGAAAAACCAAAAATCACAACTCCAAAAACTAGGATCCCCTTTTAGACACTTCACCTACCATATACATATGGTGTTTTTACAGGGAAGGCATTCGGGACGCCCTGCCGAACCCGCAGCAACTCGCCAACAGGAGGCACCGAGGCCAGGCAGGCCAAAAAGGAAGGCGGTCAGGACGGAGACGCCGGCGCAAAGGTATAACAGGAACCCCGCTCCGTGGTTGTCGTCTTTCATGAAATGTAATGACGCCCGTGTTTCTTTAACAGAAAAAATGCTCGCTGGAATATGTCCGGTGATGCTGCAGATCACGCTTCTACCAGTCGGGCTCCAGGGCCGGACATAGAGGCGGAAGCCGATATGGAGTGGACGCTGGATAATCCCCCTACAGAGGATGCAGATAGATTATCCGGCACAAATTCAGAAGTGGAAAGCGCCATGAATCATAGGCGCCTCCGGTCCGTACTCCGCGACGCTTGTTTCTCACCAGAGGCATTTGATGCCTTCAATTCTGGAGAGGCGTACCTCCGTGCTGCTCAAGATGGTCTAGCCAGAGCCATGGATCAGTATGTAAAGGATGTATGGGTAAGTAAATCTGACGATTATATGTATCAGTAGCCCCTGAGACTTGAAACGGTTAGCAGAACTGATTTAAGGATCATCTTTATTGTGCAGGTTCTTACAGAGAAGAATACTCGGCTGTCACAGGAGCTGGAAGAATGCAAGACCCAACTGTGGGCCGCTGTTGCCGCATTGAAGGAACCAAAAAAGTCCCCCGCTAGTAACATTTACTTTAAAGAATGTTGGTTACCATATAGTGTGCGGTGTGGCTGCAGATCTAACAATAGATGTTGCAGATGAATCCGGAGAAAATCCGGAGGACCAACATGTCGTGCGATAGCTAAAGGCTGGCGAACGCGTGCTGACTGAGGTCAGGTGGGAGAAAAATAATCTCCAAGATGCCAATACCAAGCTGAGCATGGAACTGAAAGATGTTTGAGCCCGGCTTGCAGACTCCGAGAAGGAGAATAAGCTGCTTCGACGCGGCATTTTTAGTAAGTGCTTGAACGAATCCTTTTGAAGGAGTTTGGCGAAGAAACTGGCTAACAGCGTTATGTCTGTAGGTATGCTGACGAGTTGTCCCACGGAGGAAATGCCCGGGTCTGTGGGTGATCTTCTATCCTAGCTCTCACAACTGCACGAAAAAGTTCGGCAGGTGATGCAAGGTGTTGCCTAGGCCTTGTGGCCATCCGTCTCCCTGCCAGAAGGCATTGCAGAGCTTACAGAGAAGCTCAAGGGAGCACGGCGGCGCTTCCGATTATGGAAGTTATCGGCCTGCCGTGAAGGTGCCAGGGAAGCCTGGGCCATGGTGAAGACGCGGTATACCAAGGCTGACCCAAATCACATGGCCGAGGCCAGACCTATGGGGCCCGAT
This sequence comes from Triticum aestivum, assembly GCF_018294505.1. NCBI lineage: Eukaryota > Viridiplantae > Streptophyta > Magnoliopsida > Poales > Poaceae > Triticum > Triticum aestivum. The sequence goes on from NC_057803.1 coordinate 484,691,175, forward strand.
GGAAAAGAGATCCCCGTTAGCTTAGTTTGTTGGCAAGTAGAATTAGCCACAAAGTATTCCCAATAGGATTGTAGGCTAGACCGCCTGTTGGATGGTATAGAAGAGGAATTTAGTCAGTCTGCATGACTATGTAATTAAAGTGACATGTATAATGCCTTCTAGCCGGATTGTAGATCATTTGTCATGGCGGACCTTTTCACTTCAACCTCGGGACCCGATAGTTCGGAGTGTATCTGAATACCCGCTCAGTTATATAAGAACTGGGGTATGCATGGAGACCAGGCGTAGGGGTCATTAGTGCTTGAACAGACAAGTGCCCAACTAGTTATGTTATATTACATGGGTAGTAAGAAACATCTTCCAGGGAGAATAGTTCCGTTAAGGGTTCGTTTCCCTGGGTACGCATGCCCTAAAGTGCATGTCCGGACTGCGATAGGAAGCGCGGGAAAAAACATCTGGGGGCATATATGGAAAATAAATAAAAATCATCTTTTGTTCACCGACCGAATATTCCCTTAAGAATGCTAGCTTTCGGCTTCACCCAGTCTGGGGTACACATCCGGCTGACCTGGCAGTAACAATCGCAGAGGTGCTCCCCTTATGCCCTAGCCGAATTAACGGGAACGTAGGGCATAAATACAAGAGACAGACAACCCAGCTTGGCCAAAACTTAAGTCATATCGATGCATATAATGGCGACAAAAGGTACATGCGGAAGTATAACACATGTGCGGGGCATGAGGCCCAGATAAATAATTAAGCTTATGTGAAAGAAGCCCCCAGGTATGATGAGTGCGGCTAGCGCATCTATAATGTGCAAGTGAGGCACAAGTTGGCCCTTGAAGGCCTAGAGAAAGGATAAAAGAAAGAAAGAAAAACAAGACAGATAATGTATATGCAAAAAATGGACAGAGGAAGGAGACGAACATAGAGTCCGGCGCTAGGCGTAGAATCTTCGGAGCCTGGCTGCGTTCCATGGGTTCGGCTCAAGTCGATTATTCGATGCATCCTGCAGACAGTACGCTCCCCCAGTCAGAACTTGGTCAATAATGAAGGGACCTTCCCATTTGGGCTCGAGCTTGTTCTTTTTCTTATCCGGTAGGCGTAGAACTAGTTCGCCAACGTTATAAGTTTTGGCCCGTACTTCTCTGCTTTGGTATTTGCGAGCCTGTTGCTGATAAAATGCGGAACGGGCTTTTGCCACGTCGCGCTCCTCCTCGAGGGTGTCCAGACTGTCCTGCCGATCGAGCTCGGCTTCTCTTTCTTCGTACATGTGCACTCGAGGTGAGTCATGAATTATGTCACAGGGCAAGACTGCCTCTGCGCCGTACACCATAAATAAGGGTGTATATCTGGTACTACGATTCGACATGGTCCGCAGCCCCCAGAGTACGGAGTCGAGCTCCTCTACCCAGTGCGTGTTAGACTCTGTTAAGGACCACACTAATCTGTGTTTAATGCCGCTCCTTATAAGACCGTTTGCTCACTCAACCTGGCCATTGGGTTGAGGGTTATAGACTGAAGCATAATCGAGCTTGATGCCCATTTTGCTGCACCAGAGTTTTACCTCATTGGCCGTGAAGTTCGTGCCATTGTCAGTGATGATGCTGTGGGGGACACCATAACAGTGTACGACCCCGGATATGAAGTCTATCACCGGTCCGGATTCGGCTTGTTTTAACATGTTTGGCCTCTATCCATTTGGTGAATTTATCCACCATGACCAGTAAGTATTTTTTCTTGTGGGTTCCCGCTTTAAGGGGTCCAACCATGTCAAACCCCCAGACCACGAAGGGCCATGTAATGGGGATTGTTTGGAGGGCGGTGGTTGGCATGTGGCTTTGATTTGCAAAGAGCTGGCAACCGGCGCAACGTTGGACCAAGTCCTGTGTATCTTCCCAGGCCGTTGGCCAATAGAATCCTGTACGGAAGGCCTTGCTTACAAGAGCCCGGGCTGCAGCATGGTGACCGCCGAGTCTGGCGTGAATTTCTGCCAAAAGGTTCCGCCCTTCCTCTTCGGAGATGCACCTTTGAAGGACTCCGGTAGTGCTTTTTTTGTACAATTCTCCCTCATGGACCCTGTAGGCCTTGGATCGCCGAACTATGCAGCGTGCCTCATTTTGGTCCTCCGGAAGTTCCTGTCTAGTTAGGTAGGCCAGAAATGGTTCTGCCCACGGGGCAATGATGGCCATTATGACGTGGGCTGAAGGTGTTATTTTGGTGGCGGAGCCTCCAATTGTGTCAGAGTGTTCGGTATCGGGTATTTTGGCTGGGTCTGAACTGTTGTTACCGGTGTCCCCTTCGCATACTACGGATGGCTTGAGCAGCCTCTCCAAAAATATGTTGGGGGGGACCGCATCGCGTTTTGCGCCGATGCGGGCGAGGATATCCGCCGCCTGATTGTTTTCCCGAGCCACATGGTGAAATTCGAGCCCCTCGAACCGAGCTGACATTTTTAGGACGGCGTTTTGATAGGCCACCATTTTCGGATCCTTGGCGTCAAAGTCTCCATTTATTTGGGATATTGCGAGGTTTGAATCCCCACGCACCTCCAAGCGTTGAATGCCCATGGAGACTGCCATCCGAAGACCATGCAACAGAGCTTCGTATTCGGCTGCGTTGTTGGAGTCTGTATACAATATTTGCAGTACGTACTGAATGGTATCTCCGGTTGGGGATGCCAGGATGATGCCAGCCCCTAGACCAGCCAGCATTCTAGAACGGTCGAAGTGCATGATCCAATTGGAGTATGCACCGTACTCTTTAGGGAGTTCGTCCTCGGTCCATTCGGTGACAAAGTCGGCCAATACTTGTGACTTAATGGCTCACCGAGGCTTGTATGTATGTCTAACGGGAGGAGCTCAATGGCCCATTTGGCAATCTGGCCCGTAGCGTCGCGGTTGCTTATGAGACCATTAAGTGGCACTTCCGAGGCTACTGTAATCGAACACTCTTGAAAGTAGTGTCGCAGCTTCCGGGATGCCATAAATACCGCATAGGCTATCTTTTGATAATGTGGGTACCGTGATTTGCATGGAGTGAGGATAGTGGATACATAGTATACCGGCTTTTGAAGAGGGAATTTGTGTCCGTCCGCTTCTCGTTCGATGATGAGCATTGTGCTTACAACTTGATGAGTTGCTGCAATGTATAGTAGCATGGGTTCGCCGATGTTTGGTGCTGCCAGGATTGGGTTTGTTGCCAGTATGGCTTTTATTTCTTCCAATTCGGCTGTGTCAGCGTCCGTCCACTCGAAGTGTTCGATGCACCGAAGGAGGCGATAAAGGGGTAATGCCGTTTCTCCTAAACGGGAGATAAAGCGGCTTAGAGCCGCCACACATCCAGTTAACTTCTAGATTTGTTTGAGGTCTTTTGGGGTAGCCAACTGTGACAAAGATCGAATTTTGGCCAGATTAGCCTCAATACCTCTACTGGAGACAATGAAACCCAGGAGCTTTCCGGCTGGTACGCCGAAAACGCATTTTTCCGGATTGAGCTTGATGTCATATGTTCGGAGGTTGTTGAACGTGAGCCTCAAGTCGTCTATCAGAGAGTCGAGGTGTTTGGTTTTGACGACCACATCATCTACGTATGCCTCTACCATTTTGCCAATTTGTTTCTCTAGACATGTCTGAATCATGCGCTGATATGTTGCGTCGGTGTTTTTGAGCCCAAAAGGCATTGTGTTGAAACAAAAGGGACTGTATGGTGTGATGAACGCAGTTGCGGCTTGGTCGGACTCTGCCATCTTGATTTGGTGTTAACCGGAGTATGCGTTGAGGAAACACAATGACTCGTGTCCTGCGGTAGCATCAATAATTTTATCAATGCGGGGAGGGGGAAGGGATCCTTTGGGCAAGCTTTGTTGAGGTCCTTGAAATCGACACAAAGGCACCAGGATTTATCCTTCTTTGGTACCATCACCAGGTTTGCTAGCCAGTACGGGTGTTTTATTTCTCTAATGAATTCGGCCTCCAATAACTTGGCTAGCTCCTCTCCCATGGCCCGTCTCTTAGGTTCAGAGAAACGCCGAAGAGCCTGCTTGACCGGCTTGAATCCCTTTAGGATATTGAGGCTATGCTCGGCCAGCCTGCGTGGGATTCTTGGCATGTCTGAGGGATGCCTGGCGAATATGTCCCAATTCTCGCGCAGGAACTCTCGTAGTGCGGCGTCCACGGCGGGGTTTAACTGTGCCCCGATGGAGGCTGTTTTTGTAGGGTCCGTTGGGTGGACTTGGAATTTAACTATTTCATCCGCTGGTTTAAAAGAGGTGGACTTGGTCTCTTGTCGAGTATCACGTCGTCCCTGTCCACTCTGGAGCGTAGCGTGGTTTTCCTCGGCCGAGAGGGCTTCGGATAATGCCTCGAGGGCCAGTGCGGCTGTTTTGTTTTCGGCGCGGAGTGCTGTGTCCGGATCACTGGCGAGAGTGATGATTCCATTGGGCCCGGGCATTTTGAGCTTCATGTACCCGTAATGGGGTATGGCTTGGAAGATTGTGAATGCCTCCCGTCCTAAAAGAGCGTGATATCCACTGCTGAACGGGGCCACTTGGAATGTAATTTCTTCGGACCTGTAGTTCTCCGGCATGCCGAATACCACATCTAGTGTGATTTTCCTAGCGCAGCGTGCTTCCCGACAGGGGATGATTCCTCTAAAGGTTGTGCTACTTTGCTCAATGTGGTTCCAGTCTATTTCCATGTTTTGAAGAGTTTCCTCATAGATGAGGTTTAATCCACTGCCGCCATCCATGAGTACTTTGGTGAGTCGAAAGCCGTCCACGATTGGGCTAAGGACCAGTGCAGCTGGTGCTCGGGCTGTTTGGAATTTAGGTTCATCACTGGCATTGAAGGTGATAGACGTGTCGCTCCATGGATTTATCGCTGCCACATGGCAGATTTCGGCAATGCTGCGGAGTGTTCGCTTGCGCCTATTATTTGATGCGAAGGTCTCAAAGACTGTTAATACCGTATTGTTATCCGTGGGATGGTGCTCTGCGGCATCTGGGATGAGAAGATCCTCACCGCTTTTGGACACCTGCCGGAGTATCCAACATGCTCTAAGGCTGTGTGTTGGTATGGTATCCGCCGTACTATCAATTTTGCAGGGGCCGTTAAGCCATCCCTCCAATACGGTTCCATGCCTTGTATAGGGTTTTTGTTTCTTGGCCACTAGCTCGGGTGTCTTATGATAGTGCACCCTTTTACTTCGGACTGGGTGTATATTCGGAGCCGGATTATCCCAAAATTTTGTTTCGGTTTTCCAAGCGCTTTCCATCGCACAGTACTTTTGTACTATGGACGCCAAGTCAGCGAAGCGTGATATATCATGGCGACTTAAGGCGTTAAGGATTCCCTTGTCCTGCAATTATTGCAGAAAAGTGAGATTGCATCTTCCTCGCAACAGTCCTTAACCTTGTTCATCACAAGGAGGAATCTGGCCCAATAATGATGTACTATGTCATGGGGCTCTTGCGTGATGTGGGAAAGATCGTTTATGTCTAGGTGGGTGGGTGGATTTGAGTCCGGACCCCTACCCGATCTGAGACCCAGGGGCCGAGGGGTTTCCGATCTTGGAAGTTCGGATGCCGGTATGTTGCCCGATGAGTCTGGCCCGCTGCCTGACTCTAGGTTCAGGGTTTGGGTGATGTCCTCCCGTGAACGGGTATCCGGCTCGGAGAGCTCCGGTATTCGGACATAGTTATTCCTCAAGGTAGAGGAAGAATCGCCGCATTGTTCCTCCACCACCGCAACATGATGGGTGACCGGTGGAGAGTTAGTCTCCCTTCGATTGGGTTTAAGCCCAATCCGATCGTAGTCCATAGTGACTCCCAAGGCGGCAATGCGATCCAGGAGTTCGTTTAGGGAGGAGAGCTCCATTGGATCTATCTACTCGGCGAATTCTGAGCCGGCGTGGAGGCTGTTTTCGATAACCCGAGAAGTCATCGTCGGTGCAGCAGCCGAACAGGTGGTCATGACGAAACTGCCTAGCCGGAGAGTTTGGCCGACAGCCAGGGCTCCCCTGGTGGTAATGTTGTTTTTAACAATGAGATGAGGCATCCTTCCTTATTGCGACGTCATAGAGGAACTCTCAATGAAATCACTAATGTCGGTGTCAAAACCGGCGGATCTCGGGTAGGGGGTCCCGAACTGTGCGTCTAAGGCAAATGGTAACAGGAGGCAGGGGACACAATGTTTTACCCAGGTTCGGGCCCTCTTGATGGAGGTAAAACCCTATGTCCTGCTTGATTTATTCTTGATGATATGAGTATTACAAGAGTTGATCTACCACGAGATCGGAGAGGCTAAACCCTAGAAGCTAGCCTATGGTATGATTGTCTGTTGTCCTACGGACTAAAACCCTCCGGTTTATATAGACACCGGAGAGAGCTAGGGTTACACAAGGTCGGTTACAAAGGAGGAGATATCCATATCCGTACTGCCTAGCTTGCCTTCCAGCCAAGTAGAGTCCTATCCGGACACGGGACGAAGTCTTCAATCTTGTATCTTCATAGTCCAACAGTCCGGCCAAAGGATATAATCCGGCCGTCTGGATACCCCCTAATCCAGGACTCCCTCAACGGTGATCATCCAGCGACTCCGGCACGGTGAACAGGTAGCACGTCTCATACTTGACGTTCTTCGCCAAGGGCCAGTAGTGATCGTCGCACGCCTACGTCAGGTGATGCACGATGTCCACCGGCGAGCCCCAAAACGGCACCAGGCACTCATAGCAGTAGACGAAGGGCTCCTTGGAGGCATCGACCAGGCCGTCCATGAAATGGGGGTGGCTATAGGGGACGTTCCACCAGTTGAATATATGAGCAAGTTACTACGAGATTTAGTCCGAATAAGCACAAAATAAATCATGACGACTATAATAGAGATTAAACTAATCATGCGGACTAGCATAGTAGATGAACATATCGAATCTAGGAGACAGACTAGAAACATGAATTCTACCACGATTTCGAACAGGAAGGACAGAAACACATACGGTGCAACGGGAGCAGCACCATTGGCATTGAGGTTGTCGCCCATGTCGTTGAGGAAGAGGTTGCCGAGGTCGGGGAAGAAGTCGTTGCTGCTAGCAGTCGCGAGAGTGCGTTCCCCAAATTTCACCAGCGCCCGCCGAATGGAGCGCAGGAGGGAGTGGTTGTAGGGGACATTGCGGTCGCCGAATGGAGCGCAGGAGTAGCCCACGAAGGAGTAGATGGTGCTCCTCCCTAGTCTCTATTCTTATCTCTATCTCTACTACTCTTCTTTGTTTTTTTATCTATACTATACTACTATACGGTGTACCAATTTTGAAAATTTGAAACATGGGCCTAAGAAGTAATTTCAGCCATCGATAGGGTCAATCCTATGGTTCAGAATGGACGGATTCGCGTCTACAGTATCCACCATGCAGCTGGTTGTTCATTCTAGAGAAATCTAGGCCCACCCGAATTGTTTATTGCAGGACGTCGCGTTTGTGCACTGCAAGGTTGGGCCACGTAGATAGAAGGACAATGTCCGGCCATGGACTGATGGACTTGCATCGCAGCAAACTGCAGTCACGCCAGACTTTCGGTCATGTACTCCCATCTCCATCCTTCTCCTGGAGCGTACCAAAGTACTGGTAGCTTTTCATGTGTCCCAAGGCATCACATGATTTTATATAGCCTAACTTTGCATCCTGTCCATCCATGAAATAGCATTAGGGAATACTACATGTATATGATAGTACAATGGTTAAGTCATCTATCACACTGCACAAATACATGAGATGGACAAAAAATTATATTACCAAGTTTTGCAACCATGAAAATATTTTTATTCGAAGAAAAAATGTGACTAGGACATTTTGATTAGTGAAATTAGGATAGTTGTCATGATAACTTTACATACCAACATAGCAGAATTGTTGATTTGTTAGACTTTTCAAGGACTTCTTTTTTAAAGAAAAAATCAGACTGGGAGATATGTTTTCACGAATTGAACTTTGCACGTGCTATGCACGTACCCGCATACTAGTAATAATATACTAGTTGTAGTTGTCAAATCGAATAGTACTGCGCCGTCCACTGCACGCCCAGCTGACCACGCCTCCTCGCCTCCATCAAACCCCTCCGTTAAACCCGCATGCAAACCGAGAAACCTACTCCGGCCTGTGGGAGGAAATTTGCCGATTGCCGTTGGAGAATAATAGTCACGTCCAATCCATTTGAGTTAATTGCGTGTATGATTCTCCCTCTATAAAAAGTTAATTGCATCCTTAATCTTATATTCTAAGTACTCTGTGGGTTCCACTGTCAGTACAATGTACATGACTTGTAGGCTGGCTACAGATTCGTACAAAAAGTTAAAAAAGAAACAAATCCATCCTTAATCATGTATTCTAAGTACTCTATGGGTTCCACTGCCAGTACAATAGCGAAAGAAGTATAGTATATATTAAAAAATATATAAAAATCTAAAGTTTAGGACAGAATTCGAACTCAGGTTATCGCGCTGCGAGCATCTGGCCCGGACCAGTACACCAGGTATTGGTTGCGGAGAATGCAAGAGATAAACCTTTATAACAGTTAGCCCGTCCGTTGCAATGGATCCAAAGTAGAATAATACATATTCACAAATTTGAAAGAAAATAGTTTACTTTTGATATACATATCACTAAAAATATCTTATGTTTCACTCCAAACAGTTTATTTTTGATATAACAATGATTGGACCAGTACTGTGATCACTCAAGCAAGTTGTCTGACTTTGATATGACCCTACGCTGCTGGTATGTGTCTCGTAAGCCAAGCGACGTGCTATAGTCATCATCACCTGTCCACTTTTCGCAACACATATTCACTTCTCCGTCTTTGTCAGCTCTTCCATCCCTGCTAAGGTGCCTCCCCCCTCATCCAATCTTCCATCCCCGCTAAGGCGCCTCCCCCCTTGTCCGAAACGCAAGCACTAACAATGGCAGAACCGAGCAGCGCCTGCTGAAAGAGTGGCTAGAATTCACTCCCCACAGAGGTAATCAAGCTCATTGTTTCGCGTGTGGACAATCTCAGTACCATGCCGCTCGCCGCGTGCTTGTCGGGGCTGTACCGTTTACTCAAAACCCTCAGGCTGGAGCTTTTTAAGCTAGATCCTTGCTTGCTGATGATGCCCGATCTTCAGAAATGGCGTGTCACGCAGCATAACGATCGTAGGGTGGCAAGCATCAACCCCCTTGACGGTGATCTGATTCTCGTCACCCTCAACTACATTAACGGTATGTACTGGGTCGACATGAACACATCTTGGATGGTGCTCGTCGATGGTCGTGGCAAATGGATGCTCGTGGAGGTTTACACCCAGCGATCGATCCCCCTTCCTTCGATTAACACTGCACTGCTTTGGCACCGCGACCCAGAATACTCGAAATCTTCCAGTAGCCAACATGATACCAAGTTTGATTTGCTCAAGGTTGTAATCTGCCAAGTGCCCACAAGATCTGCGAATTATAAAGACTTCAGGCTAATTGCGTTCTTCAACCGCGGTCTCGCCTATCTGACAGGTCACTGCGGTAAGTGAATAAATCTGCACGTCCATCGCAGGATCATACATCCTCCATGGTTCTCTGATGCCATTGAACACAAGGGCTTCATTTACACTGTCGACTCCTTCTATGGCTAGACGTATTGCTGGTCTACTCCAGTCATCGCTACAAACGGTTGTTACAACAGTATGTTACTTTCCTATGATATCATGATGGCTTGCTTATATTACTTTCAACATTTACTAAAAAAATATTCATGCTCATAACATGCTGTTCTTAAGATTGACTACATCAAGAGCCCTTTTTTATTTGACTCCAACTTTTTTGAGGGTTATTTGACTCCAACTTGATATGATGTTGTAGGCCGCCTGGTCTCCCTACCCTTCCTAATCCCATAACCTTTCAAAGAAAAGCGGCATGGAAATTGCAGGTGGTTCCTGGCTCGATCAGACGATGGCGAATGATTGATGATTGTTCGTACGTATCGAACGTGTTGTTTCGCGGAATACAATCACAATCACTGCAAGGTCTTTGAGCAGGATCCCAACTTCTCTGGGCCTTCGTGATTTTTTGACTGGAGGTTGGTAAGTAGCCTTGGTACACGCTCTCTATTTGTCAGACTGAATTATCCGATTAACCAGGAGATAACCGACGGCAAGGATCATGATGGCAGCACGGTTTCGTTCATCAGGCAAAACTGTGTGTACACAGCGTACAATGCGTCTCTGCATGCACCATACCCTGATATGTGCATCAGACTTCTACCTGCTGGCTGGAGTTTCCCCTGTCAGGCACCCATCTGGTTCAAGCCGTTAGCCAATCTCCACAGCTTAATAAATAGTAACGTCTAACTGAGCCAGTTAGTTAGATGCGTACACTTGGTGTAGTAGGATCTTTATTTAGTTTGATGCATATACTTGTTCTTTTTTGGTAGCCCTTTTGTAATGATGGCTGATGTTTGGTTTGGAAGAGAGAGTTGCGTCTTCACTCTTCTGGCCTGCTTACTGCTTCTGTTGCACCCCCATCCCTGGTTGCTGTTGTTGCTGTTTTCAATGTACAATCAGTAGTATATTTCATCTGTTGGTTGAATAAATGTGTTGTTAGAACGACAAACACAATGTTATGGAAGTCATTGCAAAGTTTGATCCTTTAGTGCCCCGTACCGTACATAGCGCATACTATTTTTTGTACAGAACACATTTTTCACTTGTTGATAACATGCAACCCACTGATGAAGGCCCAATAGAGAAGCCCATAATTAACTGGAAGGGAGGCTCTCACATGAATCCGGCCCAGGTACATGCTCATGGTCCCCTAAACATAAATAAGTAAATAAATAAATAAAGCTAAATGCTCATGCACCAGTTCTTTAAATTCACGATTTAACAGGAGGATATTATTTCCTATGATAGTGTCGTTACATTCAGTCGATATTATTCTTTGGCAAAGATAGCAACCAGTCTTCTTTCTCCCAGCATTTTCTTCCTGCAACCAGCGGACCCATGCAAATCATAGTCAACGTCGTAAATAGATCCGGTCCATTTTTACTTTTCAATAAGAATGTCCAACCCAGCCCAGCACATTGGCGACAGCACTTTATCCTCCGCCTTGATGCGCTTGCCGCGCCGCCGCCGTCCGGCCGTGTCAACATAGTTTTTTTTGAAATGGTACCTATCAACATAGTGAATCGGGAGAGGACTGTAGTTGTGAGTATGACAGTACGGATGTCGGGGCCACGGGTAGGCCAACCCGAGGCCCAGAACCTTTCAAGACATTGGGGCAGGCTGCGCCCCTCAAGACCCCAAGACGAAGAGCCGCCTTCTAAGGAGCCGACGGCAAGACGGCCGACTGAGCACTCACGGCCGAGTCCCAGGGACGACTGCAGGGATAAGCCGGCTCCTGACTGGCGACTTCTAGAGAAGCCGGCTTTGGGGAGTCGGCCTGCGACTCCAACAAACCCCATGACCTCATCAAGAGGGACGCGGCAGGGGAGTGGCTACTGTGAAGCCCACTCCCGCCCCTTACCAAGGGCAGGCATGGCCACAACACGCCGTACCCCGGAAGATCTCCGTGCGGTGTGGCATTATTGCCATACCGGCCCTAACATCAGCACCACAGGATCGAATCCTGTACCCACGACGGCTTGTCTGTACGGCCGAAAGGCAGCGGGTCCCACCAGTCAGTGAGACCCCAGGAGACGGCAAGAGGACCACCAGTCGGACCCGTCGGGAGTCGGCCTCGGGGAGTCGGCCGAGCCCTCCCCCGTGGCCCACTGTCAGGACCCCGACTCGATGTCACATCGATCTAGCTGGTAACACCTCATATCACTTTGTGGCCTCACGCACGGTATCCCCACGGGTGTCGTCTTACCTTTTCCCGGGACCGTTTGCGCCTTTTGGCTCACGTATATGATAGTGTCGCTAGCATCCATATGATAAAGAGCCCGGGCTGACATGACTAGTCGTAAACCCAAAGTGGCACAGACTTACAGGGACAGGCATCCATGACCCAGCTTCGAACGTGTCGGTCATCAGCAAGTGGGTCCGGGCTGTAGCACTGGGCTAGCAGGACTCCGGTAAACCGGGCTGTAGCGGGCTAACAGGACTCCGGTACTCAAAGCGTGACGTTTCCCCGAAGGGACAGACACAGGAACGAAGAAGGACACATGCCGGCCAGCCTAAGTGTTCCAGAGCAGTAGCAAGCTACCATGGCTCAGCGGTAACACTAGGAGACATTTCCCGGTAAGAGAGGCTACTAAAGATAAACAACTAGATAGTCAGATCCCACACATACCAAGCATTTCAACCATACACACAATATGCTCGATATGTGCAAATACAACGAAGCATCACAACATGACTCTATGACACAAGTACTTTATTTAAGGCTCAGGGAGCCATACATATCATACACAAAGGTACGGGTCTCACGACCCAACATACAAGTCATACAGTCATACAAGCCAACAGCGGAAGTACTTTGTCTGGGTACAGACAACTAGTAAAATAAAAGAGGCTTGGAAGCCTAACTATACTACGTGGTCCATCACAAGCTCAGGGTCACCACCTGGGTCCTTAGCCTACTCGTTGATGTCAACGTCTACATAGAACCCATCAGAAGGGGTTGCAGCGTCTTCTGTAAAAATGTAGATTATAGCAACATGAGTACAAAAGTACTCAGCAAGACTTACATCAGATCCTACATACATGCATAGTATCAAGAAGGGTTGGTGGAGTTATTGCAGCAAGCTAGCTTTGACTCTTGGCTAGACTATCCTACGATACTCCAACTTGAAATGTTTTGCGCACACGAGTCCACTACTCACCACTTCAATACACTACCGAGGATCCACCTCCGTCTTCCTACGGAAGAGCCATCCTCGGCACTCACACTTATCTTGAGGCTTTTAGTAGTTTTCCATTTACTTGTCTATGAACTGTATAGGCAACCAAGTAGTCCTTTACCGCGGACGCGGCTATTCGAATAGATCATGTTAACCCTGCAGGGGTGTACTTCTTCATACACGCTCTCACCACTTACCGTCGCTTACACGACATGTACTCGGCAACCTTCAAGCGGAAGCCCAACGTGGGTGTCGGCCACGACCTACCCAATCACCTAAGCCTCCAGTCCAGGTTTATCGCCTATCCAGGTTCCATCCGCAGGGAGTCCGGCCGAGGTTTCCCATACGGCCCCGAACGATGTGAACAGGGTTCCCGAGATACCTAACGGGTATTCGGTACACCGTGCCACGTACCTACCGCATCACAGCCCACCCTACGGTCAGCGCTGTCCACGGCCTCCAGTAGGCTACAAACACCAGAAACTACTTGCAACTCCTGGACGGAGAACTAGGGTGAATAAGAAGCTGAGAGGGTCCATTGGTTTCGGGCCCAATGCATGGTAGTAGCTGATTCTTAAGTCACACATACAGATCTCAGTGCTTAAGGTCGGCTTCAATGAAACAACCCACCATGTACTCCTACATGGCCTCTCATCGATACCTTTACCAAATCGTGTTCACCACACCACTCTCATTACCGACATAATCATTTCACTCTAGCCCATCACCCAGATGAACCAGACCTGACACGACTCTAAGCATAGCAGGCATAGCAAGGTAGGAACAACACATACATATGGCTCAATCAACTCCTACACATGCTAGTGGGTTTCATCTAGTTACTGTGGCAATGACAGGTCATGCAGAGGAAATGGGTTCAACTACCGTAGCACACAGCAGTTTGAATCGCGTTGTCTTAATGCAGTAAAAGAGAGCAGGAGCGAGAACATGGGATTGAATCGATATGATCAAATGGTTGGTTGCTTGCCTGATGGTTCGATGCACTGATATGGTTCTTCGTTAGGGTAATCACGGTACTCCTCGGGGACAGGTCCTGTCGCAAAGGACATCGATACACAAGCATCACCAAACAATGTGCAACAATATGATGCATGCATGAAACATGGCAATATGAGTGTGTTGGGCTAATGCAACTAAAGCCAGAAGGGTTTGAACAAATTTGAATCAAAGATTCAAATTTCAAATTCAAATATGGCCTTTTAAAGTGCTTTTCCTTGTTCTGCTTGAATCATCAATTTAACTTGTTTGATCATGCATGAAAATAGTACAGATGGATAGATTGGATTTTTCTGATCATTTTTCATATATAATTTGTCCAATTTGGAGTTACAGAATAAAAGTTATGAATTTTTGAAGTTTAATTAATATTCTGGAATTTCCTGATTTAATTTAAATCCAGAAAATCAATTACTGCGTCAGCCTGACGTCAGTGTGACGTCAGCAGGTCAACTGCGGCTGGCTGAAGTCAAACCTGACGTGTGGGGGCCACACGTCAGTGACAGGGGGGGTTAAACAGATTTAAAATAATTCTAATTACTAATTAGTGGCACTGGGGCCCACTGTCAGTGTCAGGGGGTCTGACTAACAGTAGTTAGCGCTAACCTAACCATCTGGCCGACAGGGCCCACGCGTCAGTGACCCTGGGGGGTCAAACCCCAGGTCGGTCAAGTCAAACCCCACCGGCGACATGACGCCGGCGAGAGTGCTTTTTGCCATTCCGGCGACCAAATGGACGGCGGAAGGCATCTACGTGTTGCTGAGGTTGAGCCGCGTCTATTGGTGGTGGTGGTTGGGCTCGGGGTGGCCGGAGTTGACGGCGGCGAGCTCGGCTGCGGCGGCCGGAGTTCGGGTGCGGTCGGGATCAGTGTTGCAGGGGGTTTGGGGAGGCGTTGGTGCGTTCTACGTGCTCCTGGTGATGTGTGGAGCACGATGGTGTGCTCGGTTGGGCGCTACGGCGACCGTGGCCACGACGGCGACATCGCCGGCGGCGTGGAGCTCTCGGTCAAGGTGGAGCTAGGGCCTAGAGGTCGGGAGAGACCAGGGAAGAAGGGGGAAACGCTCCGGGGGCTCACCGCGGTTGCAGTGGGCGTCGAAGCGGGCTCGGGGACGCGCCGGAGACGACGAATTTGACGGCGACGGTGGTCGGAGTCCGAAGAGGGGAACGGCGACGTGGCGGCGATGCAGGGTTTCCGGAGACCCGTGGAGCGGTGGGGAGGAAGAGGGAGTTGTGGCGGAGCTTCTGAGCTAGTCGGGGGAGCGAGGGGTGGTCGGAGACGACTGCTACGGTGAACGGTGGCGACGGTGGTGTTCGGCCGTGTGAGAGAGAGAGCGAGGGAGAGGAAGGAGAGAGCCGGGGAGAGTGAGAGAGAGCAGGGGGGATCGGGACGGGCTGCGGGCGTCGTCCACGCGGCCAGGAGGGCGTCGGCAAGCAGGAGGTGGCCGCGCGGCCGCGCGCGCGAGAGCACGCAGCAGCTTCGGGGCGAGGGGAGGAAGACGACGGGGAGCTACAGTGCTGGGCTGGGTCGGTTGCTGGCTGGGCCGCCCAGCTGGCTGGGCCGCACAGGGAAGTCTTCCCCTTTCTTTTCTGTTTTCTGTTTTTATTTAATATATCTGCAACTTTGTTGAATTAAATAAAATACCTAGGCAACTTCAAAAATCACCAAACTATTCCTGGCCCATAGTTGGATTATTTCCAACATGAAACATTTTAGTTTGGAGATATTTGAGCATTTAAATATTTTATATTATTTTAAATGCCCAAATTCAAATATTTATGATTTAATTCAAAAACCCTAGGATGGCCTAGGAAAATGCGCACCATTTTTGGCAGAGGTTCTGAACCAAGACAAAAATGATGGGCATTTTAGAAGGGCATTTCAGGTTCATTGAAAAATTATTTTAGTAGCCCTAGTTGGTTTCAGAGGGGACTGGGGGTTCTGTCATCCCCATTTCAAGTTTCTGATGAATGAGTAAACATGATGCAACACTCTAATGCATGACTAGCTAGGGTGTGACACCCACGCGCCATTAATCAAGATGTGATGGAGAGTGGCAATAGTGATCGCCCTCCAGGCGGCGGGGCTGTTGCCACGACCCAATGATCAAGCCCGCGTCATCAAAAGCGCGGCTACAGTAATCAGCAGACGGAAAGACCCGCCCATGGCGGATGCGGCCTGTCGGCTCCGTACCAGGCCAGTCGGCGGGGCCCACCAGTCGGCGGGCCCCAGCGGTCGGCAGGGAAGACAGAGGCCAGAGGCGCTGACGGCTGGGCCCGCGTCCAGCCGGATTACCATTGTACCCCTGGGAGGTAGGCCTATATAAACCCCCAGGGCACCCATGCAAAGGGTTGGAACCCATTATCTCTAGACCAGATCATATAGGAGGGAGAGAGCTAGCCTTGCCCTCTCCCACCTCCTGGAAACAGCTCAAGGAGCAACCGTGTAGACACTTTGCCATAGTGATCATGCGGAGACCCCGCAGAGCAGTAGTAGGGGTATTATCTCCCTAGAGAGCCCTGAAGCTGGGTAAGATTCACCGGCGTGCATGTCTTCGCCTCATCCCGTTTCCAGGCACCGACGATGTTCTACTCGCCCCCACCATGATAAGCCATCCTTTGGCATATGTCGCACCTAACCCCCGACATTTGGCGCCCACCGTGGGTCATGGTGCACCGCCGTCCGGAGACCTATTTTGGACGGGAACCCTTTTTCTCCCTCGCGAGCGCAGCCAGCCAAGCACGCCAGACGGGGTTTGCGCTGACGCGCTGCGCGGCGTTGAGATCGCCTGCTCAGCCAGCTGCCTGGCCAAATTTGTTGGCGAGGTTCGCCTCTCCGACGAACCTGCATCCAACGCAGGCACGGGCGGCTCCGAGAGCCTCCTCGCGGGCCTCCTCGATCAACTCCACGTTTTCGGCGAGCCTGCCGTAGACTTGGAGTCTGTAGGCTCCACCGACCCGATGCTGGTGGACTGCGACACTGCGTCGCTCGACGCGTTCCCCACCAATGTGGTGGTCTACGATGAACCTCTCCCTCGCGCGGAGAGCAATGGAAGCACATTCACCGAGGTGCTCGTCATCAGTCATGACGAGCTCCCCGGCGGAGGAGCGCACGACTCACTCGGCGCGGTGCTACAAGACCTAACTGCACCCATTCAGGAAGACGCTGACGCAGACACATTGGAGGCGCGCCGCCTTCAGCTCGTTGAAGGCGCGAAGAAGCTGGCCATCATGAGACGCTTGTCAGAAGCCTACCAGCGGGAGATGGATCGCGCCGCCGGCGGCTCACCGGCCCCGGTGGGGCCCAGCCGCCTTGGCACGGTCCAGTAGCGCGGCATAGTCATCGCCAACCTGTTTGGGGCAAGCCGCCCTGTGTACGCAACACCATCAAAGAACATCCGAGCCGCCCAGGCAGCGGCGGACGAGCTGGACAATTTCGAGGGCGAAGAATGCCGCCTCATGATGGAGCGAGTCCAGCGGCTCCTTGATGCGGCTGCCGCACAGAACGAGGCTGGCTGCCGCACGGAGGCGCCACAGCGGCAAAACGACGACCTTCGCCGAGATCAAGGCGCGACATCTCGGACACCGACTAGCGGCGCCCGAGGAAGAAGAGACAAGGATCCGGCTGTCAGCCACAGTCGGACTCGCATTACCATAGACCACGACCGAGACAGCCGCCCAACAGTAGTGGAACGACGGGACGACTGTCCGCCTCCCCCTCCTCGCAAGGAGAGGCGAGTCTCCCTGCCGCCTGTTGACCATCCGACTCTCGGCGACCGCCTTGGCTGCCGAGAGGGAGTTGGAGAGAATGACGCCCGCCACCGGATCGACCGACTTCACCGATCCCTAGCGCTGGAAGAAGAAGACGAGCTGCGTCTGCCTTGTTTCGGGCCCCGCATTCGGGATGAGCCCTTTCCTAGATGGTTCACGCTCCCAAAAGACACGCCCAAGTACACCGACTCCATGAAGCCGGAAGACTGGCTAGTCAACTACTCCACGGCTGTCAGCATAGCAAACGGCAACAAGCGTGTCGCCGTAAAGTACGTTCCGCTCATGCTCCAGGGCACGACCCGGACATGGCCGAACAGCCTGAAGCCCCGCAGCATCAACAGCTGGGTCGACTTCACCGAAGCGTTCGTCTGCAACTTCACCAGGACGTACAAGCGTCCTCCCAAGCCTCTTCAGCTCTCCTTGTGCATGCAAGGCCCTGATGAGTCGACTCGCGATTACCTCACACGTTGGGCCGAGCTTCGGAACTCCTGCGAGGGCATGCACGAGGTGCAGGCCATCGAGTACTTCACAGCCGGGTGCAGAGAAGGCACCCTCCTCAAGCACAAGCTCACCTGCGACGAGCCAGAAACCCTTGACGAGCTGCTGATCATAGCGGACAAGTACTCCACGGCCGACTCCTCCATGAAGGCGGAGATTCAAATCAGCACGACTGGCAAAGTGGCCCCTCAAGCTCCAAAAACTCCGGCCGGAGACGCCAACCGGCGACAACAGCAGGGCAACCACAAGCGCAAGGCCCCGCAGCCGGCTTCCAGCAGCCGGCAGGTCGCAACCGTTGAAGCCCAGCAGCCGGATGAGTAGCCTCCGCCCAAGCGACAGAAAGGCGGCAAGCCAAACTGGTTGCCAGCCTTCTCCTACGAGAAGACCCTGGATGGACCTTGCAAGTTCCATAGCGGCGCGAAGCCGTCGAACCACACCACCCGAAAGTGCCACTGGCTCACCAGGATCGCCAAGGGAGACGGCCTCCTGCCTCCCCCGCCTGCTGGGCAGCCGCCTCCGCCTCCGCCCCAGCAGCCAGCTGTCAGGCCAGTCGGCGCAGTACAAGATGAATACCCTAAAGAACACGGAGCCTACGTGGTGTTTACCAGTATGGCTGATAATCGACGCAGCAGGCGGCTGCAGCGACAAGAGGTGAATGCGGTAGCATCAGAGACACCAGAGTTCATGCACTGGTCCGAGAAGCCCATCAGCTGGAGCAGGGCTGACCACCCAGAGGTGATGCCAAGTCCGGGCTCCTATGCCTTGGTCTTGGACGCCACCTTTGCTACGGATAGACGAGCCACACGTTTCTCGCAGGTTCTGATAGACGGAGGCAGCATCATCAATATCCTATACAAGGACACCATGGAGAAGTTAGGAATCAAGCAAAGATAGCTTCAGAACAGCCGGACTGTGTTCCACGGCATTGTTCCTGGGCTTTCCTGCTCACCAATCGGCAAGATCCTGATGGACGTCCTCTTTGGAGACAAAGATCACTTCCGCCAAGAGTCTGTTTGGTTTGAGGTGGTGGACCTCGAGAGCCCATACCATGCGCTACTCGGCCGACCCGCCTTGGCCAAGTTCATGGCGGTCCCCCACTATGCCTACCTCAAGATGAAGATGCCCAGTTCCAGGGGAATTCTGACTATAGCCGGCGACTACCGGAAGTCGTCTGCCTGTGCGGCTGAGAGCAGTCGGCTGGCCGAGTCCCTGGTAATCGCGGCCGAGAAGCGGCTCCTTGAGCGAGTTGTGGCGATGGCCGGCAAGCGGCCTGAGGTATAGCCCAACCCAAAGGATTCGGAGGCTGAGGGTTCGTTCAAGCCGACCAAAGGAACAAAGAAGATACCCTTGGATCCGGAGCACCCAGAGAGGTACGCCGTCGTAGGTGCAAACCTCAACAGCAAATAGGAAGGCGAGCTCGTCGATTTCCTCCGTGAGAATCGGGACATCTTCGCATGGTCCCCCAAAGACATGCCAGGTGTACCGACGGAATTCGCCGAGCACAAGTTAGATGTCCGATCTGATGCAAAGCCGGTCAGGCAGCCCCTACGCCGCCTATTAGAAGAGAAGAGAAGAGTTGTCGGAGAAGAGATAGCCCGACTCCTAGCAGCCGACTTCATTATGGAAGTGTTCTTTCCAGAATGGCTAGCAAATCCGGTCCTGGTACTGAAGAAGAACAAGCAGTGGCGAATGTGTATTGACTACACGAGCCTCAACAAGGCCTGCCCAAAAGGACCCATTTGCTCTACCAAGAATCGATTAGGTGATAGACTCCTCAGCCGGATGCGAGCTGTTGAGTTTTTTGGATGAATACTTAGGATATCACCAGATCAAGCTGAACCCGGCTGACAGACTGAAGACTGCCTTCATCACACCGTTTGGAGCCTTCTGCTACCTCACCATGACGTTCGGCTTGAGGAATGTCGGCGCCACCTTTCAGCGTTGCATGTAGAAGTGCCTCCTCAAGCAGCTCGGCAGGAACGCCCACGTCTACGTAGACGACGTGGTGGTGAAGACGGAAAAGCGTGGAACGCTGCTGGAAGACCTCAAGGAGACCTTTGAGAACCTATGCCGATTCCAGATCAAGCTCAATCCCGAGAAGTGCGTATTCGAAGCACCAGCCGGCCAGCTCCTTCGCTTCCTGGTCTCTGAATGCGGCATAGAATGCAACCCAGTAAAGATCAAGGCCATTGAGAGAATGGAGGTACCCAGCTGACTGCTGGATGTGCAAAAGTTCACCGGTTGCTTGACGTCCATTAGCCGATTCATCAGTCAGCTGGGCGAGAAAGCTCTCCCCTTATACCAACTCATGAAGAAGACCACTTTTTTCGAGTGGAACCATATGGCAGACGAAGCTTTTCTCTAGTTGAAGAAGATGTTGACTACTCCGCCCGTCCTGGCGGCTCCGACTCCCAAGGAATCTATGCTCCTGTACATCGCCGCCACCAGCCGGGTGGTCAGCACGGTCATTGTAGTTGAACGCAAGGAGGAAGGCAAGGCACTACCTATCTAGAGACCGGTATATTACCTGAGCGAAGTACTGTTGACCTCCAAGCAGAACTACCCCCACTACCAGAAGATGTGCTATGGTGTAAACTTTACTGCAAAGAAATTGAAGCCTTACTTTCAAGAGCATCCAATCACGGTGGTCTGCACGGCCCCGCTTGCTGAGATCATTAGTAGCCAAGACGCTTCTGGTCGAGTGGCCAAGTGGGCCATAGAGCTGGCTCCCTACACCATCCACTACCATCCCCGCACCGCTATCAAGTCACAAGCACTAGCCGAGTTCCTCATCGACTGGGCCGAGACCTAGTACCTACCTCCAGCGCCTGACTCCACCCATTGGCGGATGCATTTCGACGGTCCAAGATGCGCACCGGCTTGGGAGCCGGCATCATCCTCACCTCTCCTAAAGGCGACAAGCTCAAATACGCACTGCAAATCCATTTTGCCGCCTCCAACAACGTCGCCGAGTACGAGGCGCTCATTCACGGGCTCTGGCTTGCCAAAGAACTTGGCATCCGCCGGATCTTGTGTTATGGCGACTCGGACTTAGTGGTCCAGCAGTCATCTGGCGACTGGGACGCGAAAGATGCAAACATGGCAAGTTACAGTTTCCTCGTGCAGCAACTCAGCGGGTATTTCGAAGGGTGCGAGTTCCTCCATGTGCCAAGAAACAACAACGACCAAGCAGACACCTTGGCACGAATCGGCTCTACCCGCTAAGTAATACCATCCGGCGTCGCCCTTCAACGCCTCCTCAAGCCGTCTGTCAAGCCTTCACCAGAATCAGACTCCATTTTTGTGCCGGCTCCTCCCGAAGACGTTGGATCCGACTCCAGAGCCCCGGCAGTCGGTACGGGGATTTTGGCAGATAGCTCCAAAGCGCCACAGTTGAGCCCGGCCCGGGGACTGCGGCGGCGGACTCGAAGACTCCAGAACTCGACCCAAGGGCCGCGCCAACCGGCCTGGGGACTTCATTAACCCAGCAAGCGGTTGTTGACTCCAACCCGCCGCCTATCAGCCCAACCGCCCTCGTCCAAGTCACAGTTCTGGCAGTCGAAGAAATAGCAACACCCTCATGGGCCCAGCCCATCCTCAAATTCCTCGTGAGCAAAGAGCTGCCAACTGATGAGACCTCAGCTCGGCAAGTACAATGCCGGGCGGCAGCCTACACCATAGTCAACAAAGAGCTGGTCAGGCGCAACGTCACTGGTGTCTACCAGCACTGCATAGAGCCAGAGCAAGGCCAAGCAATTCTCAAAGACATCCATCAAGGCGAGTGCGGCCACCATGCGGCTTCAAGAGTGCTCGTCGCAAAAGCCTTTCGACACGGTTTCTTCTGGCTGACTACCTTAGAAGAAGCCAAGGAATTGGTCCAAAAATGCAAAGGGTGCGAGAAGTTCAGCTCCAAGCCGCACCAGCCGGCTTCTGCACTCAAGAACATCCCCATTGCATGGCCTTTCGCAGTTTGGGATCTAGACATGGTGGTACCATTCAAGACAGCACGAGGTGGCCTAACTCACTTACTCGTCGCAGTAGACAAGTTCACCAAGTGGATAGAAGCAAAGCCAATCAAGAAGCTGAACGGTCCGACTGCCGTAACTTTCATCTCCGATATCACAATTCAGTACGGCATACCACACAGCATCATCACCAACAACGGCACAAATTTTTCCAAAGGCGCCTTGGCCCGTTTTTGCGCAACATAGGGCATCCGACTAGACCTAGCGTCCGTCGCCCACCCACAGTCAAACGGCCAGGTGGAGCGAGTAAACGGCCTCATCCTATCCGGCATCAAACCCCGGCTAATCGAGCCTCTAGAGCGCTCGGCTGGCTGCTGGCTCGACGAGCTACCGGCCGTCCTATGGAGTCTGCGCATGACTCCAAACAAGTCAACCGGCTTCATGCCTTTCTTCCTCGTCTACGGTGCCGAAGCCATCATCCCAACGGACATAGAGTTCGACTCCCCACGAGTCACCATGTACACCAAGGAGGAAGCAGAAGAAGGACGACAAGAAGGCGTCGATCTGCTTGAAGAGGGCCGGCTGTTGGCACTCAGCGGGTCCAGCATCTACCAGCAGAGCCTGCGCCGATACCACAGCAGGAAGGCCAAGCCAAGATCTTTCCAAGAAGGCGACCTTGTGCTCCGGCTGATCCAGCGAACAGCCGGCCAACACATGCTGTCGGCGCCTTGGGAAGGCCCTTTCATCAGCAGCAAAGTACTGGGCAATGACTCCTACTACCTGATTGCCGCTCAGAAGCCCGGAGCATGCAAGAGGGACGACTCTGGCAAGGAGACAGAGCAGCCATGGAATGCAAATCTCCTCCGAAGATTTTACAGTTGATGCAGTATGTACCACGCTACCTTTTGTATTAAAGTACCAAGACTTCGGGCCCCCCGAGACGAGGTCGGGGACTACCCTCTTTTGTTTGTATGATAAAAATTATGCCTGCTAGTATGTTACTCTTTTTTATGCCGTTTGGCACTGGGCTCGACAAGTCGGCCCGAGGACTTGCCGCCTTGCACTATGAAATGCTTCCTGCAGTCGGACAAGTAGTGTGTAAATGCCTAAACCGTCTCCTGTCAGAAGCCGCAGCTCGTAGAGCGACTGTATGGTGGGCAGAAGTAAGGTAGAATGGGCATTCGCATGAAAAATGGCTAAGGACTCAAAGCATGAAACATAGCTCAAGACGGCTTCCAGCCTTTTTTCACAAACCAACTCTCGAATAGTCGGATTGCCGCCTTCTATTCAACTTGCTCAAAAACTCTTAAAAACGGCTAAGTACTTGCCTTCCCAAAGTAGCCAAGCATTTGATCCAGCGGCAGTCCGCAGAGCGGCTGTCCGATTGGCAAGGCAGGCAACTAAGAGAAAGCGGCAAAGGAAAAAAGCCAAAAGAGCAATGAGCAAGAAAAGATAGAACTCGGATAAATATATTTACATATCATAGGCCCTTGGCCGAATCTTCGAGCAGAAGTTCAAAATACACCCCGCGGGTGGAATTGTGCGAATTAACAAGTTCTTCAAAGACTACTGAAGCAGATAAAAAAAGGGTAAAGGGGCAGCTTAGGAAGCAGCAGACGGATTTAGAGGGTCGGAGGAGGCGGCAGCGTCAGGCGTTGGGGCGGCCGACTGGCTAGTCTCGGCTTGATCGCCTCCGGCGGTAGTCGGGTCGGTCGCACGCGGCTCGTTGCTGGAGGCGCGATCGAGCTGAGGCTGGCCGTCTGCTCCATCTTCTGGTGCCTCCGTCTGGCCTCCGTCCTCCGCCTCGCCTTCCTCCTCGATGCTGGAGCCAATCACCTCCGCCGAGTCCTCGCCGTAGTCTGGGTTCATCCCAAACCACTCCGGTGGTACCTTCTCGCCGTCTTCAGACCGCTTAGGGACGAAGATGCTGGTGTTGGTGTACTCAGCGATCGCCGCAGCACGCTTGACGAGGGCGTCTTCCGTAGCTGCCAGCTCCGGCTGGGCCTCCGACCGAAGTGTGGCCAGCCGGTCTAGATCCAGCCCCGGATACCACGCCTTGACGAACTCCAAGGCCCGGCGCGCTCCAGCTCGGGCCGAAGAACCCTTCCAGGCCTCAAGACGACCAGCCGCGACCTCTGGCCAGTCGGCCGTCAGGCTGGGGGTGCGCGGAGCCTGCATGTTCGGCCACAGGGCGACAATCGCCTGGGCACTGACACGCTGAAGCCGGCGCATCATTCGGTGAGTCGGCCGAAGGCGAGCCTCGATGCTCAGGATGTGCTCGTCAAGGGTTCGGGGGGTGTTGGCGGCGATCTCTGCGCCCTCCGCCCTCCGACCTTCACAGTCAGCCTCGATGGCTTGGATGGCGGCCTGCGAGTGCCCAGGAAAGAAGTCTGCCAAGATGGAAGAAACGAAGAAGCAAGTCAAAAACCAGGAGTCGGCACAACTTATAATCGGCAGCTCGAAGAAAGAAAGTAAAGAAATTCACCATCAACGATGTCTTCAATCTCATGGAAGCCGGAGGCCAGCATCGCCTCCTTGTCAGACCAGGAGGAGCGCTCGCTCGCAAACTCGGCCAGGAGGGCGGTCTCCGTCTCTTCCGCCTCCCTCTGCGTCTTCACAAGCAGCTCCTTCTGCTCTGCCAATTGAGTGGCCAGCAGATCGCACTCCGTGGCGAGCTTGCTGCACTCCTCCCCTTTGACGCGCAATGCGGAGTTGGCTTCGCTCAGCTACTGTTGAAGAGCAGTGTTGGCTCCTGAAAACAAGGAAGAAAGAAGGCGTTAAGTCATCAATAAAGAAGAACGTCGGGGAGATCCGGCCCGACTGCTTAGCAGTCGGCCCGAATCTTGGGGACTACAGCCCGCGGGTGCGCCAGCGCGCCCCCGTAGAAAAGAAAAAGGACTTACTCCGGCTCTCCGACAAATCGGCAGTCCACTTGCCCAGGTCTTCAATGTTACGGTTGAAGGCAGTGACGCGGAGGTTGTGGTAATCCTGCGTCAAGCGTTTCAGACAAAAAGTCAATACCCAGAGTTCATCAATTGGAGTTCCGGGCCGCGTGCTCAGTAGCCAGCCCGAAACTCGGGGACTACACCCAGTAGGTGCGCTGGCGCGCCCCCACAGAGAGGAACAAGGAAACAAGGACCAAAGGAAAAAACATACCCGGACGGCTGCCCGCGACGCCAGATACGCCTTGGTGCAATTCTGGAGAGCGTCGCCCTCAGCACGAAGCTTCGCCTGGACGTCTAGAAGCGCCTGGTTTAGCGGCCCTGTGCCGCGTCCTCGCACCCACCCAATGGAAGCGGCGCTCGTCGCTTCAGCGTCTGGGATCACCGAGCTGGCGGTGCCGGCCTCCAGGGGGCGGGGTGCCGAAGTCGCCTTCTCCAGACGGTGGTGCGTCGGCGAGCCGACTTGGAGGAGTAACCTCGCCACGGCCTCGTCTTCGGTCGGCGGCACCGGAGGGTCCGCTGGCTGCTTGCCTTGTGCACTCTCAGACGGCGGCGGAGTAGGCGGCGGAACGATCATGTCTGGCGTAGAGGGGTCACCGCCTTCCCTCTCGATGACGGGGTTCTCGCCGCCGGCTTCCCCAGACTGCCCCGTGAACTCCGGAGGCGGCGGTGTAGAGTTTAGCAGGGTGACGAACACCGCTGATTGGCGGCGTGCGGCCTCCTCAGCCTGCCGCTTCATCGCGGCGGCGGCTTCGGCCTCCGCCAGTTTTTTCTTGGCGGAGGCCTCCGCCCTATCGGCCTCCGCCTTCTCCAGGCGAACGACCTCTTCTTCGTTGCGCTTCTCCTGTGCATTCCACTCTTTCGCCTCCCGGAGGTCAGCAGCGGGGTCAATCCGCCGAGTGGTGGCGGACGTCTCCGCTGATCCCATGACGGAGGCGGTGGTGACCCTCTCAATAGTGAGGGGAGCCCTGAATAAAGGGAAGCAAGCAAAAGACTCAGGCAAAGCCACAAAGAAAGAATAAAGCATTGAGACATAATACTCACGCGGAGACCAACGGCGGTTTATTCACTTCCTTACGGAAGCGGATGGCCTTCGCAGCCGCCTCGTCCCGCCGGGTCGCCGCAGCCGAACCCTTGGGCTTCTTCGGCCGACTGCCGAACAAGGTCGGCACGGCCCTGTGCTTCTTCCCGCCGCCTGGAGCACCCGGCGTGGCAGAAGAGCCCGCGCCAGGTTGGCTGGCTCCTGGTCGATGGCGGAGGGCGACTTCTCCCTCGGCGTCGTCGTCAGGCCAGTCGGCGAAAGTGGCCAAAGGCCTAAAGTCGCCTGCTGATCCTCCTCCTCCCTCGGTGTCGTCCTCCAGAGCCGCCGCCCCCAGATCCGTGTCCTCGACGTCGCTCTCCGCCCGGTCGGCGAGGAACTCGCGGGCCGGCCCCGAGGTGCCGGCTGGCGAGTGGAGGAGGGGATTGTGACCAAAGCCGACTGGTCAAAACAAACTCGGCAAGAAAGAAGACAATCCAAAGAAAGAAAGGAAAGGTAACTCACCACGGGCGGGGGGTTGGCGCGGGAGTACGGCTCCTTGCCGAACTGCCAATCCTCCAGGAGCTTGCTGTCCGAGAGGTAGTTCACCATGAAGGCCACCTCCTCGTGAGGCATGTCCTTGGTGCACATCCGACTCGGGTCGCGGTGCCCGCTCATTTGGCATATCATATGGGGGGAGCCTTGGAGCGGGAGAACTCGGCGCGCCACAAAGACGGCCAGCAGGTCTGGACCAGTCAAGCCCTCTGACTGCGTCAGCACTCGGAGTCGCGCGATGGCGCCAGCCTCCGCAGGCGTCAGCGACATGGCCCGGTACGACCAGTTGGGCAGTCTCCCAGCCGGCGGGCCTGCTTCGAAAGCCGGCAGGTTGACCCAGTCGCCCCTCGTGGAGAAGCTCCTGACGTAGAAGTACGATCTCTGCCACATCTGCATCGACTTTATCAGCGAGATGGAGGGGAAGGGGTTGTCGGCCCCCGACCTTCACACGGTGATAAAAGCGCCGTATTGAGCCGGCACGCCTGCAGCCTGGGTGCCGAGCTTGGAGAAGAAGAACTCCCCCCAGAGCTCGAGGGTGGGGAGGACTCCGAGGAAACCTTCGCACAAGGCCACGAAGGCGGACAACAGCACCACCGTGTTGGGGTGAGGTGGTGCGGCTGGAGGCGGTAGAACTCTAGGAAGGATCGGAAGAAACTGCTCGCCGGCAGCCCCAACCCGCGCAAGTAGTGCGAGCGGAAGATGACCTACTCGCCCTCCTGCGGCGCCGGGAAAATCTCCCCCTTCGGCGCAAGACGCACCCGCACGTGATCCTCGCCGGGGAGCCGACGAGTCCAGTGGAGGAACTCGATGTGGTTGTCATGAACTTCGGAGCCGTCCCAGGTGCCGGAGTGCACCGGGGGAGGCGCGGCGGCATAGGAAGAACTCATCGCGAGCTGATCGCCGCGGCGTTTGTCGGAGCTTGGGCGCGCGGCGGAGCGAAGAAGAAGAAGAAGAAGGAGAGCGAGGAGCAGTGAGAAGGAGTAGAGCGAGGAGTAGTGGGAAGGAGGGGCGCGCGTGCCCCCCTCTTTCCCCTACTTATAGCCTCGTGGGCTGCGGAGCCGAGGGGCGGTCATGGGATTTACTGCGCCCACAGCCCCACGACCCCCACGTTCCACGACAAAGTTACTGCACGTAGTAACTCCACAGGAATCCCAACCGTCCACCGGGGCCGCGGCGGATCCGCTCGGGCGCCGAGGCGCGGTAGTGGCGGGCCCCGCCTATGGGCCTGTCCCGTCGCATGCGTAGGCTGGCAGAATGGCCCAGCCACGTGTCATCGCATGACAGGCCTAGAACAGGCGGCGGCCCGGAGGCTTAGCAAGCACGCTACTTGGATCCCGCCGCGACGTTCGAAATATTGTGCGAGTCAGAGTTGGGCGAGTCCGACTCCTTCTAGCCGGCCTGGTGGAAGTCAACCAAGAGCATGTGTTGAGCACCCGGAAAGAGAAACTGCTGAGGCTTCTCGGCCGATCGTCCGCGGCGCCTCACCAGCTTCGGGGACTACTATCGGAGTAATGGGCCACGGGTAGGCCAACCCGAGGCCCAGAACCTTTCAAGACATCGGGCAGGCTGCGCCCCTCAAGACCCCAAGACGAAGAGCCACCTTATAAGGAGCCGACGGCAAGACGGCCGACTGACCACTCACGGCCGAGTCCGAGGGACGACAGTAGGGATAAGCCGACTCCTGACTGGCGACTTCTAGAGAAGCTGGCTTTGGGGAGTCGGCCTGCGACTCCAACAAACCCCATGACCTCATCAAGAGGAACGGGGTAGGGGAGTGGCTACTGTGAAGCCCACTCCCGCCCCTTACCAAGGGCAGGCATGGCCACAACACGCCATACCCCGGAAGATCTCCGTGCGGCGTGGCACTGTTGCCATACCGGCCCTGACATCAGCACCACAGGGTCGAATCCTGTACCCACGACGGCTTGTCTGTACGGCCCAAAGGCAGCGGGTCCCACCAGTTAGTGAGACCCCAGGAGACGGCAAGAGGACCACCAATCGGACCCGTCGGGAGTCGGCCGAGCCCTCCCTCGGGGCCCACGCGCCATTAATCAAGATGTGATGGAGAGTGGCAATAGTGATCGCCCGCCAGGCGGCGGGGCTGTTGCCACGACCCAATGATCAAGCCCGTGTCATCAAAAGCGCGGCTATAGTAATCAGCAGCCGGCAAGACCCGCCCGCGGCGGATGCGGCCTGTTGGCTCCGTACCAGGCCAGTCGGCGGGGCCCACCAGTCGGCGGGCCCCAGCGGTCGGCAGGGAAGACGGAGGCCAGAGGCGCTGACGACTGGGCCCGCGTCCAGCCGGATTACCATTGTACCCCTGGGGGGTAGGCCTATATAAACCCCCAGGGCACCCATGCAAAGGGTTGGAACCCATTAGCTCTAGACCAGATCATATAGGAGGGAGAGAGCTAGCCTTGCCCTCTCCCACCTCCAGGAAACAGCTCAAGGAGCAACCGTGTAGACACTTTGCCTAGTGATCTTGCGGAGACCCTGCAGAGCAGCAGTAGGGGTATTATCTCCTTGGAGAGCCCTGAAGCTGGGTAAGATTCGCCGGCGTGCATGTCTTCGCCTCATCCCGTTTCCAGGCACCGGCGACGTTCTCCTCGCCCCCACCATGATAAGCCATCCTTTGGTATATGTCGCACCTAACCCCCAACAACGGAGCCACCAGGTCCACTCCCGAACACAAGCAAGTGCCTCTTTTACTACTCAGATGAACCCCTTGTTTTTTACTCTAATCCACCCTGCTGATATCTGGGACCCACATCATTTTCAATGTATAGTCAATTAATGACAGAATTGCACAATTTTTTTAGTAGTAATTTGGAGGAGCAGGCTATAAACTGGGTTCTGCAGTCTTTGTGGCCCGTCTAACAACATGACCAACCCAACAGTTTTTTCTTTGGGAAAATAGGTATCCCAGTATTTGTTTTTGAAGAATACCCAAGCTAGGCCTATTTGGTTTCTCCGACATACTGGGATGCAAATATTTCAAGACGAGGAGGGAATCATTCCGGCCTGGCCAAAGAGTATGGTCAGTGTCTGTTAAAAGTAATATCAAAAGGGGTTGAAAATTCCAAAAACATTATAGCAAATTGGATATTAGTTTCTTTTTTTGTTCTTCACTGATATCTTATACTCCCTCTATCCCAAAATTCTTGTCTTAGATTAGTCTAGATACAGATGTATCTAATACCAAAACGTGACTGGATACATCCGTATTTAGACAAATCTAAGACAAGAATTTTGGGACGGAGGGAGTATTTCATTGGATTTAATATGAAATAGTACTAATTTATTTTTAAATTTGTTTTAGTATGGATACTAATTTTTGGATTAAGAATATTTTTTCCCAGCAAAAATTTGCGAATTTTCAAAATTTCCCACATATTTAGTTAATTTTTTAACGCTGGTACTGACCAGAAAATGGGCAGTAATTCTAAAAATGGAAAACGGGCTGCAATAAATTCCATATGAATTAGAAAATGAGTAAATATTATAAAAATAATAGCAAATGGGCTGTACACGCCATAGATTTCGAGGCTGACTTGTTTACGCAAGGCTTTGTCAGTCAACACACGATTCTAGCAGCAGTGACTGTTGGATGTCCATCCAACGGCGGACGTGCTTCTTCAATCTATGATCTTCCTGCTCCAGCCGCCTAAACTAGCGTCGGCGGGACTGCCTGCTCCCTCCTCTTGTGGCCCGCTGTGATGCTGCGCAGGCTTCCTCGGCCCACCCTACTCCTTCCGCTGGGTTGGCCGCACGCAATTAACAGCCTCCTTATTACGCGAAAAAATGATTCCCCCACTGACATCTGGGGGCACCAGTTGGGAGGCTGACCTGTGGGCCTACTAAGTTGACGCGTACGCAGGGCTTGTCAACTTAGCCAACAAATGATTCTAGCAGCAGTAACCGTTGGATTTGAATCGAACGGTCCTGCTGCTTCTTCAATCGATGCTCTTCTTGCACCAGCCGCCCAAACCAGCGCCAGTGAGACCACCTACTCCTGCCTCCAGTGGCCGGCTGTGCTGCCGTTGAGGCCTCACTGCCCCCTACTACTCCCACCGCTAGTCAGGCCCTGCGGGGACGGCAGCCTCACACCGCAGCCGAACCAGTGAACCCTCGTACTCCTCTCCGCGTGGGCATCCACTGCCGCGTCTTCCCTGGCTTCGTGTTGTCCCCTTCCTAGGCCTCGTCATCGTATGCCGCCTTGGTGCTCTCAGCGCGGCGTGGTCAACATGGTCAAAGACCGACTTCCATCGGAAGAGTACTGTACGTGGAGAGGCTGACAGTTGGGTCCACGGCTGCAGCTGGGTCCACGGCCACAGCCCAGTTTTTTTGTGATTTGCCAAGTAAGTCGCTTTGTCAGGCCTGTTGGGCTGCAAATCTTTCAAGACAAGGAGAGCTTCATTCGGTTGGCCGAGAAAATGGCCTATCAGTAATGAGAAATGGGTTGTACATTTTTAAAATACATAAAACCGGCAATTAGTTTCAAATTTCTTTTTTCGTTTCGAGATTTTAAATTGCATTGATTTTTATGCGTGGGCAATTTGTTGGATTTTATATTGATATATATTTATTTTTAAAATCAGCTTGAACGTGACTCGAAATTTCGGGATTAAAAACAGTTCGGACCTCACCAAAATATGCAAAATTTTGTATAATTTTTTAACCGTGGCCACAATATGGGCTGTAATGCTAACAAAAAGAATATGGGCTCTAAAAAACCTTAATAATTAGCAAATAGGCTGTAAATTATTAGAAATAATGGCAGATGGGTTGTATGTTGTTTTCCACAGATTTGAGGTTTTCATAAAAAAAGGTTGACGCACAAGCAGTGACTGTTGGATGTCCATCCAACGGCCGTCGTGCTTCTTCATTCTCTGCTTTTCCTGCTCCAACCGCTCAAACAATCGTCGGCGGGACTCCCTGCTCCCTCCTCCCCGCGGCCGGCTGTGCTGCCGCGTAGGCCTCACCGCCCCACCGTACTCCCATCGCTGGCCTAGCCATCCCTCTACTCACCCACACCTGCTGTTATTCTCCGGCGATGACAGATGAACCAGTAAACCCTCGTACAGTCATACTCGCCTCCGCGTGGGAAACAACTACCGAGTCTTCCCTGGCTCCGTGTCATTCCCTTCCTAGGCCTTGCCGTCGTCCACCGCCCTAGTGCTCTCGGTGCGGCCTGGTCAACGTGGTCAACGACCGACATGCATCTGAAGTGGACTGTGCGCGGAGAGGTTGACAGCTGGGTCTACGGCCACACGCAAGGAAATGACTCCTTATTACGCGCAAAATAATGATTCCTCCACCTGACATCTCGGACCCACCGAAAGGGCCTCTTTATTTCGCGAAAAAAATGTTACCGCTGCTGACAGCTCGGACCCACCAGCTATATCTTCGCACGCAAGGAAGTGCCTCCTTATTACGCACAAAAAATGAATACCCCCCCTGCTAGCTGGGACCCTATAGTGGGAGGCTGACTTGTGGGCCTACTAAGTTGACGGGGATGGAGGGTTTTGTCAACTTAGTCAATATGCACGATTCTAGCTCCATCGACCGTACGATGTCCATCCAACGGCCGTAGTGCTTTTTCAACCTCTGGTCTTCTTGCTCCAGCCGCCCAAACCAGCGTCGGTCATGCCTCATGCTCCTACCTCCCATGGCCGGCTGCGATGCCGCGGAAGCCTCACCGCCCCCTACTACTCCCACCGCTGGCCAGGCCATCCCTCTACTCACCCACACCCCCTATTATTCTGCGGCGACGGCAGCCTCACACCGCAGCCGAACCAGTGAACCCTTGTACTCCTCTCCGTGCGGGCTTCCACTCCCGCGTCTTCCTCGGCTCCGTGTTGTCCCCTTCCTAGGCCTCGCTCGTCCACCTCCCTAGTGCTCTCCGCGCGGCGTGGTCAACGTGGTCAAGGAACGGCTTCCATCGGACGTGGACTGTACGTGAAGAGGCTGACAGCTGGGTTCATGGCCGCAGCAAGGAAGTGCCTCCTTATTACGCGCAAAATAATTATTCCTCCATCTGACAGCGGGGACCCACCGGACAGGCCACCGTATTTTGCGAAAAAACATTTCCCCCTGACTGCTGGGACCCACCAGCTACATCTTCGCATGCAAGGAAGTGCATCCGGGCAAAAAAAACGATTCGCCCCCTTGACTGCTGGGACCCACCAGCTACATCTTCGCACGCAAGGAAGTGCCTGACAGTCGGGACCCACCTCGTCGAAGCATACGTACCGTTGTCATTCTGGTCGCGAACGTGTACGTACATACTGGTTGATGTAGAGGCGCGCACGTGTCGTAGTAGAGGCGCACACGTAGCACGTACACGTACATACAACGGCCAGTGTGCAAGAAAGAAAATACGACCACGTACATACATACGGGCATGGTCTCGAACACCTACTCGCACATACATATGGCCAGGGCTCGTGTACATGGCTGGGTCGGAACGGAGAAAGTGCGTCGTCGTGTGTTCATGGGGAGCCAACCGGCTGGGTCGGAACGGAATGTGTCGTCGTGTTCATCGGGAGGGCTTGGACGGAACAACCAATGGAAACGAGGCCTGGCGTACCGCAGAACGGAGGAAACGGCCTTGTGTTCGACCGGCCACGGTCGAAACGGGATCCTGTTCATCGGGAGGGGTCTAGCGTACCGCAAAACGGAGGAAACGGACCTCCTACGGTCGAAACGGGGGTCCTGTTGATCGGGAGGGGTGTGGCGTACCGCAAAACGGAGGAAATGGACTTGTGTTGGAGCGCTACGGTCAAAACGGGGGTCCTGTTCATCAGGAGGGGTGTGGCGTACCGCAAAATGGGACTCCATGGGATACTGTTCATCTCCACTGTCGACCCCCTCCAGCCTCCACGGGCTACTGTTCATCCACCATCGACCTCCTCCAGCCTCCACCCGCGACTGTTCATCCACGGGCTCCTGTTCATCCAGCCTCCACCGCGCGCTACTCCACCGGCTACTGTTCTACCAGCCCTCTCCAGGGGCTCTGATAATCCCCAAGTTGTCACACCCTAGCTAGTCATGCATCAGAGTGTGTGCATCATGTTTAAAATTCCATTTAATTTGAAATGGGGATTTGTGAAACCCTCAGAATCATTTCTGAAAAATGACCCAAATAAAAATTTCTCCAAAAGGGTCCAAGAAAATGCTCATGTTGCTCTCTGAAAATATTGGACAGAGATAAAAATCAAACCAATATTTTTAAGAGCTCATAGGTATTTATTTTGGGCATTTGGAATTAATGCATAAATATTTGCATTGGAAATATATTAGTTATATATATTAATATATGTCCAAAAATTATGCCACCTGTTGGGGAGCTCTGGAATAATATATCTAGCTCCTGCAAAAATTGGCATAAGGTTATAAAATGATTTAATATTTTATTTAAATCAAAACAAATGTCAGAAATTAGAAAACAGAAATAATTAAAAGGGAGAACCTTACCTGGGCTCCTCCCTGTGCAGCCCAGCCAGCTGGCCAGCCCAGCCAGCAGGCGGCCCAGCCCGCCTCCCTCCTCTGTCGTCTTCGTCCTCGACAGAGGGAGGGGAGTGAGGCCGGCGCGCGCGCGCGCCACCGCGCCACGCCACCTGCTCGCCTGCCTGCCTGCCCCTCTCCTCCTCGTCTCGATGCCCCGGACGACGCCACGCCCTCCCCTGCTCTCTCTCACTCTCCCTCGGTTCTTCCCCTCCTCTCCCTCGCTCTCTCTCTCACGGCCGAACACCACCATCGCCGCCGTTCGCCATAGCAGCCGTCACCGGCCACCCCTCGCCCCTCCGCTGAGCTCAGGAGCTCCGTCGCGACCCCCTCTTCCTCCCCACCAAGCCAAGCCCCTACGGAAGCCTTGCATCGCCGCCCACGTCACCGTTCCCCTCCTCGGCCACCGGAGATCGTCGCCGTCGAATCGAGAGCTACCGGACGTCCCCGAGCCCGCTAACCATCCCTGCAGCTCCGCGGTGAGCCACTGACCCGATTCCCCCTTGCCCCGTCGTCCCTAGCATCCTGTAGTTGCTGTCCCCTTGAGCTCCGAAGCTCGCCGCCGCCGTGCCTCGTCGCCGCCGTGGCTGGAGCCGTTGTAGCTCGAAGCCGAGCACACCATCGTGCTCCACACCTCACCAGGAGCACGTAGCACGCACCAACGCCTCCCCTAGCGCCCTGCATCGCCTAACCCGCCGTTGGCCGAACTCCGGCCGCCGCTCACGAGCTCGCCGTCGTCGGTACCGGCCACCACAGGCACGGCCACCACCACCGTTCGACGCGCGGGAGCAAGGGCTCTCCAACGAGCCCAAGCACGGCCTCGCCCGTGCCCTGTAGCGCGTTTCCGCATCGCGCCGCCGTCTCGGGCCTCGCCGGCGTCATGCCGCCGGTGGGTTTGACCCACCTTGACCACGGCAGGACCCCCCCTGTGTCCCTGACAGGTGGGCCCAGCCCTGTTAGCTAATTAGGATTAGCACTAACCGAATTAGTTAAACTAACTACCCCCCCTGACACTGACCAGTGGGCCCCAGCGCCACTAATTCCTAATTAGGATTAAATTAACCCTGTTAAACCCCCCTGTCACTGACGTGTGGACCCCACACGTCAGGTTTGACCCCAGCCAGCCGCAGTTGACCGCTGACGTCATGCTGACGTCATGCTGGCGCAATATTTATATTTCTGGATTTAATTTAAATCAGGAAATTCCAGAATATTATTTAAACTTCAAAAATTCATAACTTTTATTCTGTAACTCCAAATCGGACAAATTATATATGAAAAATGATCAGAAAAATCCAATCTATCCATCTGTACTATTTTCATGCATGATCAAACAAGTTAAATTGATGTTTTAAGCAGAACAAGGAAAAGCACTTTAAAAGGCCATGGTTGAGTTTGAAATTTGAATCTTTGATTCAAATTGGTTCAAACCCTTCTGGTCTTAGTTGCATTAGCCCAACACACTCATATTGCCATGTTTCATGCATGCATCATATTGTTGCACATTGTTTGGTGATGGTTGTGTATCGGTGTCCTTTACGACAGGTTCTGCCTCCGAGGAGTACCGTGATTACCCTAACGAAGAACCGTATCAGTGCATTGAACCATCAGGCAAGCAACCAACCATTTGATCATATCGATACAATCCCATGTTCTTGCTCCTGCTCTCTTTTACTGCATTAAGACAACGCGTTTCAAACTGCTGTGTGCTACGGTAGTTGAACCCATTTCCTCTGCATGACCTGTCATTGCCACAGTAACTAGATGAAACCCACTAGCATGTGTAGGAGTTGATTGAGCCATATGTATGTGTTGTTCCTACCTTGCTATGCCTGCTATGCTTAGAGTCGCGTCAGGTCTGGTTCATCTGGGTGATGGGCTAGAGTGAAATGTTTATGTCGGTAATGAGAGTGGTGTGGTGAACACGATTTGGTAAAGGTATCGATGAGAGGCCATGTAGGAGTACATGGTGGGTTGTTTCATTGAAGCCGACCTTAAGCACTGAGATCTGTATGTGTGATTTAAGAATCAGCTACTACCATGCATTGGGCCCGAAACCAATGGACCCTCTCGGCTTCTTATTCACCCTAGTTCTCCGTCCAGGAGTTGCAAGTAGTTTCTGGTGTTTGTAGCCTACTGGAGGCCGTGGACAGCGCTGACCGTAGGGGTGGGCTGTGATGCGGTAGGTACGTGGCCGGGTGTACCGAATACCCGTTAGGTATCTCGGGAACCCTGTTCACATCGTTCGGGGCCGTATGGGAAACCTCGGCCGGACTCCCTGCGGATGGAACCTGGATAGGCGATAAACCTGGACTGGAGGCTTAGGTGATTAGGTAGGTCGTGGCCGACACCAACGTTGGGCTTCCGCTTGAAGGTTGCCGAGTACATGTCGTGTAAACGACGGTAAGTGGTGAGAGCGTGTATGAAGAAGTACACCCCTGCAGGGTTAACATGATCTATTCGAATAGTCGCGTCCGCGGTAAAGGACTACTTGGTTGCCTATACAGTTCATAGACAAGTAAATGGAAACTACTAAAAGCCTCAAGATAAGTGTGAGTGCCGAGGATGGCTCTTCAGTAGGAAGACGGAGGCGGATCCTCGGTAGTGTATTGAATTGGTGAGTAGTGGACTCGTGTGCGCAAAACCATTTCAAGTTGAAGTATCGTAGGATAGTCTAGCCAAGAGTCAAAGCTGGCTTGCTGCAATAACTCCACCAACCCTTCTTGATAATATGCATGTATGTAGGATCTGATGTAAGTCTTGCTGAGTACCTTTGTACTCATGTTGCTATAATTTACATTTTTACAGAAGACGCTGCAACCCCTTCTGATGGGTTCTATGTAGACGTTGACATCAACGAGTAGGCTAAAGACCCAGGTGGTGACCCTGAGCTTGTGAAGGACCACGTAGTATAGCTAGGCTTTCCAAGCCTCTTTTATTTTACTAGTTGTCTGTACTCAGACAAGTTACTTCCGCTGCTGGTTTGTATGACTGTATGACTTGTATGTTGGGTCGTGGGACCCGTACCTTTGTGTATGCTATGTATGGCTCCCTGAGCCTTAAATAAAGTACTTGTGTCATAGAGTCATGTTGTGATGCTTCGTTGTATTTGCACATATCGAGCATATTGTGTGTATGATTGAAATGCTTGGTATGTGTGGGATCTGACTACCTAGTTGTTTATCTTTAGTAATCTCACTTACCGAGAAATGTCTCCTAGTGTTACCGCTGAGCCATGGTAGCTTGCTACTGCTCTGGAACACTTAGGCTGGCCGGCATGTGTCCTTCTTCGTTCCTGTGTCTGTCCCTTCGGGGAAATGTCACGCATTGAGTACCGGAGTCCTGTTAGCCCGCTACAGCCCGGTTTACCGGAGTCCTGCTAGCCCAGTGCTACAGCCCGGACCCACTTGCTGATGACCGACACGTTCGAAGCTGGGTCATGGATGCCTGTCCCTGTAAGTCTGTGCCACTTTGGGTTTACGACTAGTCATGTCAGCCCGGGCTCCTTATCATATGGATGCTAGCGACACTATCATATACGTGAGCCAAAAGGCGCAAACGGTCCCGGGCAAAGGTAAGGCGACACCCGTGGGGATACCGTGCGTGAGGCCGCAAAGTGATATGAGGTGTTACCGGCTAGATTGATGTGACATCGAGTCGGGGTCCTGACAGCGTTGGCATCAGAGCCGGACTGCCTGTAGGTTCTCCAAGCCAAACTGGTCGATGTTGAGTCTAGAAATTCTTTAGTTATATGTAGGGGAATTGTTTGTGGGTTGGAACGTAAGGCTCTTTTTACTCCTCTATCTTATGACATTCTGATCTGAGTCAGTCCATTCTTCCACCGGGGGTTAAGGAATTAGGATCTATTCTCTCTATCAGGATCACGTGTTACTAATCAGTAGTACCTTATAGGTTTGATGGATACAAGCCTAGTTCAATTCTACTACCACATTATGTTGTTAGGATGGTCTCAGAACTTTGATATGATGATGTTGAGTGTGTACGAAATCCTTTGTCAAATGTCTCAAAATCCTTCTTGAGCATTTACAGCTGTTATGCTGCCGAAATTTTGCTAGAAATTCTAATGCCTTTGCATTATGATTGTGCTTTCAGATGGCCACTCGCGACCTCAATCAAGTGGTTCGCCTGACTCGATGCCTAGATGTACCCGGCCATACTGCCAAGTTGGTCAGGGTAATGACTGAGGCTGGATACCGCTGGTATCCTGAGTACACGGTCGAAGAGCAATTTCGGGACTTTAATCAAAGCCAGTATCTCTGCACTGTCAGGATATTTCCATCTTATCCTGGATCCACCGAGCCCCTTCACTGCTCCTATGGACTCGGGGTTACTATTGAGATGGCTGTGCAGGACGCCGCCTACTCTATGATGACCATTATGCGAGTCAGATCTGGTCTATTTCGGGACTCTGATTTCCGGTATATGCCAGGATCACTTCCGGGAGCACAAGGGTATCTCCAGGCTATCTATGCTGACCCCACCCAGGAGGATTCACGGACTCGCACCACTGCGGAGATGCTCGAGGATAAGGACCGTGAAAATCGGGCCTTGAGGTTAGAGCTCTTCAATACCCGTGCTGACCACTGGGCCACTTTGACTCGGTTCGCACCGGCGGTGCAAGCTGGATATTCAGATATGCGCGATCTCTATCCTGTGAGATCTGCTCTGCCAGACGTGATGGGTTGGCGTGATGTAGGAGGCATCACCCCACCTCGCGGTCCTCGCAGGCCACCGTCTGTTGGTCCAAGGCCTCATCCTAGCCCCTATGGTCCACAAGCTCCGCGAGATCGTCTGTTTCCGGATGATCATGTTGAGCTTCCAGGCTATGGAGGTGACTTCTACGAGGACTACTACGGATCGGTCTGAGTAGTGGTTGTATCACTAGTTCGCACTAGCTGTGTCATCTATCGTCCCGCGTGACTCGTGGGATATGACCTAGTTTGTACTCTTTCCGGAGGAGTAGAAAAAAATAATGTATAGGAGCTTGGAATGCCTCCGATGAGATGTAATCCTCTTTGCACCGTAATAGTACTTTGTTTGGTCTTGTACTAAACCCTGTATGGTGTGTATGATGATGGAATAAAGAAGCAGTTTCTGTATTTACCATGTCATACGGATGATCATCTTGCATTTCGAGTTATCCCTTACATTTTATATCCTATGTCGGAATTTTATCATCCTGACTAAATCATTGCCTTGTTTACCTAGGATGGTCAACACGCGCACTAACCCTGCTCCTCAAGAGCAGGCCGAAGGCAGTGAAGTCAGGGATGCAAATCTGCCTCATCCTCCTTCCCTAGCCGAGGTTATGATGGAAGCTGAGAGAAACAAGCGGGAGACCAACCGTTTGTTGGAGCGTATTGAACAGAACACAGCACACCATCAGAGGACTAACGTGGTGTCACTCAGTGATTTTATCAAATTACATCCACCCACGTTCCACCACTCCGTCGAGCCTCTCGACGCTGATGACTGGCTTCGCAGTATCTCTCACAAACTGCGTTCCGCGCTGGTAGCGGAGGCTGACAAGGTCACCTTTGCTGCATATCATCTTGAAGGCCCCGCCAGTCTATGGTGGGAGAATTATGGAGCTATGCGCCCAGCAGGCCATGTCACTACTTGGGCTGAATTCAGCGAGGTTTTCCGTGAACATCACATTCCGGAGGGTCTCATGGACCGTAAACGTGAGGAATTTTGCAGTTTCACCCAAGGCCGACTCTCTGTGGATGCTTATAGCAGGGAGTTTGGTAACCTCGCACGATATGCAACCGAGGAAGTTTCTACTGACGCCAAGAAACAGGCAAGGTTCCGTAAGGGACTTAGTCCTGAGCTTCGCCGTGACCTCCGTCTGCATGAGTGCACAACTTTTCAGAAACTTGTCAACAAAGCCATCAGTGCTGAAACGGGTCAGACTGACTATGACGCAACACGCAAGCATGGCCGTGACATGGGTTCCTCATCCGGTGCTGGTCCTCAGAAGCGCCGCGTGTGGGTGCCCAACACCGCCCTACCACCCAGGTTCACACCGAGGCCATTTTTCCAGGCGCCTCGCCCTGTTCAACAGTCTGCACCGGCCAAGCCCTATGGGGGTCCAACTAACAATGCTCCTCCACGTACCAGTTCCGTGACTTGTTTCAAGTGTGGGGAATCTGGCCACTATATGCGTGAGTGTCCCCAGACCAACCCCAACCAATCTGCTAAAGCTGTTGGCCGTGGCAAGCCGACAGGGAAAGTGTTCCACGCCAAGCCGGCCACCGCTTCACGTGGCCATGTCAACTGTATCTCGGCCGAAGAAGCTCAAGAGGATCCCAACGTCGTTCTCGGTACGCTTCTTGTTAATTGCCACCCGGCATTTGTTCTTTTCAATACAGGAGCCTCTCATTCATTTATATCCGAGAACTATGCTCGTTTGCATAACACCGCATTCTGTGACATGCCATCCACTATGGAAATTTCTACTCCCGGGTCTAGATGGCAGACCTCTAGGGTAAGTTATGGAAATGAAATCCAAGTCGACAGACTTGTTTTTCTTGCATCTTTGATAGCCCTTAAATCTTCAGATATTAATATCATTCTGGGTATGGACTGGATGTCAGCTCATCAAGCCAAAATTGATTGCTTCTCTAGGACTGTTCAACTCACCCATCCTTCAGGGAAGATAGTCAATGTCTTGACCCGAATAGCCAAGCGACAATTATATTCTCTTAACGCCAGCCCTTTGCCAGACCTTGAGGACGTTCCGGTAGTCCGTGACTTCCCGGATGTCTTTCCAGAGGAATTGCCAGGTGTTCCACCTGACAGGGATGTTGAGTTCGTAATAGACCTCATTCCAGGAACCGTTCCGATTGCTAGAAGACCTTATAAGATGGCACCACTAGAACTAGCCGAGCTTAAGAAACAACTCGATGAGTCCTTGAAAAGGGGTTTCATCCGACCTAGCTCATCTCCGTGGGCTTGCCCCGTCCTATTCGTCAAGAAGAAGGATGGTACGGACCGGATGGTTGTAGATTACCGACCTGTCAATTTGGTCACAATCAAGAACAAATATCCGCTCCCCAGGATCAACGACCTTTATGATCAGCTCGCTGGATCCTCAGTCTTCTCCAAGATGGATTTGAGGTTGGGCTACCATCAAATCAAAATCAGAAACGGGGACATTCCTAAAACAGCCTTTGTTACTCGTTATGGCCAATACGAGTACACCGTCATGTCCTTCGGATTAACCAACGCCCCAGCCACTTTTTCTCGGTTAATGAACTCAATCATCATGGAGTATTTGGACAAATTCGTCGTGGTTTACCTCGATGATATACTCATCTACTCCAAGAACGAGGAAGAACATGCCGAACATCTAAGGCTAGTGTTGAAGAAACTTCGAGAGCATCGCCTTTATGCCAAATTTTCTAAATGTGAATTCTGGTTGTCAGAAGTGACCTATCTGGGTCATGTAATATCTGGTAAAGGTATTGCTGTTAACCCTGAGCGAGTTCAAGCCGTCCTTAATTGGACTCCACCTGAATCGGTCAAGCAAGTTCGGAGTTTTTTGGGCTTAGCGAGCTATTGTCGTCGCTTTGTCGAGAACTTCTCCAAGGTTGCTAAACCCCTAACCGAACTCCTCAAGAAAGATAAGAAGTTCGAGTGGACTCCACAATGTGAGCACAGCTTTCAGGAACTGAAAAGACGCCTGACTTCTGCTCCCGTACTGGTACCGCCAGACTTCTCCAAGGACTTTGTTATCTACTGCGACGCCTCGCGACAAGGACTAGGTTGCATTCTCATGCAAGATCGACACGTAATTGCCTACACTTCACGGCAATTGCACCCACATGAGGAGAATTATCCTACTCATGATCTAGAGCTTGAAGCCGTAGTCTATGCACTTAAGACCTGGCGGCATTACCTCCTCGGTAATCGTTGCGAAATATTCACTGATCACCAAAGTTTGAAGTACATTTTCACCCAACCGGATCTGAATCTCAGGCAAAGACGTTGGGTTGAGTTGATCACAGACTTCGACTTAGGAATAACTTACACCCCAGGGAAAGCCAACGTCATGGCTGATGCGCTAAGTCGTAAATCTTATTGTAACAACCTGATGTTACAACAAAGTCAACCGCTTCTCCATGAGTAATTTCGGAAGCTTAACCTTCACATTGTACCTCAAGGTTTTCTTTCCACCTTGGTGGCAAAACCTACCCTTACGGATCAGATCATCAAAGCACAGAAGGTAGATCCGGGAATTTCCCGCATCAAGAGAAACATCCAGAAAGGAATTGCGAATTGCTTCTCCATTAATGATCAAGGGGTCGTATACTTCGGGAATCGACTAGTGGTTCCCAAAGTGCGAAACCTGAGGCGATTGATCCTTAAGGAAGCTCATGAATCTCCTCTCTCCATTCATCCCGGTAGTACTAAGATGTATCAGGACCTACGCCAGAGGTTCTGGTGGACTAGGATGAAGAGAGAAATTGCTCAGTATATTGCTAATTGCGACGTCTGTCGTCGTGTAAAAGCAGAGCATCAACGGCCTGCTGGCACCCTTCAACCCTTAGCTATTCCTGAATGGAAATGGGATAAAATTGGTATGGATTTCATTACCGGTTTTCCCAGGACCAAGAGAGGGAATAATGCTATTTTCGTCGTTGTCGATCGCCTTTCCAAAGTAGCCCATTTCTTACCTGTTCGTGAGAGTATAACCGCTAGCCAGCTGGCAGACTTATACATCTCCCGAATAGTGTCCCTCCATGGTGTTCCTTTGGAAATCAACTCGGATCGAGGAAGTCTTTTCACCTCTCGATTTTGGGAAAGTTTCCAAAATGCTATGGGAACCCGTCTCTCCTTTAGCACCGCCTTCCACCCTCAGTCGAGTGGTCAAGTGGAACGCGTCAACCAGATTCTAGAAGACATGCTTCGAGCCTCTGTTATCTCATTCGGAATGGACTGGGAGAAGTGCCTTCCATTTGCCGAATTCGCTTACAACAACAGCTATCAATCTAGCTTGGGTAAAGCCCCTTTTGAAGTTCTCTATGGACGATGGTGTCGAACACCCCTTAACTGGTCAGAGACCGGGGAAAGACAATTCTTTGGCCCGAATATGATTCAGGAAGCAGAAGAACAAGTTCGCATCGTTCGTGAAAAGTTGAAAACAGCCCAATCCCGTCAAAAGAGTCAATATGACCGAAAACATAAGGCTATGACTTTCGAGGTTGACGAGAAGGCTTATCTTCGGGTCACCCCTCTGAAGGGAACCCATCGTTTCGGTATCAAAGGCAAATTGGCTCCTCGATACATTGGACCTTTTCGCATTCTCGCCAAACGAGGAGAAGTTGCCTACCAGTTGGAACTACCTCCGCACCTCTCCAGAGTCCACGATGTCTTCCACGTTTCTCAACTCAGGCGTTGCTTCTCGGATCCTATCCGTGGAGTGGACCACGAAACGCTTGATCTCCAAGATAATCTTACATATCGAGAGTACCCCATTCGTATCCTCGATCAGGCCGAACGTACCACCCGACGTCATAATATCAAGTTTCTCAAAGTTCAATGGTCGCACCATTCTGGGGATGAAGCAACTTGGGAAAGGGAGGATCGTCTTCGACTTGAGTATCCCGCCTTCTTCCCGGAGGAACCCAAATCTCGGGACGAGATTCTTTTGAGTGGGGGTGAGTTGTCACACCCTAGCTAGTCATGCATCAGAGTGTGTGCATCATGTTTAAAATTCCATTTAATTTGAAATGGGGATTTGTGAAACCCTCAGAATCATTTCTGAAAAATGACCCAAATAAAAATTTCTCCAAAAGGGTCCAAGAAAATGCTCATGTTGCTCTCTGAAAATATTGGACAGAGATAAAAATCAAACCAATATTTTTAAGAGCTCATA
Organism: Triticum aestivum; assembly: GCF_018294505.1. Lineage (NCBI taxonomy): Eukaryota > Viridiplantae > Streptophyta > Magnoliopsida > Poales > Poaceae > Triticum > Triticum aestivum. Next base: position 484,735,202 of record NC_057803.1, read on the forward strand.
GGTATTTATTTTGGGCATTTGGAATTAATGCATAAATATTTGCATTGGAAATATATTAGTTATATATATTAATATATGTCCAAAAATTATGCCACCTGTTGGGGAGCTCTGGAATAATATATCTAGCTCCTGCAAAAATTGGCATAAGGTTATAAAATGATTTAATATTTTATTTAAATCAAAACAAATGTCAGAAATTAGAAAACAGAAATAATTAAAAGGGAGAACCTTACCTGGGCTCCTCCCTGTGCAGCCCAGCCAGCTGGCCAGCCCAGCCAGCAGGCGGCCCAGCCCGCCTCCCTCCTCTGTCGTCTTCGTCCTCGACAGAGGGAGGGGAGTGTGGCCGGCGCGCGCGCGCGCCACCGCGCCACGCCACCTGCTCGCCTGCTTGCCTGCCCCTCCCCTCCTCGTCTCGATGCCCTGGACGACGCCACGCCCTCCCCTGCTCTCTCTCACTCTCCCTTGGTTCTTCCCCTCCTCTCCCTCGCTCTCTCTCTCACGGCCGAACACCACCATCGTCGCCGTTCGCCATAGCAGCCGTCACCGGCCACCCCTCGCCCCTCCGCTGAGCTCAGGAGCTCCGCCGCGACCCCCTCTTCCTCCCCACCAAGCCAAGCCCCTACGGAAGCCCTGCATCGCCGCCCACGTCGCCGTTCCCCTCCTCGGCCACCGGAGATCGTCGCCGTCGAATCGAGAGCTACCGGACGTCCCCGAGCCCGCTAACCATCCCTGCAGCTCCGCGGTGAGCCAATGACCCGATTCCCCCTTGCCCCGTCGTCCCTAGCATCCTGTAGTTGCCGTCCCCTTGAGCTCCGAAGCTCGCCGCCGCCGTGCCTCGTCGCCACCGTGGCTGGAGCCGTTGTAGCTCGAAGCCGAGCACACCATCGTGCTCCACACCTCACCAGGAGCACGTAGCACGCACCAACGCCTCCCCTAGCGCCCTGCATCGCCTAACCCGCCGTTGGCCGAACTCCGGCCGCCGCTCACGAGCTCGCCGTCGTCGGTACCGGCCACCACAGGCACGGCCACAACCACCGTTCGACGCGCGGGAGCAAGGGCTCTCCAACGAGCCCAAGCACGGCCTCGCCCGTGCCCTGTAGCGCGTTTCCGCATCGCGCCGCCGTCTCGGGCCTCGCCGGCGTCATGTCGCCGGTGGGTTTGACCCACCTTGACCACGGCAGGACCCCCCCTATGTCCCTGATAGGTGGGCCCAGCCCTGTTAGCTAATTAGGATTAGCACTAACCGAATTAGTTAAACTAACTACCCCCCCTGACACTGACCAGTGGGCCCCAGCGCCACTAATTCCTAATTAGGATTAAATTAACCCTGTTAAACCCCCCTGTCACTGACGTGTGGACCCCACACGTCAGGTTTGACCCCAGCCAGCCGCAGTTGACCGCTGACGTCATGCTGACGTCATGCTGGCGCAATATTTATATTTCTGGATTTAATTTAAATCAGGAAATTCCAGAATATTATTTAAACTTCAAAAATTCATAACTTTTATTCTGTAACTCCAAATCGGACAAATTATATATGAAAAATGATCAGAAAAATCCAATCTATCCATCTGTACTATTTTCATGCATGATCAAACAAGTTAAATTGATGTTTTAAGCAGAACAAGGAAAAGCACTTTAAAAGGCCATGGTTGAGTTTGAAATTTGAATCTTTGATTCAAATTGGTTCAAACCCTTCTGGTCTTAGTTGCATTAGCCCAACACACTCATATTGCCATGTTTCATGCATGCATCATATTGTTGCACATTGTTTGGTGATGGTTGTGTATCGGTGTCCTTTACGACAGGTTCTGCCTCCGAGGAGTACCGTGATTACCCTAACGAAGAACCGTATCAGTGCATCGAACCATCAGGCAAGCAACCAACCATTTGGTCATATCGATACAATCCCATGTTCTCGCTCCTGCTCTCTTTTACTGCATTAAGACAACGCGTTTCAAACTGCTGTGTGCTACGGTAGTTGAACCCATTTCCTCTGCATGACCTGTCATTGCCACAGTAACTAGATGAAACCCACTAGCATGTGTAGGAGTTGATTGAGCCATATGTATGTGTTGTTCCTACCTTGCTATGCCTGCTATGCTTAGAGTCGCGTCAGGTCTGGTTCATCTGGGTGATGGGCTAGAGTGCAATGTTTATGTCGGTAATGAGAGTGGTGTGGTGAACACGATTTGGTAAAGGTATCGATGAGAGGCCATGTAGGAGTACATGGTGGGTTGTTTCATTGAAGCCGACCTTAAGCACTGAGATCTGTATGTGTGATTTAAGAATCAGCTACTACCATGCATTGGGCCCGAAACCAATGGACCCTCTCGGCTTCTTATTCACCCTAGTTCTCCGTCCAGGAGTTGCAAGTAGTTTCTGGTGTTTGTAGCCTACTGGAGGCCGTGGACAGCGCTGACCGTAGGGGTGGGCTGTGATGCGGTAGGTACGTGGCCGGGTGTACCGAATACCCGTTAGGTATCTCGGGAACCCTGTTCACATCGTTCGGGGCCGTATGGGAAACCTCGGCCGGACTCCCTGCGGATGGAACCTGGATAGGCGATAAACCTGGACTGGAGGCTTAGGTGATTAGGTAGGTCGTGGCCGACACCCGCGTTGGGCTTCCGCTTGAAGGTTGCCGAGTACATGTCGTGTAAACGACGGTAAGTGGTGAGAGCGTGTATGAAGAAGTACACCCCTGCAGGGTTAACATGATCTATTCGAATAGCCGCGTCCGCGGTAAAGGACTACTTGGTTGCCTATACAGTTCATAGACAAGTAAATGGAAACTGCTAAAAGCCTCAAGATAAGTGTGAGTGCCGAGGATGGCTCTTCCGTAGGAAGACGGAGGTGGATCCTCGGTAGTGTATTGAAGTGGTGAGTAGTGGACTCGTGTGCGCAAAACTATTTCAAGTTGGAGTATCGTAGGATAGTCTAGCCAAGAGTCAAAGCTGGCTTGCTGCAATAACTCCACCAACCCTTCTTGATACTATGCATGTATGTAGGATCTGATGTAAGTCTTGCTGAGTACCTTTGTACTCATGTTGCTATAATCTACATTTTACAGAAGACGCTGCAACCCCTTCTGATGGGTTCTATGTAGACGTTGACATCAACGAGTAGGCTAAAGACCCAGGTGGTGACCCTGAGCTTGTGATGGACCACGTAGTATAGTTAGGCTTCCAAGCCTCTTTTATTTTACTAGTTGTCTGTACCCAGACAAAGTACTTCCGCTGTTGGCTTGTATGACTGTATGATTTGTATGTTGGGTCGTGAGACCCGTACCTGTGTGTATGATATGTATGGCTCCCTGAGCCTTAAATAAAGTACTTGTGTCATAGAGTCATGTTGTGATGCTTCGTTGTATTTGCACATATCGAGCATATTGTGTGTATGATTGAAATGCTTGGTATGTGTGGGATCTGACCATCTAGTTGTTTATCTTTAGTAGCCTCTCTTACCGGGAAATGTCTCCTAGTGTTACCGCTGAGCCATGGTAGCTTGCTACTGCTCTGGAACACTTAGGCTGGCCGGCATGTGTCCTTCTTCGTTCCTGTGTCTGTCCCTTCGGGGAAATGTCACGCTTTGAGTACCGGAGTCCTGCTAGCCCAGTGCTACAGCCCGGACCCACTTGCTGATGACCGACACGTTCGAAGCTGGGTCATGGATGCCTGTCCCTGTAAGTCTGTGCCACTTTGGGTTTACGACTAGTCATGTCAGCCCGGGCTCTTTATCATATGGATGCTAGCGACACTATCATATACGTGAGCCAAAAGGCGCAAATGGTCCCGGGAAAAGGTAAGACGACACCCGTGGGGATACCGTGCGTGAGGCCGCAAAGTGATATGAGGTGTTACCAGCTAGATCGATGTCACACCCTAGCTAGTCATGCATTAGAGTGTTGCATCATGTTTACTTTTCATCAGAAACTTGAAATGGGGATGACAGAACCCCCAGTCCCCTCTGAAACCAACTAGGGTTACTAAAATAATTTTTCAATGAACCTGAAATGCCCTTCTAAAATGTCCATCATTTTAGCCTTGGTTCAGAACCTCTGACAAAAGTGGTGCACATTTTTCTAGGCCATCATAGGGTCTTTGAATTAAATCATAGATATTTGAATTTGGGCATTTAAAATAATATAAAATATTTAAATGCTCAAATATCTCCAAACTGAAATGTTTCATGTTGGAAATATTCCAACTATGGACCAGGAGTAGTTTGGTGATTTTTGGAATTGACTAGGTATTTTATTTAATTCAACAAAGTTGCAGAAATATTAAATAAAACAGAAAACAGAAAAGAGAGGGAAGACTTACCTGTGCGGCCCAGCCAGCTGGCCGGCCCAGCTAGCCAGCCCAGCACTGTAGCTCCCCGTCGTCTTCCTCCCCACGCCCCGAAGCTGCTGCGTGCTCGCGCGCGCGCGGCCGCGCGGCCACCTCCTTCTTGCCGACGCCCTCCTGGCCGCGTGGACGACGTCCGCAGCCCGTCCCGATCCCCCCTGCTCTCGCTCACTCTCCCCCGTTTCTCCCTCGCTCTCTCTCGCTCTCGGCCGAAGCACACCTTCGCCGCCGTTCGCCGTAGCCACTGTCTCCGGCCACCCCTCGCTCCCCCGAGTAGCTCAGAAGCTCCGCCACAACTCCCTCTTCCTCCCCACCGCTCCACGAGTCCCCGGAAGCCCTGCATCGCCGCCACATCGCCGTTCCCCTCTTCGGGCTCCGATCACCGTCGCCGACGAATTCGCCGTCTCCAGCGCGTCCCCGAGCCCGCTTCGACGCCCACTGCAACCGCGGTGAGCCCCCGAGCCGTTTCCCCCTCTCCTTCCCCTCGTTCCCTCACCATAGCTGCATCTCCACCACGGCCGAACCTCCGCCGTCGCCGAGCTCGCCGTCGACGCAGCTCCGGTGACAATTTGGTCACCCCGGCGAGTCCAACGCGTTCACAGAACCCAGTAGAGCATCCCTAGCGCCTCACTTTGCTCGACTTCGAGCTCCAGCACCAATCCCGCGCACGACCGAAACCCGGCGGCCGCAGCCGAGCTCACCGCCGTCAACTCCGGCCACCCCGACCCCAACGGACTCCGCCAAGAGCCGCGGGTCGTCCTCAGCTTCACTCCGGTGGTCGCCGCGTTCCATTTGGTGGCCGAAACGACCAAAACCACTATCGCCGCTGCACTGTTGGTCGCCGCCGGCCAGAACTCCGGCGAGCTGACGTGGCCCAGTTAATTAGCCACTAACCCACCACCTACTGACGCTGACAAGTGGGCCCCAGGGCTTAGTCAAAGCTAACCAGCCCGGGGTCAACGCGGGATTAGCCCTGTGACACTGACGTGTGGACCCCACACGTCAGGTTTGACCCGAGCCAGCCCTGTTGACCTGCTGATGTCATTGTGATGTCAGGCTGACGCAGTAATTGAATTTCTGGATTTAAATTAAATCAGGAAATTCCAAAATATTATTTAAACTTCAAAAACTCATAACTTTTATTCTGTAACTCCAAATTGGACAAATAATATATGAAAAATGATCAGAAAAATCCAATCTATCCATCTGTACTATTCTCATGCATGATCAAACAAGTTAACTTGATGTTTTAATCAGAACAAGAAAAGGCACTTTAAAAGGCCATATTTGAATTTGGAATTTGAATCTTTGATTCAAATTTGCTCAAACACATCTGGTTTTAGTTGCATTAGCCCAACACACTCATATTGCCATGTTTCATGCATGCATCATATTGTTGCACATTGTTTGGTGATGCCTGTGTATCGTTACCCTTTGCGACAGGATCTGTCCCCGAGGAGTACCGTGATTACCCTAACGAAGAATCGTATCCGTGCAACGAACCATCAGGCAAGCAACCAACCATTTGATCATATCGATACAATCCCATGTTCTCGCTCCTGCTCTCTTTTACTGCATTAAGACAACGCGATTCAAACTGTTGTGTGCTACGGTAGTTGAACCCATTTCCTCTGCATGACCTGTCATTGCCACAGTAACTAGATGAAACCCACTAGCATGTGTAGGAGTTGATTGAGCCATATGTATGTGTTGTTCCTACCTTGCTATGCCTGCTATGCTTAGAGTCGTGTCAGGTCTGGTTCATCTGGGTGATGGGCTAGAGTGAAATGTTTATGTCAGTAATGAGAGTGGTGTGGTGAACACGATTTGGTAAAGGTATCGATGAGAGGCCATGTAGGAGTACATGGTGGGTTGTTTCATTGAAGCCGACCTTAAGCACTGAGATCTGTATGTGTGATTTAAGATACAGCTACTACCATGCATTGGGCCCTGAAATATGACCCCGCTCGACTTCTTATTCACCCTAGCTCTCTTTCCAGGAGTTGCAAGTAGTTTCTGGTGTTTGTAGCCTACTGGAGGCCGTGGACAGCGCTGACCGTAGGGGTGGGCTGTGATGCGGTAGGTACGTGGCCGGGTGTACCGAATACCCGTTAGGTATCTCGGGAACCCTGTTCACATCGTTCGGGGCCGTATGGGAAACCTCGGCCGGACTCCCTGCGGATGGAACCTGAATAGGCGATAAACCTGGACTGGAGGCTTAGGTGATTAGGTAGGTCGTGGCCGACACCCACGTTGGGCTTCTGCTTGAAGGTTGCCGAGTACATGTCGTGTAAACGACGGTAAGTGGTGAGAGCGTGTATGAAGAAGTACCCCCTGCAGGGTTAACATGATCTATTCGAATAGCCGCGTCCGCGGTAAAGGACTACTTGGTTGCCTATACAGTTCATAGACAAGTAAATGGAAACTACTAAAAGCCTCAAGATAAGTGTGAGTGCCGAGGATGGCTCTTCCGTAGGAAGACGGAGGTGGATCCTCGGTAGTGTATTGAATTGGTGAGTAGTGGACTCGTGTGCGCAAAACCATTTCAAGTTGAAGTATCGTAGGATAGTCTAGCCAAGAGTCAAAGCTGGCTTGCTGCAATAACTCCACCAACCCTTCTTGATAATATGCATGTATGTAGGATCTGATGTAAGTCTTGCTGAGTACCTTTGTACTCATGTTGCTATAATTTACATTTTTACAGAAGACGCTGCAACCCCTTCTGATGGGTTCTATGTAGACGTTGACATCAACGAGTAGGCTAAAGACCCAGGTGGTGACCCTGAGCTTGTGAAGGACCATGTAGTATAGCTAGGCTTTCCAAGCCTCTTTTATTTTACTAGTTGTCTGTACTCAGACAAGTTACTTCCGCTGCTGGTTTGTATGACTGTATGACTTGTATGTTGGGTCGTGGGACCCGTACCTTTGTGTATGCTATGTATGGCTCCCTGAGCCTTAAATAAAGTACTTGTGTCATAGAGTCATGTTGTGATGCTTCGTTGTATTTGCACATATCGAGCATATTGTGTGTATGATTGAAATGCTTGGTATGTGTGGGATCTGACTACCTAGTTGTTTATCTTTAGTAGCCTCACTTACCGGGAAATGTCTCCTAGTGTTACCGCTGAGCCATGGTAGCTTGCTACTGCTCTGGAACACTTAGGCTGGCCGGCATGTGTCCTTCTTCGTTCCTGTGTCTGTCCCTTCGGGGAAATGTCACGCATTGAGTACCGGAGTCCTGTTAGCCCGCTACAGCCCGGTTTACCGGAGTCCTGCTAGCCCAGTGCTACAGCCCGGACCCACTTGCTGATGACCGACACGTTCGAAGCTGGGTCATGGATGCCTGTCCCTGTAAGTCTGTGCCACTTTGGGTTTACGACTAGTCATGTCAGCCCGGGCTCCTTATCATATGGATGCTAGCGACACTATCATATACGTGAGCCAAAAGGCGCAAACGGTCTCGGGCAAAGGTAAGGCGACACCCGTGGGGATACCGTGCGTGAGGCCGCAAAGTGATATGAGGTGTTACCGGCTAGATCGATGTGACATCGAGTCGGGGTCCTGACACAAGTGCAAGGAATCATCGTAGCAATTTCCAAAGGTGGAAGTGATAAGTATGGAGTGCCGAACCCACAAGGAGCTAAAGGTAAGATCAATATTCTCTCAAGCCCTATCTGCGACTCAGGGGGTCCTGATTAGGGGGTCTCCGGACAGCTGGACTATATCCTTTGGCCAGACTGTTGGACTATGAAGATACAAGATTGAAGACTTCATCTCGTGTCCGGATGGGACTCTACTTGGCGTGGAAGGTAAGCTAGGCAATACGGATATGTATATCTCCTCCTTTGTAACCGACCTCGTGTAACCCTAGCCCCCTCCGGTGTCTATATAAACCAGAGGGTTTAGTCCATAGGACAACATACAATCATACCATAGGCTAGCTTCTAGGGTTTAGCCTCTCTGATCTCGTGGTAGATCTACTCTTGTACTACCCATATCATCAATATTAATTAAGCAGGATGTAGGGTTTTACCTCCATCAAGAGGGCCCAAACCTGGGTAAAACATCATGTCCCCTGCCTCCTGTTACCATCCGCCTTAGACGCACAGTTCGGAACCCCCTACCCGAGATCCGCTGGTTTTGACACCGACATTGGTGCTTTCATTGAGAGTTCCTCTGTGTCGTCGCTGTTAGGCTAGATGGCTCCTACAATCATCGATAGCGATGCAGTACAGGGTGAGACTTTTCTCCCCGTACAGATTTTTGTATTCGGCGGCTTTGCACTGCGGGCCAATTCGTTTGGCCATCTGGAGCAGATCGAAAGTTACCCCCTGGCCACCAGGTCAGGTTTGGAAACTTAAACTACACAGCCAATATCCGCGGAGACTTGATCTTCGACGGATTCGAGCCCCTGCCTTGCGCGTCACACGGTCACAATAAGTACGATTTAGCTCTACCATCGGACAGTGTTCAGGAGGTCGCACCAGCAGCCGCTCCGACCCTCAATTCGGAGCCAGTTGCGCCGTCCATGGACGGGTGGATGGACCCCGCCACGGAGGCCTTATCCTCAGCTGCGATCGAGCCGAACATCGACCTTACCCGGCACGAGAGTCGTGTTGTCAAACTGTCGGATCCTTCTCCGTCCACGGACTCCGAACTGTCTGCGCCCGTTCCTAGCGAATCCGATTGGGCGCCGATCATGGAGTTTACCTTCGCGGATATTTTTCAGCACTCGCCCTTTGGCGACATACCGAACTCATTAAGGTCTCTCTCCTTGTTAGGAGGATCCTGGCCGAACTATGACCGGCAGGATTGGGATGCAGACAACGAAGAAATTCGACGCCCGCCCACCACCCACTTAGTAGCCACTGTTGATGACTTAACCGACATGATCGACTTCGACTCCAAAGACATCGACGGTATGGACGACGATGCGGGAGATGAAGAGGAACCACTGCCCACGGGGCACTGGACAACCACCTCATCATATGATATATACATGGTGGACACACCCAAAGAAGGCAATGGCGACGAGACAACGGAGGATGACCCCTCCAAGAAGCAACCCAAGCACCAACGTCAGCGGCGCCGCTCTAAGTCCCGCCAAAGCAAAAGTGGTGATACCGGCACAGGAGATAATAGCACTCCGGATAGTGCCGAAGATGGCAATAATCCCCTCCATCATGATTTAGGGCAGGAGGATGGAGAGGCCAGCCCTCCTGAGAGAGCGGCAGACGAGGAGGATGATAATTACATGCCTCCCTCCGAAGACGAGGCAAGCCTCGACGATGACGAATTCATCGTGCCAGAGGATCCCGTCGAACAAGAGCGCTTCAAGCGCCGGCTTATAGCCACGACAAATAGCCTTAAGAAAAAGCAGCAGCTTCAAGCTGATCAAGATCTGCTAGTTAACAGATGGACTGAAGTCCTGGCGGCCGAGGAATATAAACTCGAACGCCCCTCCAAGAGTTACCCAAAATGCAGGTTGCTACCCCGACTGGAGGAAGAAGCGTATGATGCAGCTGATCGGCCACCCTGTAGCCGCGACAGAGAGGCATTCCAGCCAAAAGCTCAGCCCGCACCCCGACGCCATTCAAATAAAAAGGCATGTGGAAATCGTCACGCCGGATACAGTAAAAGTAAATCCGGTCGGGCCGAGCACAGCGGACAAGACTCATTGGAGCTGCGTCACGACATTGCCCAGTACAGAGGCGCCGCACACCCCTTATGCTTCACAGATGAAGTAATGGATCATCAAATCCCAGAGGGTTTTAAATCCGTAAATATAGAATCATACGACGGCACAACAGATCCTGCGGTATGGATCGAGGACTTCCTCCTGCATATCCACATGGCACGCGGTGATGATCTACACGCCATTAAATACCTCCCACTCAAACTCAAAGGACCAGCTCGACATTGGCTCAATAGCTTGCCAGCAGAGTTCATTGGCTGTTGGGAAGATCTGGAAGCCGCATTCCTTGACAACTTTCAGGGCACTTATGTGCGACCACCAGATGCCGATGACTTGAGCCACATAATTCAGCAGCCAGAGGAATCGGCCAGACAATTCTGGACACGGTTCCTAACAAAGAAAAATCAAATCGTCGATTGTCCGGATGCAGAGGCCCTAGCAGCTTTCAAGCACAACATCCGCGACGAGTGGCTAGCCTGGCACCTTGGTCAGGAAAAGCCGAAATCTATGGCAGCCCTCATGACACTCATGACCCGCTTTTGTGCGGGAGAAGACAGTTGGCTGGCTCGTAGTAATAACATATCAAAGAACCATGGTACTTCGGATTCCAAGGACGGCAATAGTAGGTCACATTGCAACAAACATAAGCGCCGCATTAACAGCGACAATACTGAGGATACGGCAGTCAATGCCAGATTCAAAGGCTCTAAACCCGGTCAGCGGAAAAAGCCATTCAAAAGAAGCACTCCAGGCCTGTCCAGTTTGGACCGTATACTTGATCGCTCGTGTCAAATACACGGCACCCCCGACAAGCCAGCCAACCACACCAACAGGGATTGTTGGGTGTTCAAGCAGGCCGACAAGTTAATTGCCGAAAACAAAGATAAGGGGCCGCATAGCGATGACGAGGAGGAGCCCCGGCAGCCGAATACTGAAGGACAGAAGAGGTTCCCCCCACAAGTGCGGACGGTGAACATGATATACGCAACCCACATCCCCAAGAGGGAGCGGAAGCGTGCCCTCAGGGACGTGTATGCGTTGGAGCCAGTCGCCCCAAAGTTCAACCCATGGTCCTCCTGTCCGATCACCTTCGATCGCAGGGACCACCCCACTAGTATCCTTCATGGCGGGTTCACCGCACTAGTCCTAGACCCAATCATTGACGGATTTCACCTCACTCGAGTCCTTAAGGATGGCGGCAGCAGCCTGAACCTGCTTTACCAGGACACAGTGCGCAAAATGGGTATAGACCCCTCAAGGATCAAACCCACAAAAATGACCTTTAAAGGCGTCATACCAGGTGTAGAGGCCCATTGTACAGGCTCAGTCACACTGGAAGTGGTGTTCGGATCATCGGATAACTTCCGAAGTGAAGAGTTAATCTTCGATATAGTCCCGTTCCGTAGTGGTTATCATGCACTACTCGGGCGAACCGCATTTGCGAGATTCAATGCGGTACCGCATTATGCATACCTCAAGCTCAAGATGCTAGGACCTCGGGGGGTCATTACAATTAATGGAAACAAAGAGCGCTCTCTCCGAACGGAGGAGCACACTGCGGCCCTCGCAGCAGAAGCACAAAGCAGCCTCTTAAGGCAATCCACTAGTTCGGTGTTTAAGGACCCGGACACCTTCAAGCATGCCCGGAGTAATCAGCAACAGGACCGCCTGGCACGTTCCGAGCTCGCATAGCAATGTGGCCCCTACCCCGGTCCCAGCCAAACAGCGAATCCATACTACGCGTACATAATTACGCATTAAAAATACCGTGGGCACGTGCGGGGAGGGGGCACGACTACGGCACGCCCCAAGACGCGGCTTAAACCGCACTAGGAGCTTCGCGCTTTGTTATTTTTCTCTTTTTCAAGGCATTAATATCTGGAAACACTGTTCGGCAGCATGATTGCCGAACACATGATGCAACAACCAAGGAGGCAGAAAGCTACACCACACCATGGAACTCCCAAGTGGATTACGATAACGAGTAAAATACTTGCTTTACTATTATTCCTCACCTTGCCCTTGGAGGGGACATAGTCCTACTTTTTGCTTATCGCACTACCTGTATCATTCTGCTTTAACGCACCTTTTTGAATAAAACAATGCATTGCATTAAGGCTTTTATTGCATTCTTCTTTTATATATATATATACGTGTTCATTAATGACACCTTACAACCATACACTTTGGTACGGCTAATACACCAGGGGCTTAAGTACCCCACAATATGGTGTGAGAAGTCCGAACAATTTCATAAGTGCGACACCCCGAACTTATAGCATTATATGCATCAGCTCCGAATCATGTCTTTGGTCAATAGTTGGGTTTGCCTGGCTCCCATGTTTTGGTACCTTACGTTCCGCTATATCGGCTAAGGTAACACTGGGAGAACTACTGCGATTGTGCCCCGGTTCTGCTGGGCTAAGCACCTCAGTAGAGAAAGCTAAAACTGACTGTCATGATAAGACGAGAGACTGGTCGCTGTTCGAGAGGTTTTCGAGTCCTTATAGACTTATGCCGCTTAGAGCGAGGAGTCGGCCCTGACCGGCTTAAGGCGTGTATCGCACCCCAGATTCGGCCTGCCGAATACTAGGGGCGTCGCCAAAATTTAAAATTATAGAATTTTATGGCTAAGTGAGAGTGATAACGCATTACAGTCCGATTGCCTTGTTTGTTGTGCTGAGCACCTCCCTCAAAGGACCCAAAAATGGGAACAAGAGTGCTCAGGTTTATCCCGAACACCGCAACACTCGTGGCATGGGGGCAAAAGCCGACGACTAGCCATCTCTCAGATTTGATAAACGGTCGAACAGAAGGTAATATTTTAAATTCAAACAAGCGCTGCATAGCGCATATGAACAAGTTTTCATAAACACATGATTACATGAGCGACTTTACTCGAATATTGTATCTTTGGTACACTCGTCCGCTATGAGACGGGCACCCTTGAGGACACCCTCATAGTACATCTTGGGGTGGCGATGCTCCTTGCCCTCCGGCGGCCCTTCCTTGATCAGCTTCACGACATCTAGCTTGGCCCGTTGCACCTTCACATGGGCGAAAGCCCGGCGTGCACCTTCGATGCAGACAGACCGCTTGACGACTTCCAGCCATGGGCAGGCATCCACAAGCCGCCTCACCAGGCCGAAGTAGCTGTTCGGAAGGGCGTCGCCAGGCCACACCCAGACTATAAAGCCCTTCATGGCCTGTTCGGCCGCCTTGTGCAGCTCGACCAGTTGCTTCAGCTGGTCGCTCATAGGCATCGAGTGTTCGGTCCCAGTATACTGAGACCAGAACAACTTCTCTGCTGAGCTTCCCTCCTCGGCCTGGTAAAACTGTGCGGCATCCGACACGCTGCAGGGCAAATCTGCGAATGCTCCTGGAGAGCTCCGGATCCGGGTAAGTAACAGGTAATTTACTTTCACATGCTTGCTTTGCATATAGAATGCCTTACCCGCCGCTATCTTCTTAATCACATCAATCTCCTGGAGGGCCTTTTGGGCTTCGGCCTTGGCATTCTTTGCGCTCTCAAGGGCCGCGGCAAGCTCGGACTCTCGCGTCTTCGAGTCAAGCTCCAAAGCCTCGTGCTTCGTCACGAGAGCTTGGAGCTCTTGCTGCACCTCGCCCACCCGCGCCTCTTGTTTTTCCCGCTCGGCGCGCTCCCGGGCCACTTTGTTTTCGGCCTCGGACAACGCTTGCTTCAGGGCTGCCACATCGGTCGTGGCCCCTGGCAAACTCATGATGATCCTATCATTTTTCAATCGCATCTTTTATATATATATATATATATCTATAGACTAGTTATTACTTACCTTTGTTCTCCTCGAGCTGCCTCTTAGCAAGGCCGAGCTCGTCCTTGGATCCTTTAAGGTCCTACTTTAGTGCGGCGACCTCCGCAGTTAGTGCGGCAGAGGCCAGCAGTGAAGCCTGCATACGCATATTGACGTACTTATATTAGACTCCTGCAATATTGTTTGATCCTCCGTTCGGCTTTTCTTTGTGAACACCGAACAAAGCATCAGGGGCTACTGTCTATGCGGTAATATTTCTCCTATATTACAAACACTTACCTCAAAGCCTGTTAGAAGGCTGGCATAGGCTTCAGTTAGTCCGCTCTTGGTCGACTGAACCTTCTGGACCACCGCACTCATAATAGTGCGGTGCTCTTCGTCAATGGTAGCGCTGCAAAGCGCTCCCAGCAGATTGTCCGGTGCCTCTGGATGGATAGATGTCACCGGCACAGGCGTCTTGCCCCTTTTGGAAGGAGGCCGCCTGCCCGAGTCTGGAACCGCTGGGGGTTCCGACGCGGTGTTCGGCTGAGGGCCAAACTCAGAGCCCTCGGGAGCCTTTCTCCCTCTGCTCCCAGAGTCTGGAAGGTCGCCTTGAGGTGCCTCCTGGACTGTCTCCCCTCGACCCGGTGCCTCTTGAGACAATACCTCGGCATTGTCTGTAGGGCCAGGGGAGGTGGCGGTCGGAAGTGGATCGCTCTCCATATCCGACGAGCCCAGAGAGCCGTCCGACGATACGTCGACACGGGCTCGTGGCGGTCTGCATAGTCATAATTCAACATTAGGAAAGGCAGTGCGACAAAGGTATGCTATGAGTTGCTCTGGCATCCGAATACTTACGACTTCGCCAGGGGCTTGTCCCTGAGCAGCCACTCGTCTTCTCCTACGGCAGCGGTGGTGGAGTAGTCCGGAAGGAGAGTCCTTCCCTTCTTGGACCCTTCGGCTTGCCCAATTGGGGCGGCCTTCTTTTCTTGTCTCCCCTGGCTGGAGGGGGAGCATCTTCATCTTCCTCCTCGTCTTCGGGGGAGGAGTGCGTCGCGGAGTTATCGAGCGATGAGTCTGATACCACCTGGCGCCGGGAACTCTTTCGAGTTTCCTTGGCCTTCTTGGCCTTCTCCGGCACCTTGTAAGGAGCCGGAGTTAGCATCTTCGTCAGGAGAGCATCTGCTGGGCGTTCGGGCAAAGGAGCCGGACAGTCGATCTGTCCAGCCGTCTCCTGCCAGTCCTGACAAAGGTACGGGAGCTTAGATCCCGCATAGAGTCAAACTATGAAAAACAAGTATCCTATCAGAGGTAAAACAGCTTACCGCGCTGGCTTGGCGCTTCGTGCAAAATCCGCGATCCTCGGTAGTGGGAGGAGGAACCTCGGCACCCTTGAAGAGCACCTTCCAGGCATCCTCGTGAGTTGTGTCGAAGAGCCTGTTTAGAGTTCGGTGCTGGGCTGGGTCGAACTCCCACAAGTTGAAAGCCCGTTGTTGGCACGGGAGGATCCGGCGGATGAGCATGACCTGGACTATGTTGACGAGTTTGAGCTTCTTGTTCACCATGTTTTTAATACATGTTTGGAGTCCGGTCAGCTCTCCCGAACTACCCCAGGAGAGGCCCTTCTCTTGCCAGGAGGTGAGCCACGTGGGGATGCCAGATCGGAACTCGGGGGCCGCTGCCCATTTAGGGTCACGCAGCTCGGTGATGTAGAACCACCCCGATTGCCACCCCTTTATGGTCTCCACGAAGGAGCCCTCGAGCCATGTGACGTTGGGCATCTTTCCCACCATGGTGCCTCCGCAGTCCGCCTGGCGGCCGCTCACTACCTTCGGCTTGACATTGAAGGTCTTCAGCCATAAGCCGAAGTGGGGCTTGATGCGGAGGAATGCCTCGCACACGACGATAAACGCCAAGATGTTGAGGATGAAGTTCGGGGCCAGATCATGGAAATCCAGGCCGTAGTAGAACATGAGCCCCCGGACGAATGGGTGGAGAGGGAATCCCAGTCCACGGAGGAAATGGGTAAGGAACACTACCCTCTCATGGGGCCTGGGGGTGGGGATGAGCTGCTCCTCATCTGGGAGCCGGTGCGCGATGTCGTCGGGCAGGTATCCAGCTCTCCTCAGCTTCTTGATGTGTCCCTCCATGACGGAGGAGACCATCCACCTGCCTCCCGCTCCAGACATGGTTGGAGAAGGTCGAGGTGGGAAAATGTGGACTTGGGCGCTGGAGCTCGAGTGTGCGAAAATGGATGAGCAAAGGAGGAAGAAGGCGTGGATGAAAAGGTGAATCCTTATCCCTTTATATGGGCGGCCGAAACTATGCGCCCCCACTAGCCTGGTAAAACTCGCTTATCCCCCAAGCGCCGTAATCGATGGCGCGGTTGGGTTACCCACACCCGTATTGATGAGAATCCCGTAATAAGGGGAACACGATCTCTGCTTTGACAAGACGTGTCAAAAAACTGCCTCGCGTTATGTGCGGGGCTAGTTAAAGGAAACGGTTGGAATGATTACCGGGCCATGGCATAACGTCATCTTGCCAAAACAAGTCAGCGGATTAGATTTGTGGAAATATTATTCTCTCTACGGTGGAATGTGGAACTTATTTTGCAGGGTCGGATACTATCCTTGTATTCAAATTTTTTCGTGGTGTATTCGGAGGAGGAACCCGCCTTGCAATGCCGAAGACAATACTGTGCACCAGACTAATCGTCATTGAAGCTTGGTTCAGGGGCTACTGAGGGAGTCCTAGATTAGGGGGTCTCCGGACAGCCGGACTATATCCTTTGGCCGGACTGTTGGACTATGAAGATACAAAA
This sequence comes from Triticum aestivum, assembly GCF_018294505.1. Lineage (NCBI taxonomy): Eukaryota > Viridiplantae > Streptophyta > Magnoliopsida > Poales > Poaceae > Triticum > Triticum aestivum. The sequence continues at coordinate 484,751,837 of NC_057803.1, forward strand.
TTGAAGACTTCGTCTCGTGTCCGGATGGGACTCTACTTGGCGTGGAAGGCAAGCTAGGCAATACAGATATGTATATCTCCTCCTTTGTAACCGACCTTGTGTAACCCTAGCCCCCTCCGGTGTCTATATAAACCGGAGGGTTTAGTCCGTAGGACAACATACAATCATACCATAGGCTAGCTTCTAGGGCTTAGCCTCTCTGATCTCGTGGTAGATCTACTCTTGTACTACCCATATCATCAATATTAATCAACCAGGACGTAGGTTTTTACCTCCATCAAGAGGGCCTGAACCTAGGTAAAACATTGTGTCCCCTGCCTCCTGTTACCATCCGCCTTAGTAGCACAGTTCGGAACCCCCTACCCGAGATCCGCCGGTTTTGATACCGACAGCCACTGATACGACTCTACGTACACCGAACGTTTGCTTCCAACTAGCAACGAGAAATAAAACTAGGTTGTGGGTATGAAGAGGATAACTTTGTATGATACCGGAGAGCTAAAATATAAAAGCAGGTGTTGTTATCATGAAATTAGAATATATTACTAAATATTATAAATAGCGAGTGTGGAATAATGGTGGATCGATGTGCGGAATTATCCTAGGCAATAGTTAACAAGACCGGTAATCACTATTGCAGTTTCATATGAGGGAGAGGCATAAGCTAACATACTTTCTCTACTTGGATCATATGCACTTATGATTGGAACTCTAGCAAGCATCCGCAACTACTAAAGATCATTAAGGTAAAACCCAACCATAGCATTAAAGCATCAAGTCCTCTTTATCCCGTACGCAACAACCCCCTTACTCGGGTTTGTGTTTCAGTCACTCACGCAACCCACTATAAGCGAATCATAAATATATTGCAACACCCTACAACGGGAATCCCTCACGCTTGCGCGACACGGAGGGCACCATAAGACAGCACCAAATTAAAACATACAACTCATACCAACCTAGATCATCAATCAACCCAAAGACAAAGGATATCTACTCAAAACATCATAGGATGGCAACACATCATTGGATCATAATATGTGGCATAAAGCACCATGTTTAAGTAGGGATTACAGCAGGGTGCGGGAGAGTGGACCGCGTAAAAGAGATGAGGGTGATGATGATGATGGTGATGTTGATGAAGACGATCACCGTGGCGATGATTCCCCTCCCGATGGCACTTCGGTGCCAGAGAGAGAGGATGAGAGGTTCTCCCCCTTGTGCTTCCTCCTCCATGGGCTCCGTCCTAGATGGTGAGAGGTTCTTGGCCTTCATGGTGATGATGGCCCCTCCAGGATCCTCCTCCATGCCCTCCGGTGATGACGGCCCCCTCCGGCAGGGTGGCAGAGAGGGCCTAGATTGGTTTTTGGTGGCTACGGAGGCTTCTGGCGGCGGAACTCCCGATCTAGGTTAATTTTCTGAGGTTTCTATATTTATAGGAATTTTTGGCATCGGTCTCACGTCAAGGAGGTGCCCGAGGCGTCCACGAGGCAGGACCACACGCCTGGGGGGGGGCGCCCCCCACCCTCGTGGACGCCCTGAGACTCTCCTGGCCAAACTCTTTTACTCCGGGGTCTTCTTTTGGTCCATAAAAAATCGTCAAAAATTGGCACGTCAGTTGGACTCCGTTTGATATTCCTTTTCCGTAGAACTCAAAAACAAGAAAAAAAATAGAAAACTAGCACTGGGCACTAGGTTAATAGGTTAGTCCCAGAAATCACATAAAATAGCATGTAAATGCATATAAAACATCCAAGGTTGATAATATAATAGCATGAATACTTCATAAATTATAGATACGTTGGAGACGTATCAGCATCCCCAAGCTTAATTCCTGCTCGTCCTCGAGTAGGTAAATGATAAAAGAAATAATTTATGAAGTGTGAATGCTAGCAAGTGCATAAGTTTCATCAATGATATTTTCAATCACTTTTTATAACATCATTATATATCATAACAGTAGCTCATCTTCATAAAAATTTGCATGATCAAGTAACAAGCTATTCACATGTTAAAGTATAGATCATAAACTTTCTTGAAACTAACAAACTATATTCTCAGTCATCAAACAATTGCAATTCATCTTATTTTCAGGAAGGGTCTATGTCAGAGCTTTGGTTTAGCAAACTCCACATACTCAACTATCATTTAATCTTTCACAATAGATAACACTCACGTGATATTTATGGGTTCAAAGTTTTAATCGGACACAGAGAAAGATAGGGGCTTATAGATTCGCCTCCCAACCTTTTACCTCAAGGGTAATGTCAACAATAATAGTTCATGATAACTTACATCCAATTGTCAACAATAATCTTAATGCAAAAGAACGTCACTTTATATTGCCACTTGTTATATGGACCTTTATTATGCAGTCCGTCGCTTTTATTTCTTCCACATCACAAGATCGTATAAAGCTTATTTTCTCCACATTAATATATCATACATATTTAGAGAGCAATTTTTATTGCATGCACCGATGAAAACTTACTTGATGGATCTTACTCAATCCATAGGTAGGTATGGTGGACTCTCATGGCAAAACTGGTTTAAGGAATGTTTGGAAGCACAAGTAGTATCTCTACTTGGTGCAAAGAATTTGGCTAGCATGAGGGAGAAAAGCAAGCTCAACATGTTGGATGATCCAAGACAATATACTTTATTTCGGATATAAGAAAACATAACCCATTATGTTGTCTTCCTTGTCCGACATCAACCTTTTAGCATGTCATATTTTAATGAGTGCTCACAATTACAAAGATGTCCAAGATAGTATATTTATATGTGAAATCTCTCTTCCTTCAATATTCTTTCATGAATTGTTCAAGTGACCAATTCTACATTTGCTAACTTTCAATAAGTTTACTAACTATACTTATTCTATGTGAAGTCATTACTCCCCATGGTATAAGCATATGAAACATATATAAATTGATATTTATGATATTCAATTATTCAACCATTTACTCATAGGATATACATGAAGCACATGAGTAAGTGACAAACTACTCCAAAAGATAATAGTGAAGGACACTGAGTAGTCAAATAATTAACTAGCCATGGGAGGATTCTTTTTCATTTAATAATTCAGATCCAATTATTTTATTCAAACAGAAAGTAAAATTGAAAATACGCTCCAAGCAAAACACATATCATGTGACGAATAAAAATATAGCTCTGAGTAAGGTATACCGATAGTTTTGAAGACGAAAGAGGGGATGCCTTCCGGGGCATCCTCAAGCTTAGGCGTTTGAGTCTTCCTTGAATATTACCTTGGGGTACCTCGGGCATCCCCAAGCTTAGGGTCTTTCCACTCCTTATTCTCCTCATATCGATATCTCACCCAAAGCTTGAAAACTTTAATCACACAAAACTTAACGGAACTTTGTGAGATAGGTTAGTATGATAAAGAGTAAACCATTCACTTTGGTACTGTCAAAGACAAGGTTCATAATTGTTCTCACACAATGCCTACTGTACCATATCATTTCTACAATTTATATTGAGAAATATAAGTCATAGAAACTAGAAAACAAGCAAACTATGCAATGAAAACAGAATCCGTCAGAAACAGAGCAGTCTGTAATGATCTGAACACTAACCATACTTCTGATACTCAAACAATTATGAAATAAATTGGTGGACGTGAGAAATTTGTCTATTAATCTTATTCAAAAAGAATCAGCACCAAAGCACCCTTCTATAAAAAATGGCAGCTAATTTCTTGAGCACAAAGTTTCTGTTTTTTACAGCAAGATCACATTAACTTTCACCCAAGTCTTCCCAAAGGTCTTACTTGGCACTTTATTGAAACAAAAGCTATAAAACACGATTAATACAGTATCTTAATCATGTAAACACACAAAAACAATAAGGGTAAATATTGGGTTGCCTCCCAACAAGCGCTTTTCTTTAATGCCTTTAAGCTAGGCATGATGATTTCAATGATGCTCACATAAAAGATAAGAATTGAAACATAAAGAGAGCATCATGAAGAATATGACTAGCATATTTAAATATAACCCACTTCCTATGCCTAGGGATTTTGTGAGCACATAATTTATAGGAACAAGAATCAACTAGCATAGGAAGGCAAAACAAGTATAACTTCAAAACTTTAAGCACTTAGAGAGGAAACTTGATATTATTGCAACTCCTACAAGCATATATTCCTCCCTCATAATAATTTTCAGTAGCATCATGAAAGAATTCAACAACCTAACCATCACATAAAGCATTCTTTTCATGATCTACAAGCATAGAAATTTTTCTACTCTCCACATAAGCAAAATTCTTCTCATTCGGAATAGCGGGATCACTAGTTCCTAAAGTTGACACTCTTCCAAACCCGCTTTAGATGATAGTATTATTCATACTCCAAAAGATATAAGTGAAGTTCATGGGTCATTCTACAATTATCGAGTGCGCTACTCCACCGGCTACTGTTCAACCAGCCCTGTCCAGGGGCTCTGATAATCTCCAAGTGCAAGGAATCATCGTAGCAATTTCCAAAGGTGGAAGTGATAAGTATGGAGTGTCGAACCCACAAGGAGCTAAAGGTAAGATCAATATTCTCTCAAGCCCTATCTGCCACTGATACGACTCTACGTACACCGAACGTTTGCTTCCAACTAGCAACGAGAAATAAAACTAGGTTGTGGGTATGAAGAGGATAACTTTGTATGATATAGGAGAGCTAAAATATAAAAGTAGGTGATGTTATCATGAAGTTAGAATATATTACTAAATATTATAAATAGTGAGTGTGGAATAATGGTGGATCGGTGTGCGGAATTGTCCTAGGCAATCGTTAACAAGACCGGTAATCACTATTGCAGTTTCATATGAGCGAGAGGTATAAGCTAACATACTTTCTCTACTTGGATCATATGCACTTATGATTGGAACTCTAGCAAGCATCCACAACTACTAAAGATCATTAAGGTAAAACCCAACCATAGCATTAAAGTATCAAGTCCTCTTTATCCCATACGCAACAACCCCCTTACCCGGGTTTGTGTTTCAGTCACTCACGCAACCCACTATAAGCAAATCATAAATGTATTGCAACAACCTACATCGGGAATCCCTCACGCTTGCGTGACACGGTGGGCACCATAAGAAAGCACCAAAGTAAAACATACAACTCATACCAATCTAGATCATCAATCAACCCAAAGATAAAGGATATCTACTCAAAACATCATAGGATGGCAACACATCACTGGATCATAATATGTGGCATAAAGCACCATGTTCAAGTAGATATTACAGCGGGGTGCAGGAGAGTGGACCGCGTAAAAGAGATGAGGGTGATGATGATGATGGTGATGTTGATGAAGACGATCACCGCGGTGATGATTCCCCTCCTGATGGCACTCCGATGCCACCGAGAGAGAGGAGGAGAGGTTCTCCCCCTTGTGCTTCCTCCTCCATGGCCTCCCCCTAGATGGGGAGAGGTTCTTGGCCTTCATGGTGATGATGGCCCCTCCGGGATCCTCCTCCATGCCGTCCGGTGATGACGGCCCCCTCCGGCAGGGTGGCAGAGGGGGCCTAGATTGGTTTTTGGTGGCTACAGAGGCTTCTGGCGGCGGAACTCCTGATCTAGGTTAATTTTCTGAGGTTTCTGTATTTATAGGAATTTTTGGCGTCAGTCTCACGTCAAGGAGGTGCCCGAGGCGTCCACGAGGGGGGGCCACCCTCGTGGACGCCCCGGGACTCTCCTGGCCCAACTCTTTTACTCCGGGGTCTTCTTTTGGTCCATAAAAAATCGTCAAAAATTGGCACATCAATTGGACTCCGTTTGATATTCCTTTTCTGTAGAACTCAAAAACAAGAAAAAAACAGAAACTGGCACTGGGCACTAGGTTAATAGGTTAGTCCCAAAAATCATATAAAATAGCATATAAATTCATATAAAACATCCAAGGTTGATAATATAATAGCATGAATACTTCATAAATTATAGATACGTTGGAGACGTATCAGGCTCCTGTTCAACCACCCCTCCACGGGCTACTGTTCATCCAGCCCTCCACTGTCTACTATTCATCCAGCCCTCCATCGGGTGGTCCTATTCATCCAGCCCTCCACGGGGTCCTGTTCATCCAGCCCCGACCGGCTCGATCGATCGGGGTCCTATTCATCCAGAGGCAACACCACGGGGTCCTGTTCATCCACCCCCACCGAGAACTGTTCATCCAAACCCCCCAGCAATGCTCACTGTTCATCCAGAGGCAGCATCGATCGACTTTAGTTAGCAGCAGTAGCAAAGGAATCGCTCGATTGGGTTCAGTTAACAGCCATCGATCGGTCGCTCAGGTTCAGTAATGCGTAGCCTGTAGTGCCATCGCTCGGGTTCAGTTAGAGCCCAACGCCTCGCACCCACGCGCATGCGTGTACGAGAGAAACTCGCATCACTCGGCCTCGACCACCCACCGTAACCGGGAACACCCGATATTTTCCTCGCCCTCGCTTCTACCACTGTTTTTTCCATCATGGACGTCCCAAAGAATGTCATGCAGCTGCGTCTCCGGCACGCCCAGGACGAAAAGCCCATTTTCTGTCATAGAAGTAGGACCCCACCACATCTATGATGATACTGGGTTTTGTCACAATTATCATCATAGAAGTGTCATAAGTATGACAGAAAAAATTCGTTCGGCCCAAAATGTCACGGATGTGTCTTTTTTTTGTAGTGATACAAACCGGTCAGACAAACACTGCGGCGCTTTTATGAACCCAAACATCAAGCCATGGGAGAGGAGCTAGCCAAGCTAATCGAGGCCGGATTCATTAGAGAAATAAAACACTCGGACTAGCTGGCAAACCTGGTGATGATACCAAAGAAGGATAAATCCTGGCGCATCTGCGTCGATTTTAAAGACCTCAATAAGGCTTTCCCTAAGGATCCCTTCCTCCTCCCCCGCATTGATCAAATCATTGATGCTACTGCAGGACACGACTCACTGTGTTTCCTCGACGCATATTACGGATACCATCATATCAAAATGAAGGAGTCCGACCAAGCTGCAACAACATTCATCACCCCATATGGGCCATTCTGCTTCAACACCATGCCCTTCGGGCTCAAGAACTCCGGCGCCACCTACCAACGCATGATCCAAACAGGCCTGGAGAAACAGATCAGAAAGACAGTTGAAGCCTATGTGGACGATGCTGTAATCAAGACAAGGCACGTCAAAACACTAATAGACGACCTACGTCTCACATTTGACAACCTCCGCGCATATGACATTAAGCTCAATCTGGAAAAGTGTGTTTTTGGCGTCCCCGCAGGAAAGCTGTTGGGCTTCATCGTCTCCAATAGAGGAATTGAAGCAAATCCAACCAAAATCTGAGCTCTGTCACAATTGGCTACGCCAACAGACCTTAAACAAGTACAAAAACTCATGGGTTGCATGGCAGCTCTAAGTCGCTTTATCTCCAGATTGGGAGAAAAGGCACTGCCACTCTATCGCCTTCTACGGCGAACTGATCACTTTGAGTGGACGGACGCGGCAACAGCCGGATTGGAAGAAATAAAAACACTTCTAGCGAGCAACCCAATCTTGGCCGCACCAAACGTTGGTGAACCCATGTTGGTATACATATCGGCAACACATCAAGTAGTGAGCGCCATACTCGTCGTTGAACGAAAACAGGACGAACACAAATTCCCACTTCAGAAGCCAGTATACTACGTATCCACTGTCCTTACACCATGCAAATCCCAGTACCCCCATTATCAAAAGATAGCATACGTAGTCTTCATGGCATCCCGAAAGCTATGACACTACTTCCAGGAGTGTTCGATCACGGTGGCCTCCGAGGTACCACTCAACGACATAATAAACAACCATGATGCCACGGGCCGGATTGCCAAATGGGCCATTGAGCTCCTTCCATTTGATATTACATACAAACCACGTCGAGCTATTAAATCCCAAGTACTGGCCGACTTCGTCGCCGAATGGACAAAGGTCGACCTCCCTAAAGAGTACGATACATATTCCAATTAGGTCATGTATTTTGATGGCTCCAAAATGCTGGCAGGGCTAGGAGTGGGCGTCGTTTTAACGTCCCCCACTGGAGACGTCGTTCAGTACGTACTCCAAATACTATACACAGACTCCTACAATGCAGCCGAATACGAGGCCTTATTGCATGGTCTCCGGATGGCTCTCTCCATGGGCATACAGCGCCTGGAAGTGCGCGGGGACTCAAACCTTGCAATATCTCAAATAAATGGAGACTTTGATGCCAAAGATCCGAAGACGGCAACTTATCATAACGCCATCCTAAAAATATCGGCTCGGTTCGAGGAGCTCGAGTTCCATCACGTGGCCCGAGAAAGTAATCAAGCTGTGGACGTTCTTGCTCGTATCGGCGCCAAGCGCGACCCCGTCCCACCTAATATCTTTCTGGAAAGGCTTTTTAATCCATCCGTGGTGTGGCAGGGGGAAAGCGGCAATACTAGTCCGGATCCGAACACAACCCCAGATTCCGAACCCACCGATATCATCGGAGGCTCAGCCACCAAAATAACACCATTGGCCCATCTCATTATGGCAGACATTGCCCCATGGACCGAACCCTTCTTGGCCTACCTTAATAGGAACGAACTTCCTGAGGATCGGAATGAGGCCCGCTGCATTGTCCGGCGTTCGAAGGCCTACGAGGTTCACGATGGAGAGCTCTATAAGAAAAGCGCTACCAGAGTCCTTCAAAGATGTATCTCCGAGGAGGAGGGGCGGCAGCTCCTGGCTGAGATTCATGCCGGTCTCGGCGGGCACCACGCCGCAGCTCGGGCCCTTGTTAGCAAGGCCTTCCGTACAGGGTTTTATTGGCCGACCGCCCGAGCAGATGTGCGGGACCTTGTCCAACATTGCGTCAGATGCCAACTCTTCGCCAACCAAAGCCATATGCCCCCCACTTCCCTACAAACAATCCCCATCACTTGGCCTTTTGCGGTCTGGTGACTGGATATGGTTGGACACCTTAAAGGAGGAAGCCATAAGAAAAAAAATCTGCTGGTCATGGTGGATAAATTCACTAAGTGGATAGAGGTCAAACCAGTTAAAACGGCCGAGTCCGGGCCGGTGAAAGAATCCATATCCAGCGTCGTACACCGTTATGGTGTTCCACACAACATCATCACTGATAACGGCTCCAACTTCACATCCGACAAAGTGAAAACCTGGTGCGCTAATCTGGGCATCAAGCTCGATTATGCCTCTATCTATCATCCGCAGACAAATGGTCAAGTCGAATGAGCTAATGGTCTTATTATGAGCGGCATCAAGCCTAGACTAGTGCGGTCTTTGAAGGAATCAGACACACACTAGGTTGAGGAGATTGACTCCGTACTCTGGGGGCTGCGGACCATGCCCAATCGCACTACCGGATACACACCTTTTTTCATGGTGTACGGCGTAGAGGCTGTGCTACCCTGCAACATTATACATGACTCACTTCGGGTGCGCATGTACGAAGAGAAAGAGGCCGAGCTCGATCGGCAGGACAGCCTAGACGCCCTGGAGGAGGAGCACGACATTGCAAAAGCCCGTTCCACATTTTATCAACAACAGGCCGGCATATATCAAAGCAGAGAAGTACGGGCGAAGACTTATAACGTTGGCGAACTTGTTCTACGCTTGTTGGAAAAGAAAAAGGACAAACTCAAGCCCAAATGGGAGGGTCCCTTCATCATTGACGAAGTTCTCACCCAAGGAGCGTACCACCTGCATGATGCTTCAGATAATCACCTCGAGCCGAACCCCTGTAACGCGGCCAGACTCCGAAGATTATATTCCTAAGCGCCTAACTCTTTGTTCATCTCCTTCTCCTTGCTGTTTCCATAATACATTTTTTCATCTTTCTCTCTCTTTTCGTTTCTCTTTAGCCTTAAATCTTTCGTGCGGTTAGACCGTGCACCCCTGACGCACACATATGCTTTAAAATATGTATGTCCATTATACCTGGGGCTTCTTGTACAGAAGCTTGCTATTATTATCCGAGCATCAAGCTCATAACATATACGTTTTTCCCATATGTACCTTTTCTTCGCCATTATATGGATCGATATGACTTAAGTTTTGGCCAAGATGGGTTGCCTGGCTCCTATGCTTATACCCTACGTTCCCATTAGTTCGGCTAGGGCATAAAGGGAGCATCTCTGCGATTGTTACTGCCGAGTCATACAGATGTGTACCCCAGACTGGGTGAAGCCGAAAGCTAGTGTTCTTAAGGGAATATTCCGCCAGTGGATTAAAGATGTTTCTTGCATTCGCTCCATTGCGAACACCCAGAAGATATATATATATATATATATATATATATATATATATATATAATATACTGCGATTTTTTCAATCACAGTCCGGACATGCACTGTAACGCATGCACACCCAGGGAAAGTAACCCTTAACGGAACTATTCTCTCTGGAAGATGTTTCTTACAACTTTAATGTAATATAACATAACTAGCCGAATACAACTTGTCTGTTCAAGCAACTATGACCCCTACGCCTGGTTTCCATGCATTCCCCGGTCTATTCGGCCCCACAGGTATTCGGAAACACTCCGCACCTTCGGGTCCCGAGGTTGAAGCAAAAAGGTCTACCATGACAATCGTTTTACAATTCAGCTAGAATTTACATATGTCAAGGAAAGTACATAGTCACTTAGACTCATAAATTTCCTCCTCTATACCATCCAACAGGCTATGTAACTTACAATCCTATTGGGAATATTTGGCATCTACTGCTACTTGGTCATATACCAAATTAACGGGCACTTCTTTCCCATCTGACCCTAAAGGTCCGACCCAAGCCATGTGATTCGGATCAAGCTTGGTATATCATGTTTGCACCATGGCCCAGGCCTCTCGCGCACCCTCCTGAAAGGCCGATATTTTCCATAACTGGATACATGGCTGCGCTCCCTTAAATAGCTCTACAAGCTCCTCCATATTTCCTGGAGGGGAGGCGGATGGCCACAAGGCCTTAGCAACACTCCGCATTGCCTGCCGAGCTTGCTCGTGCATTTGCGACAGCCCCTGCAGCAGATCATCCGACAACCCGGACATCTCCTCTTCGGGACGGCCTGTCAGCATACCTGCAAACATAACTTTGTCAGTACCTTTCATCTTCGAACTATTATAAGGTAAGTTCGGTCACATACTGAATATGCCGCCTCACAGCCTTTTATTCTCCTTCACGGAGTCGGCCAGTTGGGCCCGCACATCTTTCAGTTCATTGCCCAGCTAGATGTTGGAATCCTGGAGTTTGTTTTTCTCCTCTCTGACTCGGGTCAAAACGCGCTCGCCGGCGGCATGTAGTCTTTTTGCCTCTTTCTCGCCCGTTTGAGCGGCCTTCAGTTTCTCTTCCAGTTGGTCCGATGACCCTGTTATGAGACAAGAACAGTATCAGCACAGCTAGCATATAATCATTGTTTCTTGATGGAGGGAAACATTACCAGGAGATGCCTTCTTGGATTTCTCCAGTTCGGCACGGGTAGCAGTTAGCTACGTCTAACACCTTTTTGGCTCCTGGGCTAGCAGGCCGTTTTTCTCCGTAAGAACCTGGTTATGCAATGATACTTAAATTAGTTGTACCAACTGCTTCAAGTCTCAGGGGCTACTGGCATATGGTTATCATATTCGGACAAAGTAAACTTACCTGCACATCTTTTAAATGCTGCTTTGTGGCTCTGTTAAGCCCATCTCGAGCAGCTCGGATATATGCATCAGCCGAGCTGAAGGCATTAAATGCCTCTTTTGAAAAGTCGGGGTCTTGTAAAATGGCCCTGCGGCGCCGATGATTCATGGAGCTCTCCACTTCCGAGTTAGTGACGGATAAGCATCTGAATCCTCCGCTGGAGGACAGTCCGGCGTTACCACCGCATTAGGCCCGTCTTTACGGCAGGATCTGGATCCTGGCTGTGGGAAGTATGACCGGCCAGACCCCCGGATATAGTCCGGCACACCTTTTTCCTGATATAGGATAAACAAAAAGGTCATAGTTGGATGTGACTGCCAAGGTGCATATGTGCAAATCCATGCCTCTTTGATGAGGGCTCGGCCCTATCTTTGTTTGCCTTCCTCTCCGAAGGCTTGCCTGGTGTGGGGGCCACTCTCTTCGGAGATGCCCCTGGGGCAGCATGGCGTGCCGAACGCCTCCCCTGTTGAGCACATGACAGTGCGGTGGGTGAGGAAGAATGAGAAAACTCTCTTGGACTAGGTATCTCTAGATTACTTACATACGAAGTGGGATGGAGACCAGGGTAATCGACGATGATGGGTACATCCGTACCATCATAGCTCATCTGATAGAATATTCCGTCCTCGAGCTCCACAAATATGTCCGGATCTTCCTCATATCCGGGGTCAAGATCCCGGTTGCGATTCTCCGGATGAGGGGCAGGGTCGGGGATCCCCTCGACATCCATTCGCCATTCCTGTTATAAGCGAATAAGATACTGAGTGTCAAGAATGATTCAGGGACAGGAGTAAAATAGTGGAGTTAAAGCTTACCCAGCCGGGAGGATTATACATGGAAAACCCGTCTCGATATTAGAGACGGGTGAACTCCTCCTTCTCCCCTTTATACAGTTTGGCCAATATTTTGGCCAGGGCGGCGGGGGTCTTTGGGCCCTTCCGACCATTGCATGAGGCGTCATCTTCCCCGTTATAATGCCACATGGGCAGCCCTCTGTATTGGAGTGGCTGGACCCCCCCTCCCCCGCGCTATGGAGATCGCCATTACCTCGACTATTGACAGTCCGGATTGGGCAAGCATCTTAATCCTGCCCAGCAGTAGGCTGATCTCTGCACTATCCTCTTCCTCGAGGCTCTGAGGACGCCAGCTATGGCATTTCTTCAACGGAGCACTTGAAAACTCGGGGAGGCCCATATGGACGGGGTCGGGTAGAGCGACATCGTCGATGTAGAACCGTTTGGAAGGCCACTCTTCGGAAGCTTTCTTCGGCGTGCCGGACAGGTATCCGGTCCCGGCGATGCGCCACACTTCGGCTCCTCCCACTTCAAAAACTGACCCACCTTGATTACGAGGGACGAGGCAGAACAGTCTTCTCCATAAATCGAAATGCGCCTCGTAGACAAGGAATAGCTCGCATAGAGCGACATAACCCGCAATATGAAGGATAGAGGCGGGAGTGAGACTGTGCAGTTAGAGGCCGTAATACTCCAGCAAACCTCGGAGGAAGGGATGGATCGGAAATCCGCACCTCTTAACAAGAAGGGGACGAAGCATACTCGTTCTACCCTGGATGGATTGGGGAAGTTCTCCGCTTGAGCCCCGCCCTTGAAGGACGTCATCCTTGCTCGTACGGGGAACAAATCCGCGAGGGGAAGAAAGCCCTGTGTTTGCAGCTTCACCAGCTGACTGTGAGAAACTGAACATCTCTCCCAATCCCCCTTTTCGGAGTTGTGGGAGCGAGAGGAAGAGCTGGGAGCGCTAGCCATGTTGGGGTGGTTTTGCTCCACAAGCTCTGAGGGTTTCTTCCGTGAGATTTGGAGGGGATCTGAGATCTATTCTCTTTAAATGGGCACCTTTCTGGTACGGTCAGGGTGGTATTTGCAAAAATACCCTGACCTCTCGCATTCGCTCGACACGTGGTAACTGGAGTTATCGATGCGCAGAAGCCGAGGGGTACAACATTAAATGGAAGGCCGAACACACTACTTGGAAGTCATCAGTGGAGGAACCCGCCTTGCAATGCCGAAGACAATCTATACGCCGAACACCTCATCATTGAAGACTGGTTCGGGGGCTACTGAGGGAGTCCTGGACTAAGGGGTCCTCGGGCGTCCGGCCTATTAGCCATGGGACGGACTGATGGGCTGTGAAGATACAAATACCGAAGACTGCACCCGTGTTCGGACGGGACTCTCCTTGGTGTGGAAGGCAAGCTTGGCGATCAAATAAGTAGATTCCTTTCTTTGTAACCGACCTTATGTAACCCTAGATCCCCCGGTATCTATATAAACCGGAGGGCTTAGTCCGGAGGGAGGACAATCATTATCATAGCCACACAAGCTAGACCTACAGGGTTTAGCCATTATGATCTCGCGGTAGATCAACTCTTGTAATACTCATATTCATCTAGATCAATCAAGCAGGAAGTAGGGTATTACCTCCATAGAGAGGGCCCGAACCTGGGTAAACATCGTGTCCCCTGTCTCCTGTTACCGTCGACTTTAGACGCACAGTTCGGGACCCCCTACCCGAAATTCGCCGGTTTTGACACCGACAGGGGGCGCGGCCCCTCTTTCCCTCTCCCTCTCCTTCCTTCTTCTCCTACTTGGACTAGGAAAGGGGGGGGGGGCAATTCCTACTTGGAGTAGGATTCCCCTCCCCCTTGGGCGCGCCCCTTGTGGCTGGCCGGCCTCCTCCTCCCCTCCTTTATATACGGGGGAGGGGAACACCCCATAGACACAAGTTGATCTTTAGCCGTGTGCACAGTTTTACACCTTGGTCATATTGTCGTAGTGCTTAGGCGAAGCCCTGTGTCGGTAACTTCATCATCATCGTCGACACGCCGTCGTGCTGAAGGAACTCACCCTCGGCCTCAGCTGGATCAAGAGTACAAGGGATTCGCCGAGCTGAACGTGTGCAGATCGTAGAGGTGTCGTGCGTTCGGTACTTGATCGGTTGGATCGCGAAGATGTTCGACTACATCAATCGCATTACTAAACGCTTCCGCTTTCGGTCTATGAGGGTACGTAGACACACTCTCCCCTCTAGTTGCTATGCATCTCTTAGATAGATCTTGCGTGATCGTAGGAATATTTTTGAAATACTGTGTTCCCCAACACCTACCACTCAAGAAGTAAGAGCAACCATGCTCATAGCGCTTCTCATATCAGAAGGAGGCCACACCAACAAAATATTTCAGAAGAGAAGAAGGGGAGGTTGCTCATACCTATGATGTGCAAAAACTCCCAGAGGCACTAGAAGAAAAGATGGAGCGCATACCGATGCTTGTATTGGCTCTAATCTTGAAGTGTGCGCTCGTGGCCGGATCATGCAGAGCTGGCCTGGTGTGGACGTTGGAGGTCGCGCAAATGCTGATCGTGGGCATGCACGTAGGTAGCGCAACGGCCGGGCGTCCATGAGTTTGTTAGCAGCCAAGTCGTGCGGCCGGTTTGCATGGGCAGTGTACGTGGGTCTGCAGTAGCTAGATTAGTTGAAATAGTGGCCGGTGTGGTGGCCGGGTGGTGTGTGTGCACCTGGGTATAAAAGGCCCTCCGCTGTATTGTTTGTAATCGTGCCGGTCTGTTGCCGCGCCACGGTGATGGTATGTGTCGAGCCGAGGGGGAGGGGCCTAAGGAAGATGTAGTCTCCATCGGGACCGTGGTATGCGCCCGGTCGATGTGAGAGTTCTTCCGGGGTTGTGCTGCGTGTGTGTGTACCTCCATGTATATGTGTTTGAGTAGCTGAGTTGAATAGAAGCCAACATACTGGCCGTTTGGTGGCTGGGGCGTTCGTCGCCGGAAAATTCTGTTCATCTTCTACCTTCGTCCGGCATTTGTTGCCGGAGGGCGGTTCGGCGTATGTCGCCGGTGGGTT
This sequence comes from Triticum aestivum, assembly GCF_018294505.1. NCBI lineage: Eukaryota > Viridiplantae > Streptophyta > Magnoliopsida > Poales > Poaceae > Triticum > Triticum aestivum. Next base: position 484,767,430 of record NC_057803.1, read on the forward strand.
TGTCCCAACATTTGGTATCATGAGCTTGGTTGGCTTGGGCTTGGTTTGCCGTGCCGGAGGCGTGGCAGCGTTGGCGGCGTTCGTCGGCGGATGCGCGAAGCTCCGGGCCGTGTGTCGGTCTATGGAGGTGCGCGGCGCTACGGCTGTCATGGTGGATTCGGAGGCGGCGCATGGTGAGTCCACGACGAGCACGGCGGGCATGAAGGTCGCGCCGGTGCCGTCGCGGTGGGCGGCGAGCGCATGGTGGCAACGCACAGCGAGTCGGCTGCGGTGGTGGCACATGGCTTCGACGTCGAGCGATGCGGCAACCATGGCGCGGGCACAACGAGCACACGGCACATCGCAGCGGGCACGGAGGCACGCGGAGGCGTCGAGCGAAGACGACCATGGAGGCGTGGCTGCGCGTAGAGGCGCACGGTGGCGTCAGACGGAGGCGTTCACGACGACGGTCGACGACGAGCCGTGTCAAGATTAAGAGGGAAATTATTGGCTCTAATCTTGACGTGTGCGCTCGTGGCCGGATCGTGCAGAGCTGGCCTGATGTGGACGTTGGAGGTCGCGCAAATGCTGGTCGTGGGCATGCACGTAGGCAGCGCAACGGCCGGGCGTCCATGAGTTTGTTAGCAGCCAAGTCATGCGGCCGGTTTGCATGGGCAGTGTACGTGGGTCTGCATGTAGCGAAATAGTGGCCGGTGTGGTGGCTGGGTGGTGCGTATGCACCTGGGTATAAAAGGCCCTCCGCTGTACTGTTTGTAATCGTGCCGGTTTGTTGCCGCGTCACGGTGATGGTATGTGTCGAGCCGAGGGGGAGGGGCCTAAGGAAGATGTAGTCTTCGCCGGGACCGTGGTATGCGCCCGGTCGATGTGAGAGTTCTTCTGGGGTTGTGCTGCGTGTGTGCATGTGTACCTTCATGTATGTGTGTTTGAGTAGCTGAGTTGAATAGAAACCAACATACAGGCTGTTCAGTGCCGGAAAATTTTGTTCATCTTCTACCTTCGTCCGGCATTTGTTGCCGGAGGGCGGTTCGGCGTATGTCGCCGGTGGGTTTGTCCCAACAGCTTGTACTAGAGGAGCTCTACATAGTTTACCATACCAGAACAGAAGATGGTGTGCAGTCAGCCGATGCTCGTACCCACGCTCGTAGCAAGGTCAAAACCCCATCATTTTTTAATTTTGACGAGCCACAGTGGGTTACTTTTTAACCGTTCGTTTGCATTTTAATGTTCAGTATTTACCTTCGAAGCTCTCTATCCTATAATCCTCTGTAGAGCTTTATGTTTTATTTTAATCTCTTTGCTTGGTTGGGTATACGAACTTCGTATTGTATACTAAATCACTTCTTTTATTTCATGTGTTATTTTCGCAGAGGCTTGGACCTAGTGTGAGGACTTGTACTGTATGATGCCTACCGTATACAAAATGGCACGTTGCTTCAATTCTACAATTTTCAACAGCAAGTGCCTAATACTGCCTTCCAGTTTGAATATTGCTCAGTAAAAAATTTAGTAGTGAGGTTCTCGCCTTAAGTGGGATCTCGCTTTTAGTTAAGCACGTAGGAGGGTGCACGCTCGTGTTTCATATCTTATCTCACTTGCACTACACATACAACCGAGGAGAGTATACACTCCTAGACTTACTTTATATCAACTTAAGTGTGGTGGTTAGGTGGGTGAACTTGCCATTATGAGACAGTGTTTTACTCTCTTGTGATCTAACCCTTTGTGCTATAAAAAATGGAAAACTTCCAAGAGAATAAAATATTTTGTTTTCTTTTTTTATTTCCATCTCTAGCAGGTTCTACCGGAAGGCAACCACCGGGCCACATCAAGAAAATTTTGTTGAAGCAATGGTACATGTCCATTAAAGGAGAGGTCATTTGTACCTCAACGGTAAAAGTTTATTACAATCACTTAATTTTAAGTTTGGGGAGGTAAACCACTTCTCATACTCTCTTTAATAAACCGCATTTTTTCTTTTCATTTCATAATTTTCTTGAGCTTAGTTCTCGCAAAGTTTTAAGCTTGGGGGAAGTTACTTTTGCTTGTGTAGAGTCTTGTGCAATGATCTTTATCTCATAGTTATTATGCAATCATGTGGTTATTTGACATGCTTTCTTAGGCATGATAGTTTTGTATTTGTATAGGGGGGTCACTTGCTCTTAGGCCCCACAGTGTCCAGTTAATGTTTTTATGCACTTCGTTCAAATTTTCACCTAGCTTGGGAAAAATCTTGTGATTATCTTGAAGACAGTGTCATGGTCTCTCTATAAAAAATGAGGAATAATAGAGGTTACTTATTAGATGTATGAGTTAGGGTAAGTTCTACTATACTTGTTACTTTAGATCATTATAGGGTCGTCCACATCACTAGTGTTGATTGTGAAGTGTAGGTATTCAATCATACATGCTAGACTATTTTTGGTCAGGTTAGCTTAAAAAAGTGAGCATAAAGATTAGCCAAAAAATTCTAGCTAAGAAAGTAGAAAGTATAGGTGGAACTCTCAAATCATAAAGCATGGATCACATCATACTTTGTTTTTCAAAGTTAGCACTCAACTTGATCATTTTTGTTTTCTCGCATAAGCTTTGAGCATGCTTAGTTTTCATCGTAACAAGTAAAATAGTAAACGACTGGTATGTCATGAGCAACTAATCTTGTTCAATATTGTGGGAGGAAATGAAAGCACTGGTCAAAATATTACATTTCAAAGGGACGCGCGGAGCACCAAAAATAATGAGAGCCCCTCACTCCTTGTTCGATCGAACCCCAAATAATATTTTATAGGACCGCTCTCCCACCGCTAGTGGTCAATCATTAAAGATGTGGAAGCCTCTCTAGTTATCATATTAGCATAAGTATGCGAGTACTCATCTTTCAGTAGGAACAAAAAAATGAGCCAAAAACAGAAGAACAAAAATAAATTGATAAGTAATCAAGTAGGAGGATCCAAGTATTTGTTTTCATGCCCAATTATTTTGGGAAGGTACGTAGAAACTTGTATTTTGGTCCAAAACGGAGAAGGTACATAGAAACTTTAGATCCAAGTATTTTGGTAGCCATTTCTTCATACAAACATGCCTAAATTGGGGTTTGTACGAAGAAATAACAACCAAAATACTAATCACCACGCACATGTTCCAGAGGAGAAAACCGGGTGTGGTGTGATCATGGATGCACGAAAGAGCTTTCTTTTATTGAAAAAGGCTTTCGCCCCGCTTTATAAATAAAGCAACCACCATAGCCACAAAGTTAGAACAATAGTCCACACATGTACACTCACACAAGGTAGCACCACACAAAGTACGGTAGGGTTCTGCTGAGGGCACAATTCAACAAGCCCTAAAAACAAAAAACAAAGGCGGAAGCACCGCAGTCATAGAGTCTAATCCAGCTCAGGTGGTGGTGGAGGAAGCGGCGGCGCCAATTGTAGAGCCATCGCACGAAGGTCAACAATGATGATGTTGATGGCGTCCTGGTCCTGGCAGTGGCTAAGCGGTCACCAAAGCTACAAATAGCCACACATTTTGAACATCGCGTCAGTAGTGTTAGAGTTTGAGTTGTATATCTGTAATCTCAACAACCCGATTCCCTCTTCTCCCGTGTCTAAGTCTATCTCTTGTACTCCAAGGCAAGTCTTTGCCCAATATAAATAAACACCGCGGCTGCCTATAGGCAGTAGGAATGCTTATACCACGAGCTTCTTACATGGTATACAGAGCTAGCCTCTTCCCTATCATCTAGCAAACACAAAACCAAAAGCCTAGCACCCTTCCATCACCATCACCATGAGCTCCACCGCTGTCGGCCTCAACCTCGGTGCTCCACCAACATAGAAGCTCGTGAGGGGGAACTACCTCCTATGAAGGCGCAAGTTTTGCCGGCACTGCGAGTCACGCAGGTGACCGGTCTTCTCGACGACAGCGATGCCGCGCCGCCAAAAACAGTGGAGATCACCAAATCAGAGAAGACCACGGCCATGGAGCCAAATCCACTATATGGTCCATGGATCGCCAAGGATCAGCAGGTCCTAACGCCAGAGATCCTCGCGCAAGTCATCGGTAAGGAAAACACCCTTGATCTATGGACCGCTCTTACCACGTTATTTGCTGCGCAGTCGCAATCGCGAATCACAAATCTGAGGATTGCCATCTCCAACACCAAGAAGGGAAACATGTTCAGCAATGCCTTCATCGCCAGGATGAATAAGAGCCTCGGAGACTAACTTCTGCTACCTCTTGAGCACTGCGTTGGTTTTCCCTTGAAGAGGAAAGGGTGATGCAGTAAAGTAGCGTAAGTATTTCCCTCAGTTTTTGAGAACCAAGGTATCAATCCAGTAGGAGACTACACGCAAGTTCCTCGTACCTACACAAACAAATAAGAACCTCGCAACCAACGTGATAAAGGGGTTGTCAATCCCTTCACGGTCACTTACGAGAGTGAGATCTGATAGAGATAATAATAATAAGATAAATATTTTTGGTATTTTTATGATATAGATTGAAAGTAAAGATTGCGAAATAAAATAGATTGGAAACTTATATGATAAAAGATAGACCCCGGTGCCATAAGTTTCACTAGTGGCTTCTCTCAAGAAAGCATAAGTATTACGGTGGGTGAACAAATTACTGTCGATAAAATGATAGAAAAGTGCATAATTATGAGAATATCTAGGCATGATCATGTATATAGGCATCATGTCCGTGACAAATAGACCGAAACGATTCTGCATCTACTACTATTATTCCACACATCGACCGCTATCCAGCATGCATCTCGAGTATTAAGTTCATAAGAACAAAGTAATGCATTAGGCAAGGTGATATGATGTAGAGGGATAAACTCAAGCAATATGATATAAACCCCATCTTTTTATCCTCGATTGCAACAATACAATACGTGCCTTGCTGCCCCTGCTGTCACTGGGAAAGGACACCACAAGATTGAACCCAAAACTAAGCACTTCTCCCATTGCAAGAAAGATCAATCTAGTAGGCCAAACCAAACTGATAATTCTAAGAGACTTGCAAAGATAACCAATCATACATAAAAGATTTCAGAGAAGAATCAAATATTGTTCATAGATAAACTTGATCATAAACCCACAATTCATCAGATCTCGACAAACACACCGCAAAAAGAGTTACATCGAATAGATCTCCAAGAAGATCGAGGAGAACTCTGTATTGAGATCCAAAGAGAGAGAATAAGCCATCTAGCTAATAACTATGGACCCGAAGGTCTGATGTAAACTACTCACACATCATCAGAGAGGCTATGGTGTTGATGTAGAAGCCCTTCGTGATTGATTCCCCCTCCGACGGAGCTCCGGAAAAGGCCCCAAGATGGGATCTCTTGGGTACAGAAGATTGCGGCGGTGGAAATAGAGTTTCGTGGTGCTCCTAGATGTTTTCGGGGTATATATATATATATATATATATAGGAGGAAAACTAGGTCGGTGGAACTACGAGGGACCCACGAGGGTGGGGCGCACCCAGGGGGCAGGCACACCTCCTTGCCTCGTGGCTCCCTCGTTTCTTTCTTGACGTCCACTCCAAGCCCCCTGGTGTCAGGACCCCGATTCCAAGCCACATTGATCTAGCCGGTAACACCTCATATCACTTTGCGGCCTCACGCACAGTATCCCACGGGTGTCGCCTTACCATGGCCCGGAACCGTTTGCGCCTTTTGGCTCACATATATGATAGTGTCGCTAGCATCCATATGACAGAGAACCCGGGCCGACATGGCTAGTCGTGAACCCAAAGCGGCACAGACCTATGGAGACAGGCATACATGAATCACATCGAGCATGACAGTCATCAGCGAGTGGATCTGGGCTGTAGCACTGGGCTAACAGGACTCCGGAGAACCCGGGCTGTAGCAGGCTAGGCAGGACTCCAGATGTCACCGCATGACATTACCCCGAAGGGACAGACATAGGAACGACGTGAAACACATGCCGACCAGTCAAGTGTCCTGAGCAGTAGTGCTGGGATAGCAGGACTGCGGTGAACTGGGCTGTAGCGGACTACTATGGCCCGAGGAACACTAGACTACATTTCCCCATAAGAAAGGCTGCCAAGGATAAACAACTAGATTGTCGGATCCCACTCATACCAAGCATTTCAATCATACACACAATATGCCCGATATGAGTACATACAACATGGCATCACAACAAAACTCTACAACTCAAGTACTTTATTTAAAGGCTCCAGAGAGCCATACATAACATGTTCACACAGATAGGTGTCACATGACCCGACACTCAAGTCATACAATCACACAAGCACAAGCGGAAGCAACTAGTCTGAGTACAGACACTAGAAAGAAAGAAGGCTTCTCGAAGCCTGTCTATCTACATAGGGCCCTCCATGGCCAGGATCACCACCTGGGTGGCTAGTCACTCGTCGATGTCAAGGTCTAAGTAGAACCCATCGGAGGGGGCGGTGTTGTCATCTGAAAACAGTAATTAAGCAAACATGAGTACAAAGGTACTCAGCAAGTCTTACAACAGAACCTACTATACATGCTCATTCTCAAGAAGGTGGTGGGGTTATTGCAGCAAGCCAGCTTTGACTCTTGGCTAAGCTATCCTACGGAACTCCACTAGTAAAATAGTTTTCGCACATGAGTCCACTACTCTCCAACACAATACTCCACCAGGGATCCTCTCTCGTCATCCTACGAGAGGGCCATCCTCGGTACTCACACTTATCTTGAGCCTTTTAGTAGTAACCATTAACTTGTCTATGAACTGTATAGGCAACCAAGTAGTCCTTTACCACGGACGCGGCTATTCGAATAGTTTTATACCTTGCAGGGGTGTACTTCTTCATACACGCTTTCACCACTTACCACCGTTTACACGACATGTACTCGGCAACCTTCAAGCGGAGGCCCAACGAGGGTGTCGGCCATGGCCTACCTAAACACTCAAGTCTCTAGTCCAGGTTCATCGCCTATCCAGGTTCCATCCGCAGGGAGTCCGGCCGAGGTTTCCACATACGACCCCGAACAATGTGAACAGGGTTCCCGAGACACCAAACGGGTGACTCGGTACACCGTGCCACGGTGTATCTACCGCAACATAGCCCACCCCTAGGGTCAGCGCTACGCATGGTCGCCAACACATGACCTACAAACACCAGAAACTATTTGCAACTCCTAGACAGAGTACTGGGGTATTTAAGAAGCCGAGAGGGTCAATTAAGGATCCCAATGCATGGTAGTAGCTGAATCTTAAAATCACACATACAGATCTCAGTTCTTAGGGACGGCCTCAATGAAACAACCCACCATGTACTCCTACATGGCCTCTCATCGATACCTTTACCAAAACATGTTCCACACATCCCTCACATTACCGACATAATCATTTCACTCTAGCCCATCACCCAGATGAACCAGACCTGACACAACTCTAAGCATAGCAGGCATAGCAAGGTAGGAATCACATACATGGCTCAATCAACTCCTACACATGCTAGTGGGTTTCATCTAGTTACTGTGGCAATGACAGGTCATGCAGAGGATAAGGGTTCAACTACCGTAGCACACATCAGTTTGAATCGTGTTGTCTTACTACAGTAAACAAGAGCAGAAGCGAGAACATCGGTTGTATCGGAATGATCAATGGGTTGCTTGCCTGTTGTAGTGGTAGTAGGGTACTGCCCTTCAGACCGATACTCAGGGTTATCCTCGGAGGCAGAACCTACCACAAAAATCACACCGAACGTAATCAACACATGGCAATATGCAACAATATGATGCATGCTATGACATGGCAAGATGAAAGTGTCTTGGCCTAATGCAAGCTAAAACAGAAGGGGATGAACTCATTTGAGTCAAAGATTCAAATGTTAGTTCATTAAACATGGCCTTATTAGTGCATTACCTTATTCTGCTTAAACAACAAGGTTAACTTGTTTTGTCATGCATGAAACCATTACAAATGGACAGATTGAATTTTTCTGATCATTTTTCATATATAGATCTTTGCATTTGGAGTTATGGTTGATTTTCCATGATTTTTAGAAGTTTTGGATATTTTCTGGAATTTCCTATATAAGAATAATTCCAGTAATTGAATTAATGCGTCAGCATGACATAGGTGTGACGTCAGCGGTCAACTGGGTCGGCCAGGTCAAACCTGACTGGTGGGCCCTGTCTGTTAGTGACTCAGCTAATTATCAGAATTAAATTAACATTAATTAGCTGTCAGCGGGGCCTGGGCCCACATGTCAGTGTCTAAACTAATTAAAATTAGTTAAGACTAATCCTAAACTAGTTAGCAGACCGGCCCCACCTATCATAGACTCAGGGGGGAGTCAACTTGGGCCCACACAGGGGTCAAACAGAGTCAAACTCGCCGGCGGCTTGACGCCGGCGACGACAGACTTGGCGGAGGGGCTCGGGTTTGCGTCTCCGGTGACCAAATCGACGGCGAAGAGCAGCTACGTGACGCGGGGAGCGAGCCGCGTTGTTTGGTGGAGAAAGTGGAGCTCGGGGAGGCCGGGAACAACGCCAGCGACGACCTTGGCGGTCGCCGGAGTTCGGGCGAGGATGAACCCGAAGCTACGGGGCACGGCGAGGCGCGGGGAGTGGTGCGTTAGGCTCCTGGGAACGTGGTGAGTGTGGTGACGCGCTCGGAATCGAGCTTACGCGCCTGTGGCCACGGCGGCGACATGGCCGGTGGAGCCGAGCTCTCGACCGTGATGGCCAACGGGGTTAGAGGGCAGCTCAAGCGACGTGGCTAGGGGGAGAAGAGAGAGAAGCTCACGGTGAGTGCAGCGGGCGTCGAAGAGGGCTCGGGAAAGTTTGGGAGGCGGCAAAACATCAAAGACGATCTCTGTTGACCGACGAGGGGAACGGCAGCGGTGGCGGTGTTACAGCGCGTCCGAGGCCTCGTGGCTCGTCGAGGAGGTCGAGGGAGATGTTGCGGAGCTCGTGGGCATGGTGGGGTGACACGGGGACGACATTGGCTGCGGCTACGGCGGCAAGACGATGGCGGCTGCGTCGGCAGGAAGATGGGGAGAGAGCCAGAGAGGGGAAGAGGCCACGGGGAGAGTGGGAAGAAAGAGAGGGAGACGTGGGGGTCGGCATGGCACTCGTAGACGCCTCTAGGGCGTCGGCGGTAGCAGGAGGTGGCCGGCGTGTGGCCGCGGGCGCCGGCCACGCGCTCCTCGTCCTCCTGGCGAGAGGAGGAGGACGACTGGCAAGAGCGAGTCGACTGGGCCGAGCTAGGTGGGCTGGTGGGCTGCGCCTGGTAAGTTTCTCTCTCTCTCCTTTTTTCTGTTTTTCTTATTTATTTATTATTTCTGTGACTTCAGGGCTTTATTAAAAATACCAGGGAATTACCATAAATCATAAAATTAATCATGGCCACTGCTTAGAATATATCCAACAGCAAACATTTTAGTTTATGATTATTTGAGCATTTAAAATATTTATAGCATTTAAATGCCCAAATGCAAATACCATAAGGATTAATGCAATGACCTTTGATGTCCTAGAAAAATGTGCACCATTTTTGTCAAAGGTTTTAACCCAAAACAAAAAGGGTGGGCTTTTTAGAAGGGCATTTCAGGTTCATTGGAAAAGTTTTTAGTAAACCCTAGTTGTTCCAGAGGGGGTGCTGGGGGTTCTATCATCCCCATTTCAAATTTAAAAGGAAATTAAACATGATGCACACTCTAATGCTTGAACTAACTAGGGTGTGACACCTGGATCATGTTTGTTCCAAAAGTAACTCTCCCGATGGTTTCATTCCGTTTGGATTCCGTTTGATATTACTTTTCTGCGAAACACTGAAATAGGCAAAAAACAGTAATTTGCACTGGTCCTTGGGTTAGTAGGTTAGTCCCAAAAATAATATAAAAGTGTATAAATAAACCCATTAACATCCAAAACAGATAATATGATAGCATGGAACAATCAAAAATTATAGATACGTTGGAGACGTATCAAGCATCCCCAAACTTAATTCCTGCTCGTCCTCGAGTAGATAAATGATAAAAACAGAATATTTGATGTGGAATGCTACCTAGCATAATTCTCAATGTAATTTTATTTATTGTGGCATGAATGTCCAGATCCGAAAGATTCAAGACAAAAGTTTAATATTGACATAAAAATAATAATACTTCAAGCATACTAAAATAAGCAATCATGTCTTCTCAAAATAACATGGGAAAATAAAGTTCATCCCTACAAAATCATATAGTTTGGTCATGCTCCATTTTCTTCAAACAAGAATGCTCTCATCATGCACAACCCCGATGACAATCCAAGTAATTGTTTCATACTTTAGTAATCTCAAACTTTTTTCAACTTTCACGCAATACATGAGCGTGAGCCATGGATATAGCACTATGGGTGGAATAGAATATGATGATGGAGGTTATGCGGAGAAGACAAAAAAGGAGAAAGTTTCACATCGACGCGGCTAATGAACGGGCTAGGGATATGCCCATCAATTGATGTCAATGCAAGGAGTAGGGATTGCCATGCAACGAATGCACTAGAGCTATAAATGTATGAAAGCTCAACAAAAGAAACTAAGTGGGTGTGCATGCAACTTGCTTGCTCACGAAGACCTAGGGCATTTGAGGAAGCCCATTGTTGGAATATACAAGTCAAGTTCTATAATGAAAAATTCCCACTAGTATATGAAAGTGATAAAACAATAGACTTTCTATCATAAAGATCATGGTGCTACTTTGAAGCACAAGTGTGAAAAAGGAGGATAGTAGCATTGTCCCTTTTTATTTCTTTTTTTCCTTTTTTCCTTTTTTGGGCCTTTCCCTTTTTTTATTTGTCCTTTCTCTTTTTTTGGACAATGCTCTATTAATGATGATCATCACACTTCTATTTATTTACAACTCAATGATTACAACTCGATACTAGAACAAAATATGACTCTATATGAATGCCTCCGGCGGTGTACCGGGAAGGGCAATGAATAAAGAGTGACATGTATGATAAATTATGCATGGTGGCTTTGCCACAAATACAATGTCAACTACATGATCATGCAAAGCAATATGACAATGATGAAGCGTGTCATAAATGAAATGGTGGAAAGTTGCATGGCAATATATCTCGGAATGGTTATGGAAATGCATAATAAGTAGGTATGGTGGCTGTTTTGAGGAAGATATAAGGAGGATTATGTGTGATAGAGCGTATCATATCACGGGGTTTGGATGCATCGGCGAAGTTTGCACGAACTCTCAAGGTGAGAAAGGGCAATGCATGGTACCGAAGAGGCTAGCAATGATGGAAGGTCAGAGTGTGTATCGTCTATGGACTCAACATTAGTCATAAAGAACTCACATACTTATTGCAAAAATCTACAAGTCATCAAAAACCAAGCACTACGCGCATGCTCCTAGGGGGATAGATTGGTAGGAAAAGACCATCGCTCGTCCCCGACCACCACTCATAAGGAGGACAATCAAATAACACCTCATGTTTCAAATTTGTTACACAACGGTTACCATACGTGCATGCTACGGGACTTGCAATCTTCAACACAAGTATTTCTCAAATTCACAACTACTCAACTAGCACACTGTAATATCACCATCTTTATATCTCAAAATAATTATCAAGTATCAAACTTCTCATAGTATTTAATGCACTTTCTATGATAGTTTTTATTATACCCATCTTGGATGCCTACCATATTAGGACTAATTTCATAACCAAAGAAAATTACCATGATTTTCTAAAGGACTCCCAAAATAATATAAGTGAAGCATGAGAAGTCATTAATTTCTATAAAATAAAACTACCACCGTGCTCTAAAAGATATAAGTGAAGCACTAGAGCAAAATTATCTAGCTCAAAAGATATAAGTGAAGCACATAGAGTATTCTAATAAATTCCAATTCAAGTGTGTCTCTCCCAAAAAGTGTGTACAACAAGGATGATTGTGGTAAACTAAAAAGCAAAGACTCAAATCATACAAGATGCTCCAAGCAAAACACATATCATGTGGTGAATAAAAATATAGCCTCAAGTAAAGTTACCGATGGAAGAAGACGAGGGCATCCCCAAGCTTAGGCTTTTGGTTGTCCTTGAATTTTACCTTGGGGTGTCTTGGGAATCCCCAAGCTTAGGCTCTTGCCACTCCTTATTCCATAATCCATCAAATATTTAATTTTAATAGTGGGTTCCCACTCATCATAAAGTTTTCTAGGGACAGAAACTTCCAATTCAAGCTTTTCTTCATAAGATTGCATTAAAACATCAATGATATGTTTAGTAAAAGATTTATTTTGATTATAAGCATGCGGAGAATTTAGCACGGATTGCAACAAGGAAATACAATCTATTAAAGAACAATTATCATAATTAAATTCCTTGAAATCCAAAATAGTGGGTTCATTGTTATGTAAACTTTTGACCTCTCCAATTCCACTTTTACCAATTTTAGCATTAAGATCTAAAAACTCCGAATCATTGGTACGCCTTTTAACTAAAGTTGACTCATCTCTAGTCCCATCATTATCAAGATTCATATTGCAAAACAAAGATTTAATAGGGGACACATCAATCACTTTTAGATCTTCATCCTTATTATCATAAAAACTAGAAGAACACACTTTCACAAAGCAATCTTTTTTAGCACGCATGCTAGCGGTTCTTTCTTTGCACTCATAAATGGAAATTCTCATAGCTTTGAGAGACTCATTTATATCATGCTGAGGTGGAATAGATCTAAGTTTCAAAGAATCAACATCAAGAGAAATTATATCCATGTTCCTAGTCAACTCATCAATCTTAGACAGTTTTTCTTCAATCAAATCATTGAAACTCTTTTGCGAACTAATAAATTCTTTAATATTAGATTCAAAATCATAGGGCATCTTATTATAATTTCCATAAGAATTGTTGTAGGAATTACCATAATTATTAGAGGAATTACTAGGAAATAGCCTAGGATTAAAATTACCTCTATACGCGTTATTACCAAAATTGTTCCTACCAACAAAATTCACATCCATAGATTCATTATTATTCTCAATCAAAGTAGACAAAGGCATATCATTAGGATTAGAAGAAACACTCTTATTAGCAAACAATTTCATAAGTTCATCCATCTTTCGACTCAAAACATAGATCTTTCAGTGTGCCTTTGAGAATAATTAACCATAATATTGTCTAGGAGTTTAGTAGCTTCTCCTAAAGTGATTTCCATAAAAGTGCCTCCCGTGGCCGAATCTAAAAGATTTGTAGAAGCAAAATTCAATCCGGCTTAAATTTTTTGTATAATCATCCAAAGATTCAAACCATGTGTAGGGCAATTACGTATCATTAATTTCATCCTCTCCCAAGCTTGTGCAACATGTTCATGATCAAGTTGCTTAAAATTCGTAATATTGTTTCTAAGAGAGATGATCTTAGCGGGAGGAAAATACTTAGAGATAAAAAACATCTTTGCACTTATTCCATGAATCAATACTATTTTTAGGCATTGACGAAAACCAAGTTTTAGCATGATCTCTAAGCGAAAACGGGAATAGCTTCAATTTAACAATATCATTATCCACATCTTTCTTCTTTTGCATATCAAACAAATCAACAAAGTTGTTTATATGGGTAGCGCCATCTTCACTAGGAAGGCCGGAAAACGGATCTTTCATGACAAGATTTAGCAAAGAAGTATTAATTTCACAAGATTTAGCATTGGTAAGAGGAGCAATCGGAGTGCTAATAAAATCATTATTATTGGTATTAGAAAAGTCACACAATTTAGTATTATCTTGAGCCATCATGACAACCAATCCAACACACAAGCACACAAGAAGCAAGTGAAAAGAGACGAACTAGAAAAGAGAAGGGGAACAGAAAAAGAGGGCGAATAAAATGGCAAGGGTGAAGTGGGGAGAGGAAAACGAGAGGAAAATGGAAAATAATGTAATGCGAGGGAATAGAGTTTATGATGGGTACTTGGTATGTCTTGACTTGATGTAGATCTCCCTGGCAACGGCGCCAGAAATCCTTCTTGCTACCTCTTGAGCACTGCATTGGTTTTCCCTTGAACAGGAAAGGGTGATGCAGTAAACTAGCGTAAGTATTTCCCTCAGTTTTTGAGAACCAAGGTATCAATCCAGTAGGAGACTACACGCAAGTCCCTCGTACCTACACAAACAAATAAGAACCTCGCAACCAACGCGATAAAGGGGTTGTCAATCCCTTCACGGTCACTTACGAGAGTGAGATCTGATAGAGATAATAATAATAAGATAAATATTTTTGGTATTTTTACGATATAGATTGAAATTAAAGATTGCGAAATAAAATAGATTGGAAACTTATATGATAAAAGATAGACCCGGGGGCCATAGGTTTCACTAGTGGCTTCTCTCAAGATAACATAAGTATTACGGTGGGTGAACAAATTATTGTCGAGCAATTGATTGAAAAGTGCATAATTATGAGAATATCTAGGCATGATCATGTATATAGGCATCACATCCACGACAAGTAGACCGAAACGATTCTGCATCTACTAGTATTACTCCACACATCGACCTCTATCCAGCATGCATCTAGAGTATTAAGTTCATAAGAACAGAGTAACGCATTAGGCAAGATGGCATGATGTAGAGGGATAAACTCAAGCAATATGATATAAACCCCATCTTTTTATCCTCGGTGGCAACCATACAATACGTGCCTTGCTGCCCCTGCTGTCACTGGGAAAGGACACCGCAAGATTGAACCCAAAGCGAAGCACTTCTCCCATTGCAAGAAATAGCAATCTAGTAGGCCAAACCAAACTGATAATTCTAAGAGACTTGCAAAGATAACCAATTATACATAAAAGATTTCAGAGAAGAATCAAATATTGTTCATAGACAAACTTGATCATAAACCCACAATTCATCGGATCTCGACAAACACACCGCAAAAAGAGTTACATTGAATAGATCTCCAAGAAGATCAAGGAGAACTTTGTATTGAGATCCAAAGAGAGAGAAGAAGCCATCTAGATAATAACTATGGACCCGAATATCTGAGGTAAACTACTCACACATCATCAGAGAGGCTATGGTGTTGATGTAGAAGCCCTCCGTGATTGATTCCCCCTCCGGCAGAGCTCCGGAAAAGGCCCCAAGATGGGATCTCTTGGGTATAGAAGGTTGCGGTGGTGGAAATAGGGTTTTGTGGTGCTCCTGAATGTTTTCAGGGTATATGGATATATATATATATATAGGAGGAAGAAGTAGGTCGGTGGAGCTACGAGGGGCCCACGAGGGTGGGGGCCGTGCCCGGGGGGCAGGCGCGACTCCCTGCCTCGTGGCTCCCTCGTTTCTTTCTTGACATCCACTCGAAGTCCTCTGGATCACGTTTTTTCGAAAAATAACTCTCCCAAAGGTTTCATTCCGTTTGGATTCCATTTGATATTCCTTTTCTGCGAAACACTGAAATAGGCAAAAAAACAGCAATTTGCACTGGGCCTTGGGTTAGTAGGTTAGTCCCAAAAATAATATAAAAGTGTATAAATAAGCCCATTAACATCCAATATAGATAATATAATAGCATGAAACAATCAAAAATTATAGATACGTTGGAGACGTATCAACTTGCAGCAGCAGGTCGTCCGGTGACAGATGGAGAGATGGTGGACTACATCCTCGCCGGACTCGATCGGGATTATGATCCCATCATTGTAGCAGTTGGTGCCATCAAGAACTCCATTACTGTTGATGATATTTTCTCGCAGATTTCTGCCTTTGATCAGAGGATGGAGATGCTAGGCGACGGATTGGCAGGCTTTCATTCGTCCGCCAACGCCATGTACAGGGGACGCGGCCAGCCTCGGGGCAGAGGAGGCCACGGGCGAAGAGGGCGTGGTCGCTCTGACCGTGCCCCCCCATCTCATGTTCGCGCCGGTGGGAATGGCGGCTATCAGCAGCGCCAACGCCAGCCACCACCACAGCAGCACCAGCAACAACATGAGGGAGACTACCCCGAGTGCCAGATATGTTACAAGTACCATGCCGGCGGCGCCAAGGACTGCTAGCATCGGTACGAGGAGGATAATGAAGAGAAGAAAAAGGCCAACCTCATCACCAACTCGTATGGCATCGACACAAATTGGTATGTAGATTCGGGCGCTACCGAGCATATCACAGGGGAGCTTGACAAGTTGACGATGCGGGAAAGATATCATGGAGGTGACCAAGTGCACATAGCAAGTGGAGCTGGTGTCGATATTACTCACATCGGTAACTCAATTGTTAATACCCCTAAGAAAAAATTTCATCTAAAGAATGTCTTACATATCCCTCATGCATAAAAAAATCTTGTCTCCGTTCATCGCTTTACACTTGACAAAAATGTTCTCATCGTATTCTATCCTTATTCTTTTATGATTAAGGACTTGGCAACGAGGAGAGTCATCTTTAGAGGGAGATGTGAGGGAGGTCTCTATCCAATCACATCATCAT
The DNA here is from genome assembly GCF_018294505.1 of Triticum aestivum. Taxonomy (NCBI): domain Eukaryota; kingdom Viridiplantae; phylum Streptophyta; class Magnoliopsida; order Poales; family Poaceae; genus Triticum; species Triticum aestivum. Next base: position 484,783,898 of record NC_057803.1, read on the forward strand.
CTTCTTTGTCGTGGTCAAATAAGCAAGCTTGGAGTGTCACCAAACCATCTTTAGAAAAGTGGCACCGACGCTTGGGTCATCCATCTTCAGTCATCGTTCAGCATGTCCTTAGAAAAAATAAACTTCCTTTCGTGTCTAGTATTGAGTCAGTTTGTGATGCGTGTCAACAAGCCAAAAGTCATCAATTACCATATCCCATCTCTACTAGTGTATCTACTGCTCCATTGCAACTTACTTTTTCAGATGTTTGGGGGCCATCTCCCACCTCTGTTGGTAGATTTTCTTATTATGTAAGCTTTATTGACGACTATAGCAAGTTTACTTGGATCTATTTGTTAAAGAAATGATCCGATGTCTTTCAATTTTTTAGTAATTTCCAAAGTCTTGTTGGACGCCAACTGAACTCCAAAATTCTTGCCATGCAAAAAGATTGGGGTGGTGAGTATGAGAAACTCAATTCCTTCTTTCAAAAGATTGGAATTTCACATCATGTGTCCTATCCACACGCTCATCAATAGAATGGCTCCGCTGAACGAAAGCATCGCCATGTTGTTGAAGTAGGATTAGCACTACTAGCCCATGCGTCCATGCCTCTAAAATTCTGGGATGAAGCCTTTCTTATCGCCACATATTTAATCAATATTCATCCAAGTAAAGTAATAAAATTTGAAAATCACATAACTCGTATCTTTGATGTCAAACCAGATTACACATCTCTCCGCATATTTGGATGTGCATGTTGGCCTAATCTTAGACCATACAACACATGCAAACTTGTGTTTCGTTCCAAACAATGTGTCTTTTTAGGTTATAGCCCTATGCACAAAGGGGTTAAGTGCCTATATGTTTCCACTCGAAGGGTTTACATATCCAGAGACGTTGCGTTTGATGAATCCGTCTTCCCTTTTGAGTCACTTCATCCAAATGCCGGAGCCCTTCTTCGTAAAGAAATACTTCTTCTTCCGGAATTTGATCAAGGGGGGAATAACAGTTCTGCTGACCCATGTGCTAATAATCCTTCTAGTTCTACTCTTGCTATGCATGTACAGGTGGCTGAAGAAAACAGAGTTGAAAATGATCAAAATGACCAAAATCCGGTGCAAAACGGTGCCATATTTGATGTGTATGGTGAAGAAGCAGCAGACGCAGAACCCGAGGAGGATTCGGTGACGCCTGCCACGCCTGTGTGATGATCGGCCTCGAATCGTGGGCGCAGATCCGCGTGGGATCGTGCGCCCACCCGATAGGAGGACTAGGCGGGTCCGGCCCAGTCGTCCACCGCCACGTCACCCCGCATGCAGGGGACAGAACCAGACGCGGGATCTCCCTCGTCACGCGCGTGCATGCCGACAGTGACAGGCTCGGGATTTTCTGCGCCAGGGAATTCTGTCTCCCAGGACATGTCCAGTCCATCATCTGCCACACCAGGGACCACAGGATCCAGTGTGTCTCTTCAGTCTGCACATGCTGATGGATCTGCGAGATCTCCTGCAAGCAGCCAACTTGTGCAATATCTTGTGCAATCACGACAACCTCCTGCCACTACTTCAAGAGTCATGACTCGGCTACAAAAAGGTATTTAAAATCCCAAAGTAAGGACAGATGGAACTATACCATATGGCATGTTATGCATTTCAGGAGAGCCCACAAAATCGAATGATGCACTTGGAGATCCTAAGTGGAAAAGGGCTATGGATGAGGAATATGGTGCTCTCATGAAGAACAAAACATGGCACCTTGGTACCAAGTCAAACAGGTAAAAATATTATTGACTGTAAGTGGGTTTATAGAACCAAAAGGAAAGCAGATGGCTCCATTGATAGGTACAAGGCACGTCTAGTTGCAAAAAGGATTTAAGCAACGATATGATATTGATTATGAGGACACTTTGTCCTGTTGTCAAAGCTTCTACTATAATACTTGTGCTAGCCATTGTTGTTTTCAGAGGATGGAGCCTTAGACAGCTAGATGTTCAGAACACGTTTCTGCATGGTGTTATGGAAGAGGATGTCTATATGAGGCAACCACCAGGGTATGAAAACAAACAAACACCTAATCATGTCTGTAAGCTTGATAAATCTCTTTATGGTTTGAAACAGTCACCTAGAGCATGGTTCTCAAGGTTGAGTTCACAATTGAAGCAGCTTGGTTTTATTTCATCCAAAGCAGATACATCTCTCTTCATCTATAACAAGGCAAACACTATGGTTTTTGTACTTATACATGTTGATGACATTATAGTTGCAAGCTCCTCTCAAAGTGCCACTAATGCTCTTTTGCATGATCTGAGTTCAGAATTTTCCTTGAAGGATTTTGGTGATTTAAATTTCTTCCTTGGCATTGAGGTTAAGAAGGTTCAAGATGGCATAGTCTTGAAGCAAGAAAAGTATGCCACTGAACTTCTGACACACATGGGAATGAAGGACTGCAAGCCTTCACCTACACCATTGTCATCTTCATAACAACTTTCACCATATGAAGGAGTGCCACTTAATGAGGAGGAGAGTACAAAATATAGAAGTGTTGTTGGAGCTCTACAGTACTTGACATTGACACGACCAGACATATCTTTTGCAGTGAACAGGTTTGTCAATATTTGCATGCCCCTACCTCTGTTCATTGGACATCTGTCAAAAGGATTGTACGATATATCAAACACACTGTGAGTTTGGGTCTTCAGTTCAGACGTTCTAGTTCTACACTTGTCAGTGCTTTCTCTGATGCAGACTGGACAGGATGTAGTGATGACAGGAGATCAACTGAAGGATTTGTTGTGTTCTTTGGTTCGAATCTTATTTCTTGGAGTGCCAAAAAACAAGCCACGGTGTCAAGGTCAAGTACAGAAGCTGAATACAAATCGTTAGCTAATGCAACTGCTGAAATTATTTCGATGGAGTCATTACTCAAGGGGTTGGGAATTAAGAAACAACATGTCTCATGTTTATGGTGTGATAACTTGGGAGCCACCTATCTCTCTGATAATCCAGTGTTTCATAGTAGAACCAAACACATTGAAATTGATTTTTATTTTGTGCGTGAGAGGGTGGCAGGAAAGAAGTTGGATATAAGGTTTATTCCATCCAAAGATCAAATTGCTGATGGGTTCACAAAAGCCTTGCCAGTCAAATCATTTGAGGAGTTCAAGAAGAATCTCAATGTGGGGTAGTTTAGATTAAGGGAGGGTGTTAGAGTTTGAGTCGTATATCTGGAATCTCAACAACCCAATTCTCTCTTCTCCCGTGTCTAAGTCTATCTCTTGTAATCTCTCTTGTACTCCAAAGCAAGTCTTTGCCCAATATAAATAAACACCGCGGCTGCCTATAGGCAGTAAGAACGCTTATACCACGAACTTCTTACAAGTAGCACGTGGAAGAGGCATGTGCTGGATCACAAGCTTATTGCGAACCGTCCAAAGCGTCCAAGCAAGGTCTCCACGAAGTCCCTATACCGCTGCCACGTCTGCACCGGAGCCCCTTCAGATGATCTGGTCGATCAGACTTCCTTTTAAATGAGCTTAGTATCTTTAGAAATTTGAAAGACGACAAGCTCACGCGAAGAAGTTTAAGCATCGGCGTACTACGAGAGAAAACATCTGGTTTACTCATTCCACGTGATGCATACGCCAAACTCACAAATCCCAATGCAAGCACACACAAATTACACACGCTAGCCGGACGCAGGACGATAAGCGACTTCAAGGTCAACGCCACTCGATGCACTCCGGATGTGGAGGACGACGGAATCATCAGTACACGGTGACGGCGAGCTTCATGCCGGCGCTGCAGTGGCCCGGCACGCCGCAGATGAAGTAGTGCGTGCCCCTGGGCAGCGTCACCGCGTCGTAGCCGTTGCGGTACACCGGGGCGAACCCCTTGGGCGACACGGTGCACTTCTTGTACCCACCCTTGCTCACCCACGCCACGTCGTGGAACGTGCTGTTGTACTTGAACACTGCGCATGCATACATACGCACGCGGCATGGTCAGATCGGGATAAGTCGTCCAAGGCTATACTCGCACGTGCATTGCAGAGAGAGGTACGTACCGAGCACGTCGCCGGCGCGGAAGGTCTTGCCGGCCAGCCACCCGCCGTAGTCGACGTTGCGCGTCCACCCGGCGGCGTCGCCGACAAGGTACGTCGTCGCCCCCGCCTCGGCAGCAGGGGTGGCCGCCAGGAGCACCGCGGCCATGCACAGGAACGCGGCGCCGGCGACAAGCGCCTTACTGCCCGCTGCATTGCCTCTTCCCGAAGCCGCCATCGTTGCCGCTCGCACAAGCTTGTCGTTAGAGAGACCAGCTACTGCACTCTCTCTTGCTGCTTGGTAAGACTGAGCTCGCAGGAATGGCGCCCTCGCCGTGTTGCCTTTTATAGCGCGTCCGTGGCGTTGTGGACGTGGAACTTGAACTGCTTGTTTGAAAGTTGAGAACTGGAACTGCCATTGGGGAGGAGTGAACGCATTATCCATCGCACGTGATGACACGTTGTGCAGCGCATCCATCCTTTGACTATTGACGAGCTTATTCGGCCACTACGTACACAGTTTCTCACGATTAAGATTGGACCAGGAAATGAACTTGTTAGTTTGGATAAGACAGAGGAGCGCATGTGATCGATGGGCACTGCGTTTGCCAATGCAATGTTTGGCGGAGTTCACGAAACCTGTCTGCGGGGTTTTCGGTTTCTTGTACGACTGTTGGGCACCGACAGTTCCTGCCGTGTGCAGCAATTGCTCCGCAAGTCAGACTTGTGTGTCGTCTCTAGCTAGCTAGTAGAGCTCAAGTTGACCATGATGCCTTGGAAGTTGTCGAGCTGCCACCAAGTATATATATTCCAGATCCACGATCCACGGAGCCATCGTCGGGGGATCAAAGAAATGGAACACTTATGGCACGTTCGTACTACGTCGTAGATGGTCCATGTTCCGCTCTCAAAAACTCGGCTCAGCCGGTAAGAGTGGCGCAAGTGGGAGGGTCCACCACCGGCTGAAACGCTAAGGGGCAACTGGAAAGGCGATCGCGTGGCGACTGTCTACCATCGCTAGGGTTAGGGTTTCTGCGACGGGGGCGGCGAGAATATAGAAGTGCTCCGGGGCGGCGACGGCGCTTCCCTTGGCACGGACTGGTGAAGCATTCTCCACCACGGAGCAGAGCTATGGCGAAGAAGGCGAAGGAGAAGCAAGGTGGGGTGACGGCGGCAAAGGCTACCCCGGCAGCGACAACGACGCCGGGCAAATCGGTGAGCAGGGGATCCTCCAAGTCCCCGGTCGCAACCAAGACGCCGGATCCTACGTCAAGTCTCTCAGCTAGGCTGGGAGGGATGGTACTTTTGGATAAAGATGCAGAAGGTTTCGTATTCGAAGACCCAGATCAGATCTTGCCCAAGGGCGCAAAGTGGTCAGCGGTGGGGAAAGCTTTCTCGCCAAGGCCGCTGAACAGAATTGTGCTAGAGAAAGCGATGCAGAGGGCTTGGGGGCTACATCATGAGGCGAGGTTCAGGGACATGGGCGACAATGTTTTTGTGGTTCACTTTGGCAGTGAAGGTGATTGGAGACATGCGATGAACAACGGGTGGTGGCAGTATGATTATAACGTGCTCGTGCTCAAGGAGTATGAGAGTAATATACGGCCCTTTGAGATGGTGTTCGATAAAGTGGATGTATGGGTCAGGGTAGATGATCTACCACAGGGGAAGAGAACCGAGGCCTTTGGGTGTGCGCTTGGCAATTGGCTTGGCGAGGTTGTCAAGGTAGATGTCGACAAGGAAGGATTAGCTCGAGGGAGCCAGTTGAGGGTGAGGGCAAGGATTTCAATCTATGAGCCACTGGTTCGGTGTTTTCAACTCAAGACTTCACAGGAGGACAAGGTGGGCACATGGTTCGACTTCCACTATGAGAAAATACCGCATTTTTGTTGAGACTGGACTTTCAGCTCCCGGGTGCAGGGGCACCCTCATGAATAGTAAATTCAAAATGATATAAAAAAGTCGAAAAAATCTGAAACTTTGAGGGATGAAGTTTGATCAAACATTTAACGTCCATGCAAAGTTTTAGCATCAAAAAACATTTGTGGAGCCCTCGCAAAAAAAAATCAGTGTTCGAAGTTATGTGTACTTTTGAGCAGTAATTTTGTTTTTGTCGGTGAGGGCTCCTCAAATGTTATTTCTGGCTGAAAATTTGCAAGAACATCAAATTTTTTATCATATTTGATCCCCCAAAATTTCAGATTTTTTCGATTTTTCTTTCGTATTGTTTTGAAGTTACTGTTCATGAGGGTGTCCCTGCACCCGGGAGCTGTCAAACCTTTCCCATTTTTGTTTCGAGTGTGGAAGACTTGTTCATGTGGATGGGCGGTGTGACCCTCCAGTAGACAAATCTTCACAATGAGGTGGTTGGTTAAGGGCTTCGCCGGGTAGGAGCACTGGCTCCAAAGTTGAGGCGAAGGGGAAGACAAATAATAGTAGCAGCTTCATGAGCTCACAATCGGAGGATAGCAAGAGAGAGCAGGAAAGCAAGGCCAGTGGGCGAGTCCGAGACACCCCGACGAAATGCAACCTTAATACTGAGTTTGACAAGCCGGAATGCTCGCACAATGGCGTTGAGCGAAGGCCTAGAAAAGGAGAAGTAATCAGTCCTAGGAAGGACCATGTCAGGAGAGAATGGACAGAGGAGAGGGACCCGAGACATGATCTAGAATGCAAGAAAGAAAGAGACCTCGGGGAACAGCTGAAGATGCAGCAAAGGCAGCGGGAGTTTGAGATGGAACAATTTGAAGAGCGTCGTCGGTGGGAGGGTGCTTACACTAATAGAGAAAGAGAGGTGAACTATGGGTATACTCCGCATTACCCTAATGAAAGGAGAAGAGGCTACTATGTTCGCAAACCCAGGCAGAACAGTGCAGAGCATGGGGGGAGGGGAGATAGCTTCCAAGCCCCTCCTGACTCTAGAAAGAGGATACCAAGGTAGGTGTGGAAACCAAAGGAGGGAGGGGACAGTCAGGAAGGGCATGCCACTTTCATCCATGACACAAGGCAAAATACAACATCAATATTTGAACGTATAACCGAAATTGAAGGTACATCGGCGGACCCTGCTAGGTCGCAGGGCCGCCGGGAGCAATGAACATTTTAGCCTGGAACTGTCGGGGGTTGGGGTTGGACCCGACGGTGGGCAAATTACAGGACCTTGTTAGGTCATACAACCCGGCGGTGGTTTTCTTATCAGAAACTAAAAAAACAGCAGAAGCGATGGAGAGATTGAAGTGGAGTCTAGGATTTAGGCATGGGGTAGCTGTGAACTGCAACGTCAAGAGTGGGGGACTGGCGTTATGGTGGAAAGAACATGTGGATATAACGGTGAGGCCGTGGTGCCAATACTACATCGATGCCCAAGTTGTGCTGGATGGTGTCACCTTTAGATTCACTGGAATCTATGGGGAGCCATGTGTGGAGAAGAGAAAGAAAACCTGGGATGTGCTTCGGTACCTACGAGCACAGGATAATCTCCCATGGCTATGTGCAGGGGACTACGACGAGGCTCTTATACAGAAAGAGCAGTTGGGTGGTAACCCGAGGTGTTTGAGCCAAATGGAGAGCTTCGCTGAATGCTTGACCGACTGCGGGCTCGCTGATATAGGCTACTCGGGATATCCATTCACATGGGATAGCAAAAGAGATGGAAACGAGAACATTCAAGTGAGGTTGGACCGGGCCACCTGCAACGCTGACTTTGCATAGATTTTCCCGGCGGTCAAAGTTTTACATGTCATGACCGAGGAATCAGATCACCAGGCGATTGTTGTCAAGGTGCAAGCGGCACTGGCTGCGAAGCACTCGGGTGGGCAGCGCCCTTTTGTATATGAGGCGGCATAGGCAAGGCAAGAGGGATATGAAGCGATGGTGGCAACTGCATGGGCTGATTCCCATGCAACCAATCATGAGGCTGGTGCACTTGCCGGCACATGCAGTCGCATTAAAGCCACGTCCGGGGACATGCAGAGATGCAGCCGCCAGGTCTTTGGGTCTATCAAAAAAAACCGCTCACCTGAAAATGCAACTAGTGGAGGCCAAAGAGCGGGCTGCGCGATCTGGATACAGACAGGAGGTGAAGGATATAGAGGACTAGTTACACGAACTTTATGAACGAGAGGAGATTTATTACAAACAAAGATCGCGGGTTGACTGGCTGACAAAGGGGGATCAAAACACGAAGTATTTTCAGAATTGAGCTTCACATAGGAAGAGGAAGAATACGGTCAAAGCCCTCATCAGAGAGGACGGGTCCAAGTGCACGGATGATGATGGGATGAGGGCAATGGCGGCTCAGTTCTATGCAAAGTTGTTCACTTCGGAAGGCTCGCGGGATACGAGAAAGTGTTGCAACACATAGACGTTGCTGTTACAGAAGCAATGAATGCCAAGCCATGTGTGTCGTTCACCGATGAGGAAATAGAGGCTTCCCTCTTCCAGATGGGACCCATGAAGGCTCCGGGGCCAGACGGGCTTCCGGCCATGTTCTACCAAAAGCATTGGGCCTTGTTAAAAGAGGACGTGTGTGAGGCGATCCGCGAGTTTCTTGCTGGCCAGGAAGCCCCAACGGGGTTTAACGATACGGTCATAGTGATGATTCCGAAAGTAAGCTCACCAAAGGTACTTTCGCAATTTCGCCTGATTAGTTTATGCAATGTTCTATATAAGATCGCCATGAAAGCACTGGCTAACCGGCTAAAGGTGGTTTTACCCTTCATGATCTCAGAAGAACAGAGCGCATTTGTACCTGGCAGATTAATTACGGACAATGTCTTGGTGGCCTACGAAAGTGTGCATGCGATCAGAAGGAGGAAGCAGAAGAAACCCCCGTGCGCCGTGAAGCTAGACATTATGAAAGCCTACGACAGAGTGGAGTGGGATTTTCTTGAGCAAATGATGTTGAAAATTGGCTTCTCTAGTCACTGGACGGAGATGGTCATGAGATGTGTCAGAACAACATATTTTTCGGTTAAGTTAAATGGTGGCCTCTCCTACGGGTTTCTCCCATCTCGTGGGCTTAGGCAAGGGGATCCACTCTCCCCATATCTTTTCCTATTTTGTGTGGAGGGATTCTCAGCAATGCTCAAGAATGCACATAGACAGAAGGATATTAAGGGGGTGTCCTTTGGGAGTGGGGGACCGACTGTCACCCATCTCTTGTTTGCAGATGACAGTGTGATGTTCCTTGAGGGATCCGCAGAGAACTTTGAGGCACTCCGAGTCATTTTGCAGGACTATGAAGCAGCCTCAGGTCAAAAAGTAAACCTCCAAAAATCTGCTATCTTTTTTGGCAAAGGTATCTCCGAAGCAAGCAAAAATGAGCTACATCAGGTTAGTGGTATCTCAACGGAAGCACTTAGCGAGAGGTATCTAGGGCTTCCAACTATAGTCGGCAAATCAAAGGATGGAACCTTCAGGTATGTCAAGGAGAGTGCAAGAGGAAAAGTAACAGGATGGAAGGGACAAGGGTTGTCCAAAACAGCCACAGAGGTGCTTGTGAAGTCAGGCCTTCAGTCAACACCAACTTTTACCATGAGTTACTTACAACTCACAAACAAAATGTGCGGGAATCTGTCAACTATCTCATCAAACTTCTGGTGGGGGGCAGCAAATGGAAAGAAGAAGGTGCATTGGATTGCCTGGGATAAAATGTGTATGAGGAAACATGAGGGAGGACTTGGGTTTCGGGACCCTGAAGCCTTCAACCAAGCTATGCTTGCAAGGCAGGCATGGAGAATGCTACAGCAACCGGAAACATTATGTGCATGTGTTCTAAAAGCACGATAGTTTGTGGAGGGGTCGATTCTCAATGCAACTTGCCCAAGTGGTGGATCATTCACCTTCAGAAGCATACTACATGGGAGGGATCTGCTACTAGAGGGACTCATCTGGAGAATTGGGGGTGCTACTACAATAAAGGTGCACCATGATAATTGGATACCAAGGACTGGAAGTCTAAGGCCACTGGTCCAAACTTATATCCAAGGAATAACTCGGGTGTGCGACTTGTTATGTGAGAATGGCACATCATGGGACCAAGAGAAGGTGCATGCAATGTTCTCCCCGGACGAAGCTAGATATATAACCCGAATCCCAATTGGTGGACCAAACGTGGAGGACTACCTAGGTTGGAATTACACCAAAAATGGTGTGTTTACAGTAAGGTTGGCCTACCACCGCGGATGCTACAGAAACAACTCAAAGTAGGCCGGCCAGAAGCCTCATCCGCGGTTCAGGACCACAAGTCGTGGATGTGTTTATGGGATACCGTCGCGCCAGGAAAGGTGAAAACACATATGTGGCGGTTGATATGGAATGGCCTGGCAGCGGGGGCTGAACTCCAATGGAGAAAGATCAAGGATGGTGTGTTCTGTGTAGCGTGCGGTAGAGAAGAAACAAACTATCATAGATTTTGGGGTTGCTTTCATTCATTGAAATTCTGGAAGATTATGCATTCGGAATTGGGGGTGCCAGTGGCGATCCCACCGGAGTCAGCTAGCCCTCAGAGTGCATTATCGAGGTGGCTCTTGTCTTGGTTTGTGGAGGCGACGAACGATGACAGGGCGGTCAGGGTCCAGGGGTGTATGCGGTCTGGCTGGCCCGGAACAACACAAGAGACGAATAGAGAATAGAAGATGCAAAAGCGATTGCGAGAAGAGGTTTCCACCTTATGGGCGAGTGGCAATCCATTCATGGGAAAAAGAGCAAACAATCCAATCCAGCACCATGTGAGAAATAGAGACCGCCTGACGAGGGGTGGGTGAAAGCTAATGTGGATGCGGCAATCTCCAGAGTAGGAGAGGTGGGAGGAGCGGGCATTGTTCTTCGGAACCAGGAGGGTGCTTTTCTGGGCGGAGCTTGTCACATCTTCCCGCGGTGTTAGGAACCGGCAAGGGCAGAGCTTTGTGCTTGTAGAAGAGTAGTGCAACTAGCAGTTGAGCTTAATATACCTAATCTACATGTGGAGATGGACTATCGCGAGATCGTACGCAAGCTACAGAGTAAGGAGAAGGACCTGTCCTCGCTGGGACCATTCGTCGAAGAAGTTAAGCAGTTGTTAGCTACGAGGGAAAGCTGGAGGGTTACATGGGCTCGGCGATCAGCAAATAAAGCGGCACATTTGTTAGCTAGAGAGGGGGTCGCTAATAATTTTTGTAAGGTCTGGTTACAATTTCCACCTGACTGTATTTTGAGTGTTATTTCGGACGAAATCCCAGCTTGGGAAGTTTAAATAAAGTGGACGTAAGCTTCAAAAAAACATGGCTCAGCCGCACCCCTTGTATCGGTCTTATACGTCAGGGCTGACCGACCCCCCCATATTTAGATCATATCTAAAACGGATATTGGGAGGCTCAGACGCGTCCAACGCATCCACCATGTCAAACTGAAGTGTGAGACGCATGTGAACACTCATCGAAACCCAACGGTCCGATGAATGGCCAAATCTGGCTATTTAAGCCAAACGGCGACCCCCAACCCTAGCCATAATCCCATTTCCCTTCCATTCGTGCTGCCACTCCACATCCGCTCGCAACTTGGAGCTTGTCGTCCTCTTGTAGCCATGGCCTGGCAGTGGATCACCACTTACGCAAATGCTCACTTCTAAGCGCCAGTTAGAGCTCCTTGAGGAGATCCGGGCCCAATGTGTCACTCAGGTTGCAGCAATCCTAGCTCTGGACTAGCCGGAGTAAGAGAAGGAAGACGTGGAGCAGCGGGCACCGGACACAGACATGGAGGAAGCGGAGCCGAAGGAGGAAAGCAAGGCCGATCCGACGCCTCCAGGTGCTGGATTTGGCATGCCCCGTGCACTAGGAGAATTTGAGCTCGCCCAAGCGGAGGAGGCGGCGAAATAATAGGCCATCCTCGATCACATCCTCTTGGAGGTGGAGGTGGACATGGAGGTGGAGGCAAATCTCCGCGACCTCCGTGAGGCATAGGAGGAGGTCGAGGAACTCTTGGCAGACATGGAGTCTGATGAGGAGGGAGAGCTGCGGGAGGCGGCCATCCACCAGGAGGCAGGTCCATACGACATTACCAATATGGAGTTGTCTACATCTCCGAGGATGAGTAGTTTAGGCTAAGTTTATCTATGTAGTAGTACGTAGCTTTTGAGTTGCATTGTTTAGTATGAATTCAAGGTATGCGGTTGTAGTGGACATAAAATGAGGGGTGACTAGACCCTCTCCATGGATGCGCCCTAACACGCTTGCAGACATATGAGGGGTCATATTTGTCATATGCGACTATAGATGCTCTAACTCATCGACTGTATTGTTCCCTGATATAAACATATCGTTAGCACCAAACACTACTTATAGTATTAGTACTACCTAGATATTTGAAAAGAAAAGGCAGACATACGACTTAGTAGTGGAGGTGTTGGCATCGTAGATGTTCATGTTAAAGCCCCGAGTTGTAAGCTTGAAGACGAGGGTGTCGTCCTTCTTAATATGGTGCTTCCAGTAGAACATGCTCGATTTTTGAAACGACGCCACCTAGCCTTCGAACTAGGCCACTGTCGGTGTCAAAACCGGCAGATCTCGGGTAGGGGGTCCCGAACTGTGCGTCTAAGGTCGATGGTAACAGGAGACAAGGGACACGATGTTTACCCAGGTTCAGGCCCTCTCTATGGAGGTAATACCCTACATCATGTTTGATTGATATTGATGAATATGAGTATTACAAGAGTTGATCTACCTCGAGATCGTAATGGCTAAACCCTAGAGGTCTAGCTTGTATCGCTATGATAATGTATCTGCCCTATCCGAACTAAGTCGTCCGGTTTATATAGACACCGGAAGGATCTAGGGTTACACAAGGTCGGTTACAAAGAAGGGAATCTACATATTTGGTTGCCAAGCTTGCCTTCCACGCCAAGTAGAGCCCCATCCGGACACGGGTGCAGTCTTCAGTCTTCATATCTTTACAGCCCATTAGTCTGGCCCCGCCAATAGGCCGGACGCCCGAGGATCCCTTAGTCCAGGACTACCTCAGTAGCCCCCGAACCAGTCTTCAATGACGAGGTGTTCGGCACATAGATTATCTTTCGGCATTGCAAGGCGGGTTCCTCCATCGATGACTTCTGAGTAGTGTGTTCGGCTTTTCATTTAATGTTGTACTCCTCGGCTTATGTGCATCAACATCTCCAGTTTCCATGTGTCGAGCGAATGCGAGAGGTCAGGGTATTTTTACATATACCACCCCGACCGTATCACAAAGGTGCCTATTTAAAGAGAATAGATCTCAGATCCATTCCACACCCTGCGAAAAATCCTTAGAGCCTGCTAAGAAAAACCACCCCAACATGGCTAGCGCTCCCGGCTCTCCCTCTCGTCCCCACGGCTCCTAGAAGGGTGATTGGGAGAGATGTTCCGTATCCCATAGTCAGCTTGAAAAGCTGCAAACACAGGGCTTTCTCCCCCCCGCGGACCTGGTTCCCATCCGAGCAGGATTGGCCTCCTTCAACGGCAAAACTCATGCGAAGGATTTCCCCAATTCGTCTGCGGGAGAACGAGTGTGCTTCGTTCCTTTCTTATTATGAGGTGTCGGATTTCCAATCCATCCCTTCCTCCGAGGACTGCTGGAGTATTATGGCCTCCAACTACACAGTCTCACTCCCGCCTCTATCCTTCATATTGCGGGTTACGTCGCTCTATGCGAGCTATTCCTGGGCTGCGAGGCCCATTTCAATTTATGGAGAAGACTGTTCTGCCTCGTCCCTCGTAATCAAGGCGGGTCAATTTTTGAAGTGGGAGGCGCCGAAGTGTGGCGCATTGCCAGGACCCGATACCTATCCGGCACGCCGAAGAAAGCTTCCGAAGAGTGGCGTTCCGAATGGTTCTATATCGACGATGTCGCTCTACCTGACCCCGTCCGTATGGGCCTCCCTGAGTTTTCAAGTGCTCCACTGAAGAGACGCCATAGCTGGTGTCGTCGGAGCCTCGAGGAAGAGGATAGTGCAGAGATTAGCCTATTGCTGGGCAAGATTAACACGCTTTCCCAGTCTCGATTGTCGATAGTCGAGGCAATGGTGACCTCTATGGTGCGGGGGGTCCAGCCACTCCAATACAAAGGGCTGCCCATGTGGCATTATAACGGGGAAGACGACGCCTCACGCTATGGTTGCAAGGGCCCGAGGACCCCCGCAGCCCTGGCCAAAATACGGGCCAAGTTGTACAAAGGGGAGAAAGAGGAGTTCACCCGTCTCCAACATCGAGACGAGTTTTCCATGTATAATCCTCCCAGCTGGGTAAGCTTCAGCTCCACTATTTTACTCCAGTCCCTGAATCATTCTTGATAGGCAGTATATTATCTGTTTATAACAGGAATGACGAAAGGCTATCGAGGGGATCCATGACCCTGCCCCTCATCCGGAGAATCACAACTGAGATCTTGACCCCGGATATGAGGAAGATCCGGACATATTTGTGGAGCTTGAGGATGGTATATTCTATCAGATGAGCTATGAAGGTACATATGTACCCATCATCGCTGATTATCCCGGCCTTCTTCCTGCTTCACATGTAAGTAATCCGGAGATACCTTGTCCAAGAGAGTTTTCTCATTCCTCCTTACCCACCGCACTGTCCTGTACTCAAAAGGGGAGGCACTCGGCGCGCCATGCTGCCCCGGGGTCATCTCCGACGAGAACGTCCCCACACTAGGCAAGCCTTCGAAGAGGAAGGCAAACGAAGTTACGACTGAGCCTTCATCAAAGAGGTATGAATTTGCAAATATGCAACTTGGCAGTCACATCCAACTGTGAACTTTCCGTTTATTCTGTATCAGGAAAAAGGTGTGTCGGACTATATCCGGGGGTCCGGCCGGCCATACTTCCCGCAGCCAAGATCCAGATCCTACCGTGAAGACGGGGGCTGATGCGGGGGTGACGCCGAACTGTCCTCCAGCCGGGGATTCGGATGACGTATCCGTCACCAGCTCAGAAGTGGAGAGCGCCATGAATCATCGGCGCGACAGGGCCATTTTACAAGACCCTACCTTTTCAGAGGAGGCATTTAACGCCTTCAGCTCGGCTGATGCATATATCCGAGCTGCTCGAGATGGGCTTAATAGAGCCACAAAGCAACATTTAAAAGATATGCAGGTAAGTTTACTTTGTCTGACTATGTTAACCATATGCTAGTAGCCCCCGAGACTTAAAGTAGTTGGGACAACTGATTTGAGGATCGATGCATGACCAGGTTATGTCGAAGAAGAACGACGTGCTAGCCCAAGAGCTAGAGAAGTGCTAGACGCAGTTGCACGCAGTGACAACCGAACTAGAAAAATCCAAAGCGGCGTCCTTCGGTGATATTTCCCTCCATCGAGAAACAGTTATTGCATATCGCCCGTATTAACACTACGGCTTTATCTCATAACAGGATCATCAGATCAATTGGAGGAAAAAAGAGTCAAAAAGACTATAGGCCGCAGGCGAGCGGGTTTTGACCCATGCCAGATAGGAGAAAAACAAACTCCAAGATGCAAACACCCAGCTGGGCGAAGAGCTTAAGGTTGTGCGGGCCCAGCTGGCAGACTCCGTGAAGGAGAACAAAAAACTGCGAGGCGGCATATTCAGTATGTGGCCGTATTTACCGTAGAACAGTTTGGAAGTAAAAGTAGCTAATATAGCTGTGATTGCAGGTATATTAACGGGCCTTCCCGAAGAGGAGGTGTCCGGATCATCAAGTGATCTTATGCAAGGGCTGTCGCAGTTGCACGAGCAAGCTCGGTAGGTAATGCGGAGCGTAGCCAAGGCCTTATGGCCATCCGACTCCCCTCCAGGGAGTATGGAGAAGCTTGTAGAGCTGTTCTAGGGAGCATGGTGGCGTATTCGACTGTGGAAGATATCGGCCTGCCGAGAGGGTGTGCGAGAAGCCTGGGCCATGGTAAAAACATGATATACCAAGCTGGATCCGAATCACATGGCCCGGGTCAGACCGTTAGGGTCAAATGGAGAAGAAATTCCCGTTAGTTTAGTATATGGCCAAGTAGAGGTGGCTACTAGATACTCCCAATAGGATTGTAAGTTAGACCGCCTGTTGGACAGTATAGAGGAGGAAGTTTTTGAGTCCTAAGTGACTATGTACTTTCCTTCTAGCTAGAAAATAAAAACAATTGTCATGACCGACCTTTTCGCTTCGACCTCTAGACTTGAAGGTGCGGAGTGCTTCCGAATACCCTAACGGTAGAATATACCGGGGTATGCATGGGAGCTAGGTGTAGGGGTCATAGTTGCTTGAACAGATAATGTGTATCCGGCTAGTTATGTTATATTACATTATGTAAGAAACATCTTCCAGAGAGAATAGTTTCCGTTAAGGGCTCCTTTCCCTGGGTGTGCATGTGTTTAATGTGCATGTTCGAACTGTGATTGAAAAAATCACAGAGTAAGTAACTTCTGGGGTTTTCACAATGGAATGAATGGGGGAACATCTTTAATTCATCGACCGAATATTCCCTTAAGAACACTAGCTTTCGGCTTCACCCAGTCTGAGGTACACATCCAGATGACCCGGCAGTAACAATCACAGAGGTGCTCCCTTTATGCCCTAGCCTAACTAACGGGAACGTTGGGCGTAAGCATAGGAGCCAGGCAACCCAGCTTGGCCAAAACTTAAGTCATATCGATGCATATATTGGCGAAGAAAAGGTACATATTGAAAAACGCATATGTGGTGAGCTTGATGCTCAAAGGATAATAGCAAGCTTCTGTACAAGTAGCCCCCAGGTATAATGAACGTACATATGTGGAGATGTACGCATCAGGGGAGGATGGTCTAGCCATACCAAAGTCGTAGGGCTAAAGAGCAAAACGAAAAAGATAAAAAACGAAAAGAGAGAGAAAAAATAACGTTAATAACAGGAGGATGGAGACGAACACAGAGTTCGGTGCTAGGCATAAAATCATCGGAGTCTGGCCGCATTCCAGGGGTTCGGCTCCAGGTGATTGTCTGTCGCATCACGTAGGCGGTACGCTCCTCCAGTGAGGACTTCGTCAATGATGAAGGGACCCTCCCACTTGGGCTTGAATTTGTCCTTTTTCTTCTCTGGCAGGCGTAGAACGAGTTCACCAACGTTATAAGTCTTGGCCCGTACTTCTCTGCTTTGATACATGCGAGCCAACTATTGATAAAATGCGGAACGGGCTTTTGCGACGTCACACTCCTCCAGGGCATCTAAGCTGTCCTCCCAATCAAGCTCGGCTTCTCTCTCTTCGTACATGCGCACTCGAGGTGAGTCATGGATAATATCGCAGGGTAACACTGCTTCTGTACCGTACACCATGAACAAAGATGTATATCCAGTAGTGCAGTTGGGTGTGGTCTGCAGCCCCCAGAGCACGGAGTCAAGTTCCTCCACCCAGTGCTTGTCTGATTCTTTCAAAGACCGCACTAGTCTATGTTTGATGCCGCTCATAATAAGACCATTAGCCCATTCGACTTGACCATTTGTCTGCGGGTGATAGATAGAGGCGTAATCGAGCTTAATGCCCAGATTAGCGCACCAGGTTTTCACTTCATCGGCTGTGAAATTAGAGCCATTATCGGTGATGATGCTGTGTGGGACACCATAACGGTGTACCACGCTGGATATGAAATCTATTACCGGCCCCGCTGCGGCCGTTTTGACTGGTTTGGCCTCTATCCACTTAGTGAATTTATCCACCATGACCAGCAGATACTTTCTCTTATGGCTTCCTCCTTTAAGGGGTCTGACCATATCGAGTCCCCAGACCGCAAAAGTCCAAGTGATGGGGATTGTTTGTAAGGTAGTGGGGGGGCATATGGCTTTGGTTGGCAAAGAGTTGGCATGCAATGCAACGTTGGACAAGGTCCTGTGCATCTGCTCGGGCCGTCAGCCAATAAAACCATGTACGGAAGGCCTTACTAACAAGGGCCCGAGCTACGGCGTGGTGACCGCCGAGTCCGGCGTGAATCTCGGCCAAGAGCTGCCGCCCCTCTTCCTCAGAGATACATCTTTGAAGAACTCCGGTGGCGCTTTTCTTATAGAGCTCTCCGTCATGAACCTTGTAGGCCTTCGAATGCTGGATGATGCACTGGGCCTCATTCTGGACCTCGGGAAGCTCCTTCTTGTTAAGGTAGGCCAGGAAGGGTTCGGTCCATGGAGCAATGACTGCCATGATGAGATGCACCGACGGTGTTATTTCGGTGGCTGAGCCTTCGATGATGTCAATGTTTTCGGAATCTGGGGTTATGTTCGTATCCAGACTAGTGTTTCCGTTTTCCTCCTGCCACACCATGAATGGCTTAAAAAGCCTTTCCAGAAATATATTGGGTGGAACGGGGTCGCGCTTAGCGCCGATACGAGCCAGGACGTCCGCCACCTGATTACTTTCTCGAGCCACATGGTGGAACTTGAGCCCCTCGAACCGGGCCGACATTTTTATGACGACATTACGGTAAGCTGCCATCTTTGGATCTTTAGCGTCGAAGTCTCCATTTATTTGAGATATTGCAAGGCTTGAGTCCCCACGCACTTCTAGGCATTGTATGCCCATGGAGACAGCCATCCGGAGACCATGCAATAAGGCCTCGTATTCGGCTACATTGTTGGAGTCTGTGTATAGTATTTGCAGTACGTACTGAACGACGTCTCAAGTAGGTAACGTTAAGACGATGCCCGCCCCTAGCCCTGCCAGCATTTTGGAGCCACCGAAATACATAACCCAATTGGAATATGCGCCGTACTCTTTAGGGAGTTCGGCCTCTGTCCATTCGGCGACGAAGTCAGCCAGTACTTGGGATTTAATAGCTCGACATGGTTTGTATGTAATATCAAATGGAAGGAGCTCAATGTCCCATTTGGCAATCCGGCCCGTGGCATC
Source organism: Triticum aestivum (assembly GCF_018294505.1). Lineage (NCBI taxonomy): Eukaryota > Viridiplantae > Streptophyta > Magnoliopsida > Poales > Poaceae > Triticum > Triticum aestivum. The sequence goes on from NC_057803.1 coordinate 484,802,769, forward strand.
GCGGTTGTTTATAATGTCGTTGAGTGGTACTTCGGAAGCCACCGTGATCGAACACTCCTGGAAGTAGTGACGGAGCTTTCGGGATGCCATGAAGACCGCGTATGCTATCTTTTGATAATGGGGGTACCGGGATTTGCATGGTATAAGGACAGTGGATACATAGTATACTGGCTTTTGAAGCGGGAATTTGTGTCCGTCCTGTTCTTGTTCGACGACAAGCACGACGCTCACCACCTGATGTGTTGCCGATATGTATAACAACATCAGTTCGCTGACATTTGGAGCGGCCAGGATTGGGTTGCTCGCAAGAAGGGTTTTTATTTCCTCCAGTCCGGTAGTTGTCGCGTCCGTCCACTCGAAGTGATCGGTTCGCCATAGAAGGCGATAGAGTTGCAATGCCTTTTCTCCCAATCTAGAGATAAAGCGTCTTAGAGCTGCCACGTAACCCGCGAGCTTTTGGACTTGTTTAAGGTCTGTTGGCATAGCCAATTGTGACAGACCTCGGATTTTGGCTGGATTTGCTTCAATTCCTCTGTTGGAAATGATGAAGCCCAGCATTTTTCCGGCGGGGATGCCGAAAGCGCACTTTTCAGGATTGAGCTTAATGTCATACGCGCGGAGGCTATCGAATGTGAGACGTAAATCGTTTATTAATGTTTCAACACGCCTAGTTTTTATCATGATGTCGTCGACATAAGCTTCAACTGTCTTGCCGATCTGTTTCTCCAGGCATGTTTGAATCATGCATTGGTATGTGGCGCTGGTGTTCTTGAGCCCGAAGGGCATGGTGTTGAAGCAGAATGGCCCATATGGGGTAATGAATGCTGTTGCAGTTTGGTCAGACTCCTTCATTTTGATTTGATGGTATCCGAAATATGCATCAAGGAAACACAGTGAGTCATGTCCTGCGGTAGTATCAATGATCTGATCAATGCGGGGGAGGGGGAAGGGATCCTTAGGGCAAGCCTTGTTTAGGTCTTTAAAATCGACGCACAACCGCCAGGATTTGTCCTTCTTTGGTACCATCACCAGGTTTGCCAGTTAGTCCGAATGTTTTATTTCTCTGATGAATCCGACCTCAATTAGCCTGGCTAGCTCCTCCCCCATAGCTTGATGTTTGGGTTCAGAAAAGCGCTGCAATGTTTGCTTGACCAGTTTGTATCCCTTTAATATATTGAGGCTATGTTCGGCCAACTCGCGTGGGATTCCTGGCATATCAGAAGGGTGCCAGGCGAATATATCCCAATTCTCGCGCGGGAACTCTCGTAGCGCGTTGTCGACCGTTGGGTCTAATTGTGCTCCGATCGATGCTGTCTTCATGGGGTCCGTTGGATGGACTTGGAATTTGACTATTTCTTCTACGGGTTTGAAGGCGGTGGATTTGGGTCGTTTGTCTAGGACCACATCATCCCTGTCCACCGTGGAGCGCAGCGCGGTTAATTCTTCAGCCGCGAGGGTTTTGGATAATGCCTCAAGGGCCAAGGATGCGGTTTTATTCTCAGCGCAGAGTGCTATGTCCGGATCACTAGCTAGAGTGATTAGACCGTTGGGCCTAGTCATATTAAGCTTCATGTATCCATAATGGGGTACCGCTTGGAAGCGCGTAAATGCATCTCGCCCTAAGAGGGCGTGATATCCACTGTTGAAAGGGGCCACTTGGAAAATTATTTCCTCGGACTGATAATTCTCCCGCGTGCCGAATACCACGTCGAGTGCTATTTTCCCACACACCACGCCTCCCGACTGGGAATAATTCCTCGGAAGGTCGTGCTGCTTTGCTCAATGCGGCTCTTGTCTATTTCCATTTTGTGGAGTGTATCTTCGTAGATGAGGTTTAGTCCGCTGCCGCCGTCCATGAGGACCTTGGTGAGCCAAAAATCGTCCACGATTGGACTGAGGACCAAGGCGGCTGGTTCTCGGACTGTCCTGTATTTTGGTTCGTCGCCGGCATTAAAAGTTATAGTCCTGTTGTTCCAAGGGTTTATCACTGCTATTTGACAGACTTCGGCGAGTCCGCGTAGTGCTCTTTTGCGCCTATTGTTTGAGGAGAATGTCTCGAAGACCCTTAGTACTTTGGGGTCATTGTCCTCTGGGGGTTTTGTTTTGGGTTATTCTTGGTGAGGATATCCTCGCCGCTCTTGGCCACTTGCCGGAGTATCTAACATGCTCTAAGGCTATGTGTTGGTATGTTATCCGGTGTTGAGTGTATTTTGCATGGCCCATCGAGCCATCCTTCCAGAACGGTTCCATGCCCCATACTGGACTTGTATTTCTTTACTATTGAACCGGGCGTGTTGCCCGGGTGCGGCCTTTTTGCCTGAATAAGGGGTTGAGTGGGGACTGATGATTCCCAACGAGTTGTTTGAGTTTTCCAGGTGCTTTCCATTGCACTCTTCTTCTGTACGATAGTTGCCAAGTCAGCGAAGTGTAGGATGCGACGGCGGTTGATGGCGTTGAGGATTCCTTCGTCCCTACAATTGTTGCGGAACACTGAGATAGCTTCCTCGTCACGACAATCTTTAATCTTGTTTTTGACAAGAAGGAATATGGCCTAGAAGTGGTGGACTGTTTCTTGAGACTGTTGTTTTATGCTCATGAGAGCCCTTGTATTCGGGTGGGTGGGTGGATTTAAATCTGAACCCTTCCCCAGTCTTGGATCCGGAGTATGAAGGTCTTCCGAACTTAGAAGATCGGGCTTCGGGATGCCCACTAATTTCTTAGGCCCGTTGTCCGATTCTATGTTCGGAGGGCAGGATGCTGCGCCTCGCGAGTAGGTGTCCGTCTCTTCGAGACTGGAGATCCGGACATAGTCCATCCTTAATATGGAGGAAGAGTTGTCGACTCGCTCCTCGACTACCGCTATCTGGTGGGTGATCAGCGGAGATTTAATTTCTCTCTAATCAGGTTTAAGCCGAATTCGATCATAGTCTGTAACGACCCCCAGGGCGGAGATGCGATCTAGGAGCTTGTTTAAGGCCGAAAGCTCCACCAGATCCGTCTGCTTGGAGTGTTCGGAATCAATACGAAGTGGGTTTTCGATGACCCGAGAGGTCATCCTCGGCTTAATGAACGAACGGGCGGTCATGGTAAAGCCGCCCAGCCGGAAGGTTTGGCCTGGAGCCAGCGTTCGTCCGGCAGCAATATTATCCTCGAGAACAAGGCGAGACCTCGATCTTGTTGTCGACGGCACAGTGGAACTCTCAATGAAAGCACCAATGTCGGTGTCAAAACCGGCGGATCTCGGGTAGGGGGTCCCGAACTGTGCGTCTAAGGTCGATGGTAACAGGAGACAAGGGACACGATGTTACCCAGGTTCGGGCCCTCTCTATGGAGGTAATACCCTACGTCCTACTTGATTTATATTGATGAATATGAGTATTACAAGAGTTGATCTACCTCGAGATCATAATGGCTAAACCCTAGAGGTCTAGCTTGTATGGCTATGATAATGAATCTGCCCTATCCAAACTAAGTCCTCCGGTTTATATAGACACCAGAAGGATCTAGGGTTACACACAAGGTCGGTTACAAAGAAGGGAATCTACATATTTGGTCGCCAAGCTTGCCTTCCACGCCAAGGAGAGTCCCATCCGGACACAGGTGCAGTCTTCGTATCTTCACAGCCCATCAGTCCGGCCCATGGCCAACAGGTCGGACGCCCGAGGACCCCTCAGTCCAGGACTCCCTCAGCCACCTACTCCCACTCCTCTGACCATCTACATGCAATAGGAAGGGGGGGTCTTCAGCCAGCCCTTGAGGAGACTTTAGAAAGCCGTCGATATGACAAGCATTGTCATGTCATCCATGTCCATCTAGACATAAAACCGGTGTCATACCAGTTCTCTTGCCTTGTAGCCAAGCTTGGGTCGATGGCCATGGGTGTGTAGAGGCGTCGCTGCCAGCTCACTTCGCACCGAAGCCCGTAGTGCCAAGGAGCAACCGACTCGGTGGGAGCACGCCTTGGAAGACGGTTGATGGATAACAGTCACCTCCCCCCACTACTACGGGATGGTCCAAACGCGACATTACGATCAGAGACCCTTCGACGAAATTGTGTGTGATGCCATAATCGCAAACGGTGGTGTAAAAAACCCGTCAAAAAAGGTGCAAAACGTTTGTGATGACGGATGCATCAAACACGGCTCAGATTTTAGTTGCGTGTGCGATGCAGGGCGTATGGTTCAGTTCAATTAACTGTTTGGGATGAGGAGGAACAAAAGAAATGGGAAGCCAGATGAAGGCGTGTGTTATATATAGCATATGGTTCACTAGGATGAACTATGTGTGATTAGGCAACACAATGAAAACGGTTCAACTGAACAAGATGTGTGTGATACGCGGCAAACAGGTCTGTAATCAAAAATGTCTGCGAAGACCAATAATAACACAGACGATTGTTGCTAATAAGTAGTGTGATTTGCTCTGTCTACAATAGAATAACATGCATATATAACTGAAATAAGCATACAATTACATAAGTGACTATAGAGATCATTCGCACACACCTCGATAAACAACTGTATGCATTCTGTCGGCGTTCTAGGAACGGGGGTCCCTAGACTTGCCTGCCTGCGGCCCGCGGCGTGGCTCCTCCAATGGCCCTGTACGGCCCATCTTCACCAGCAGACACCCAAGACCCTCGCGAGGGGCCAAGCCTCGCGAGGTGGATGACGCAAGACCTCCTCAGGGCGGCCTCAGCAGGCTGGCTCGCGAGGGGCGGAGAGATCAAGGCAAGGCGAACCTCGCGAGGTTCCAATGATGCAAGCCATGACGATCAAGACCTGGCGGGCACCAGGTGGGAGCCAACGCGCACAGTGTCCTCATTTCCTCATTTTTGTTAAGGAGGCAAGCACATGCGAGGAGTTCCAAGGTATTAGGCAAAGGTTTCCATATCGGTGCAACAAGACCAAGACGAGCAGGACGGCATGACGGAGGTCACCGCGGAGCCCAAGACGGCGTCACCACCAGAGCCTTTGGCAGGCGAAGACTACTTTTGTCAGGATAACTTGTACTACTTGTCTCCCTTCAAATTGTCCATTGTGGGATCCGTTCCTGCTTGAGGGAGTCCTGGATTAGGGGGTCTCCGGACAGCCGGACTATATCCATTGGCCAGACTGTTAGACTATGAAGATACAATATTGAAGACTTCGTCTCGTGTCCGGATGGGACTCTACTTGGCGTGGAAGGCAAGCTAGGCAATACGGATATGTGTATCTCCTCCTTTGTAACCAACCTTCTGTAACCCTAACCCCCTCCGGTGTCTATATAAACCGGAGGGTTTTAGTCCTAGGACAACATACAATCATACCATAGGCTAGCTTCTAGGGTTTAGCCTCTCTGATCTCGTGGTAGATCTACTCTTGTTCTACCCATATCATCAATATTAATCAAGCAAGACGTAGGGTTTTACCTCCATCAAGAGGGCCCGAACCTGGGTAAAACATCGTGTCCCCTGCCTCCTGTTACCATTCGCCTTAGACGCATAGTTCGGGACCCCCTACAGGAGATCCGCCGGTTTTGACACCGACATTGGTGCTTTCATTGAGAGTTCCTCCGTGTCGTCGCCGTTAGGCTTGATGGTGTAACACCCTCGATGCGACTATAGCTACCACGTGTCGAGGCACGACTTAGAGACATAATCGCATTGAAGGCATATGTCGCAAGTTAGGCAATCTTCACAACATCCCATGTAATATAAATAATAAAGGGGAGATAACATAGTTGGCTTACACTCGCCACGTCAATCAAGTACATAAATAACATTACATCATCCAAACACTCATGGCCCGACTACGGCGCCAAAATAAAAGAGAACCCAACAGGCAACAATGGTCCCGTTCACCCCCAACTGGGCACCACTACCGATCATTGGGAAAGGAAACATAGTAACGTGGAGAGTCTTCGTCGAACTCCCACTTGAGCTCATACGCGTCTCCTGGAGTGGAATCATCAGGCCCTGCATCTGGTGTAAAAGTAATCTGTGAGCCACAGGGACTCATCAATCTCGCACCCTCGCGATCAAGACTACTTAAGCTTGTAGGTAAGGCAAGGTAAAATATAGGTGGAGCTGCAGCAAGCGACTAGCAAGTATGGTGGCTAACTTATCCGCAAAAGAGAGCGAGAAGAGGAGGCAAAGCGCGAGCGAGAAACTAGAGAGCAACCTGCGCAAACATTACTCCGATACCGTGTCCACTTCCCGGACTCCGCCGAGAAGAGGCCATCACGGTAACACACTCAGTTGATTCATTTTAATCAATTAAGGTTCAAGTTATCTACAACCGGACATTAACAAATTCCCATCTGCCCATAACCGCGGGCACGGCTTTCGAAAGTTCAATCCCTGCAGGGGAGTCCCAACTTAACCCATGAGAGCTCTCATGGTCAACGAAGGAATAGACCTCCTCCCAAGAGGTTCCGATCAGACTCGGTATCTCGGTAATTCAAGACACTTCGACAGGTTAAAACAAGACCAGCAACACCGCCCGAATGTGCCGACAAATCCCGACAGGAGCTGCACATATCTCTTTCTCAGGGCACACTCAGATGAGCCAGACGTCGGGTAGGCCAGCCCAAAGTTGCCCCTGGTATCCCCGGACATCGCTTGGTGGGACCAACACTCAGAGGAGCACTGGCCCGGGGGGGGGGGGTTAAAATAAGATGACCCTTGAGTCTGCAGAACCCAAGGGAAAGAAAAGGCTAGGTGGCGAATGGTAAGACCAATGTTGGGCATTGCTAGAAAAGCTTTAATCAAGGCGAACTATCAAGGGGTTCCCATTATAACCCAACCGCGTAAGGAACGCAAAATCCGGGAACATAACACCGATATGACGGAAACTAGGGCGGCAAGAGTGGAACAAAACACTAGGCGAGAGGCCGAGCCTTTCACCCTTTACCAAGTATATAGATGCATTAAGATAACATAGCAATATAATGATATCCCAAACAAGTAAATAAATGTTCCAATAAGGAACGGCCTCCAATCTTCACCTGCAACTAGCAATGCTATAAGAGGGGCTGAGCAAAGCAGTAACATAGCCAATCAATGGTTTGCTAGGACATGGTGGGTTAGAGGTTTGACATGGCAATTTGGGAGGCTTGAAAGCAAGTGGTAGGCATCGTAGCAATGGCATAGCAAAAGAGCGAGCAAACTAGCATAGCAAAGATAGTAGTGATTTCGAGGGTATGATCATCTTGCCTGCACAGTTGTCAGAGTTGACTGGATCCTCGAAAGCAAACTCAACGGGCTCCTCATTAGCGAACTCGTCTCCCGGCTCTACCCAAACAAGACAAACAAGCAACAAGGACACAATCAACCACGTGCAAACTCAAACAACACTATGCAAAGATGATATGTTATGCGAGATGCGATGCGGGATGCAAAATGCAAGATATGACAGGAAATGCGTGAACCTGGCCTCAACTTGGAATTCCAAGTGTTGCACTGGAAAGATGAGATGAAATCGCTTGAAAACGATATAAAGAACGCCGGAATCGGAGTTACGGTTTGGAAATGGCAAGCGATTCAAAAATGACACCGGTCTGCGATTTACAGCAAGTAGGCATCTAAATGCAAAGAAATGAACATGCTACAGCACTCAAACATGACAACAAAATACATGGAAGGGATGCACACAAGATGCTTAACAAAAGTCAAGCACTGAGCTACGGCCAATTCATCCATTAACAGGTTCAAACAAGCATGGCAAAAATGCATATGACAAACATATCTCAGACTTAGGGAAATCAACACTTATCTGGAATTTCAGATCAGGTAGCCCTCTTCGGAGCAACAAAACTACATGCTACAGGACCTGAACATAGCAAAGTAAAGAATGGCATGGAGCTACTCAAAGAGATTAACAAATGTCCCTTAGTCACCTTGAGCCAAAAGGGATCAGAAAATACAATTGCAAGCATGTGAACATAGCAAAAACATAATCAGTTTTTAGACTTAGTGAAAACTGACACATGCTGAAATATAACTCAAGTAGGCATGTTTACGAGCTCGATGCACTCACTACGGTGCAAGTCATGGCAATACAAGCATACATCCATCAAGAAGGAACAAAATTCAAGCTAGACATGGCAAGAACAATAGCATAGCATGCACGGATCAACTACAACATCACCGGCAAAATTGCAAACAAGTTGACAATCTGCCCAGATTCACAAAGTAGCAAAAGTAGAGCTCAATTGACTCAAGATAGGGTGCTCCATAATTGCAAACAAAGACATGGATGGATAGAGAACTACAAGATTAACAAAACTCCCTTACTGATCATCCTCAAAAGAGGCACGGATCACTAGGAAACAACAAGAACATATGGCATCATGAGATAAACAGCTCCAGGACTTAGGGAAATTGCTAAGTCCCTGAAAACAGAATTAGCAAGTGCACCACTTTGCAAGCTTGCACTAGACACCACACACATCCTAAAAATACATGTGTTGAACCTATGGAAATATGATAAAACCCTTAACAAAACGTATGTAGAACTCACGGGCATATCATGCACACAATAATCATGGCAAAATGACAAAAGTGCTAAACGGAGTAGCAGATCTGACAATTAACTCAAGTAGCCCTCTTCTAACAGCATTTCGGGCATCAAGATGAGCTCAAATGAAAATGATGCAACGAAATGAAATGATGTACTCTCTGATGTGAACATTTTGATATGCTATATGCATGAATCGGAGCTACGGATGCAAAGTTACAGAGCCACGAACCTGTGCACATGGACTGAAATTTCAAGGACTTGGGAAAAAAACAACCTCCCAGATCTGGATCTAGGGTTTCACGGCACGCAACCCGAGGCGGACGGATCTCCGCTGGAGTTCGTCGCCGGAGGTGACCGGAGCGGGAGGAGGAGGCCGGGACGGCGG